>NW_006921666.1:5101580-5127791 GCF_000298275.1 Orycteropus afer afer | reverse complement strand
CCCCCCCCGACACACACACTTCCCAAGGCCAGATAGCAGCTTCCAGGTGATCCCCTTTCCCTCAGCTCTTATGTGACTGGAACCCGGCTGTCATCTGTGTCTTCCTGCCCCTCTGAGAGTTAGGAAAATTTCATTTGAACCCCCAATTCCTGGCCTGAGTCCAAAGCTCACCCCAACAATCCAAAGAACTACCAACACCCCCTCCGGCACTGTGCCCTGTGTCCAGCTGTGGCCCTCACCAGAAAGCAATCATTGCTGACCTCAACCCCATTGTCTGCATCTGAATCCTGTAACCAGCATTTTGTAAGGTCAGAGTAAACAAGGGTTTAAGGAGAGGATGGGATGCCTAGCCGCAGCTGTGATGATGGTGGTAGTGTTGCTGCTACTTTGTGCCAAGTACTATTCTAAGCATTTGCCTTATATTAAATCATTTAACCCCTTCAGGTAGCCATGGCTATGATCCCGTTTCAAATGAGGAAAATGAGGCTTAGAGAAGCTGAATAACTTAAAGTCACACAGCTAGGAAGTGAGAGGGCAGGATTCCAACTTGGCATTCTGGCTCCAGAGTCCATCTGTCCCCTCCAGGATGACCATATCTGCTTATGCTCGAGCCCTTCCAGTCTCCACGGCCACCCTGGGTGGTTTCCCAAGAAGTGTCCTCCAGAGATGCAGGTCTCTGCTTGGGTCCGAGTCCCAGCTCTGTCGTTAGCCTCTGAGGCCTCCAAGTGGCAGTTTCGCCTCTCTGAGCCTTGGCTTCCCTCCCTTTCAAATGAGGATGCTGGATCGGAAGCAGAGGCCCAAGGGCCTCCAAATGGCCAGAGCCCCGGGGCTGCGCTCCCTGCCCCCCAACTCACGCTCACGCTTGTGCCTGCAGATTCCATGTACATCGAGGACCTGGAGGCCGTCCAGAAGCTGCAGGACCTGCTGCACGAGGCGCTGCAGGACTACGAGCTGAGCCAGCGCCACGAGGAGCCGCGGAGGACGGGCAAGCTGCTGCTGACGCTGCCCCTGCTGCGGCAGACGGCCGCCAAGGCCGTGCAACACTTCTACAGCGTCAAACTGCAGGGCAAGGTGCCCATGCACAAACTCTTCCTGGAGATGCTGGAGGCCAAGGTCTGACGGCCTGCCCGCAGACAGACAGACCGACCGCTGAGGAGACCTCCACAGCCACCAG
The DNA here is from genome assembly GCF_000298275.1 of Orycteropus afer afer. Classification (NCBI taxonomy): domain Eukaryota; kingdom Metazoa; phylum Chordata; class Mammalia; order Tubulidentata; family Orycteropodidae; genus Orycteropus; species Orycteropus afer. Next base: position 5,126,617 of record NW_006921666.1, on the reverse strand, counting down.
CCTCGTCCTTCAGCCCCTGTGTCAGGGTGATGGGCAGTTCCAGGGGAAGGGGCTCCTTGGCTCCGGCTGTGTGTACACAGACTCCTGGTGCAGGGGGTGGGGCAGAGGGTGGGGGGCAGGGGCGTGGGGCTCATCTGTAACCTGCTTTTTCTTTGGTATGTTTCCCTTCTTCATGGGCAGTGCTGAGGCCTGGGCCAGGGCTGCCTCCCCTTGGGACTGGTGACCACTGGAGGAAGCTCCCCTGGTCCCCCAATAAACCACCAAGAGGCAGCATGTACATTCCCTCACTCCCCATCCCACCTCCCCACCACGGCTGGGTGGGCAGTGCTCGGGGCCTACGATGCCAGCAAACTCCAGCAGGTATCCCCCAGAGGTCTTCCTTTCCCAGAAGTCAGGTGCTCGTGGGACAACAGCATCTGTCCCCAAAGGGCCTGCCTGCTCTGAGGCCCTGCACCTTTCACAGTCCAGCGACTCCCTCCCTCCGCCTTCTCAGCTCCCAACCAGGGCTCCCCACATGAGACAGCGGCCAAGGTACATGTGTTCTTCTGGTACTCTACCCCTTGGTGACCTTCATGTTACCACCTCTACCAGTACCCACCTGTTCTTCTCCCCTGCATCCCCAGGAGTCCCCCCACTGCCTCCTGCCCCTACCTCACAGCTCATTCAGACAGGGGGTGCAGTCAGCAAGGTAACTTCAGGGCCTTTAGAAGGGAACAGCACCAGCTCAAAGAAAAGTAGGGTCCAGGCCACACTCCCCAGAGCACCCTACCTTCCCCTCCTCAGCCTGACAGTCTTCAGGCAGGTGCAGACCAGGTGTGCCCATAGGCAGTGGGGAATGTGCAGGAGCCTGGACCCATCCAAGGCACCCTGGGCTCTGAGTCAATGTAACTGGTCCTGGGATGAGGGAGGCGGGATGAAGTGAGGCCCAAACTCATCTTTGATGAGCACAGAAAGTCCCAGAAGCAGGGAGAAGCGCATCAGGGAACCCCGAAGAGGAAGCTCAGTGGGAGTCACCAGCTTGCCTAGTCCATCATGACTTCCAGGGACAGTTGACACCAGAGACACCCTCTCCCCTGCATTCCAAAGGCTAGCCTGAGTGCCCCCTGGTAGGCTGTCAGAACTCAGAAGGTTTGGTATTGCTCCCCTGGGCACTCTGTGTGGGCCCAGGTCTCTGCCAGGACCCCACAATCCTGGTAATTTGTAGGGTGAAAGCCATCTCGATTTGCCCAGGGTGTCATCTTTTTAGCACTGAAAGTCTCTTGTCCCAGGAAACCCCTCAGTCCAGGGCAAGCCTCTGGGGGACTGCGGAAGACAACCTTGGCCCACTCAAGGGGAGCTCTGAGCCCCTGGTCTGTTGCTTGTGGGCTGGCTAAAGGTGGCTTGGAGGATCTCCCTAGGGTAAAACCACAATGTGTTTGGAAAATGTCCCTTCTAATGACATGCCTCTAAAGCCAGGATCAAAGCAACCCCAGGTGGGACACTTTTCTGGGGAACCCCAATTTCACTCTCCATTCTAACCTATCCTCCCCTCACCCTGGAGAGGCAGGCGGGCCCTGCCCTGTCACCAGGCACCAGGGCCAAAGCACCATGTACTCAGATGTCCTCTTGGTCCTGTCCAGGGGGCCAGCGCCTTCCACACCCCTCAGTGCAGCATTAGAAGGCAACAGCCTGGTCAGGGAAGAGGCAGGGTCTGCTGGTCCTGCCGCCCTGGCTCTGCACCTTGAAACCACTTGGCCTGAACTCCATGTTTAGGTCTTCCCAGACAGATGAACCTGCTGAAGCCTAGAGGCTATGGAGCAGCTCTGACTTTGTGCTCATGTATACACTTTCAAGGATTCCAAGACACCTCACGCACTGGTGAAGTGGGTCCCCTTCCCATCCCTTTTGTCCGCAGGGAATCTGAGGCCTGTCAACATCGAACTACAGTCCAGGATGCTTCCTCCCCCAGCTCTTCCTGCAGCCCCCACAAAGGTCCTGTTGTCCCTGGTCTGAGGGACACGTGCAAGGGAAAGCTCTTTTCAGCATGAATGAATGTGGGTTCAACCCAAATCTAACATAACCTGGGATGGGCCCCAAAGAGCCTGAGCTGGAGAAAGCTCACAGGAGAGAACAAGTGGTGTGCCAGTGGGATCCCCCAAGCCCCTCGTCCTGTATGCTCGGGGCCGCTTCTGCACAAGCATGGGGCTCTGGGCCGTCAGCCAGTGAGGGCAGGAGCTTGTGTACAACTGGCCCTTGGCCCATCTTCACTTGGAAAAGGCATCTCTGGCTAACTGTGCAACCATCATGGACCAGCTCATTGGGTTGGAGTGGGTAGGTGTCCAACACGGCGGTTTTGCCTCACTGGGCCTAGGGCTTCTACGATGCCCAGAGCTACAGCCATTCCACCAGGGTTTGGTGCTGATGAAGTAGAAGCAATTCCTATTGGAAAAGTGAATTAACAGTAGCAGTGGGAACTCCATCCAATGGGAAAGGACCTGGCATGTGCTTACAGACCCCATTGGGCAATCAGAAGAGTTAGGGGCTAACTTACATGGAAAGTGAGACAGATGTCAGATCCCTTGGGATGAGAGGGGACTGACTTCTTACTGGGAGATGGTGAAGTGAAAGTTTATGAGGTCCTACTACCCCAAACAACAAAACTCAAGTTTATCCACCAATCTGCCATTCCTGGGAAATCTGTAAAGAGAAAACTACCCTTCTCAGCTGTACTCATGATACAGGTCATTTGAAACCAAGAAATAAAATATGAAAGTCCAACCATGGAGAAGACGGTATTGGCTGGGTTTTGTTTGGTCCCCTCGCCCCCATCCTTTCTGGAGCTTCCAGACTGGTTTGTCACATGTCCCGATAGTGTCTCCCAATTTTTGCATAAAGGAAACTGATATCTCCCAGGCCACAATTTAAGACTAAAGGCAGAGGTTTTCAAACCCAGAGAAAGGTGTTGGTTGGGAGGCTGTGGCCAGGCCCAGAGGAGTCAGAGCCTGCACTGCTGGGTCGGGGGCCACCCCTCCCTTCAAACTCACCTCTCTGTGTGCAGAGGAAAGAAGTGGGAGGGTGACAGGCTTCTGACAAGGAAATGGACGGGCCCAGAGCCCATGCCCATGGAACAGCACCAAAGAAGAGCTCTATGGAAAGATCATTTTATTTTCTAATAATATACGGCTGGAATGGCTTCTTAAGATGTATATATTTTTTAAGATGGCAGTCCCTCATTGCAGCATCACTCATCTGTATGTGTCCCCGCCTCTGTATATGTTCCCCCCAAGACACCTGTGTAAATCAAGCACCCCGGGATTCCTCTGTCCTGGTCCCATGTATCTAGAATCTAATAAATAAGGAAAGGCCGGTTGGAGAGTTTCTTCACACATCTTTTTGGACTCACTGTCCTGGACACCACTGTCCTTGGGTCTCAGACATACAGGATAGGCTGTCAGGAGAATCAGTTCAGCCTTGGGTTTACCTGGGGAGTCACATGGGCATTTAAAATGTGTATTCACAGCAAAACTGAGGAATGCAATTTGAGGAATACTATGCAAGGAAATTTCCTCCGTGGCTTTGCCCCTCCCTCACCATGGCAACCCCATGTGTTACAGAGTGGAACTGCTCCACAGGGTTTTCTTTCTTTTTTATTGTGATTTGGGTGAAGATTTACAGAGCAAATTCACTTTCGATACAGCAGTTCACATATACTTTGTCTCATGTCATTGGCCACAGTTTACCACAATGCAACAGCTCCCTTCCCACTTCCCCCCCATAGTCACCTCTTCCCAGTGTCCATCCCTCCATACACTCCTGCCCCCTGAGCTGTCTCCCTGTGCATAAGCAGCCCCTTCTTTCTCCCATGATTGTTCTCTCCAAGGAGTGTATCTACTTGAGGTAAATGTTTAACTCATATGCCTATATATTTTTTTTTGGCTGAAAACCACAGGTGTGGGTTCAATTCCAGACCTGAAGGGCAGCTAGGGGCCATAGTCTCAGTGGTTCCACCAGGCTCTATCAGACCAGCAAGCCTAGTCCCCCCCTTCTTTTTTTTTTTTTTTTTCTCCAAATGATTTTGAGTTTTGTTTCCACAGGGTTTTCTTGTCTGTAATCTTTATGGGAGCAGTTTACCAGGGCTTTCTTCCATGGAGCCACTGGGTGGCTTCAAACCACCAGCCTTTCAGTTAGCAGCCGATCTCAAACCATGTGCACCACCCAGGTATACGTTTAATATTAGTGGTGAGAAATTTATCTTCGTTTACGCTGGAGGAACAGAACTTCAGATACATAGGAACCAAAAACAGATCATTGCCTTGGGGCTGTGAAATGCATGTGTGTTCACAAGTAACTATGCAACACAGAGTCCATGTGTCTCACAACCCAGCGAGGACCGGTGCGAGGCAGAGATGAGAGGCTGAAAGAGATCAAAGGACTCTCAGGATTTCTTCTGTTGCAAGTAAGAGACACCTCAGCATATACTGGCTTGCTGGATTTATTGCCTTGAATATATGTGAAGTCAGAAATGGGATGGGCTTCAGGCACGGTTTGATCTAGAGGTTTACAAAGTAGAATCCAAAGGCTCTGTTTCTCTGATTCTGTCAGTTCTGCCTCTTCTATCTATTAGCTTTGCCAAGGCTAGCCTCCCTCATGGTAGCAAGAAGTATGGTGGGATATCTGGCAAGTCCTCAATTCACATCCTAGGGAGCTTTTTATTTCACACCCTGGGGCAAGAAAGAGACAATCTCTTCCCATACCTATAGAACATTTCTGGGCTTCATTCTGAACCCTTCTAGTTTCTGCCTTACCCTTAAATCACTTGGACCAACTGAGGGTGAGACCATTCCCACCCAAAAGCCTAGCTGCTACACAACAGGAAAAGCATAGACTGGAAGTCTAGGAGACACCCAGACAACCATTTTGCCCACAGAACCCACATACACAGACAATTCAGGGTCTGGTCAACTTTCAATGAACTGAACTTCCCAGTTCCTCAAAGATGGGAATCACATTGTAGTCTTTGTACTTAACATCTCATAAGCCTAATGTACAGCCATGTATTAAGTACTTTGGGGAGTGAAATTACCTAGTTTGTGGGTTATTTTTTAGGTAATTTCTCCATTTATTTTCACATCTGGTGCACGTGTCTGGATACAAGAACATACAGCTGATATTCATACTGCTACCTTAAAAAATTATAAGAGTTATCCATAATATATCACATAATACAATCAAAATAGAAATTCTTATTGGATTACCTCTATTAGGATTTTCTGGGCTACTTCTTCCATTTGCACAGATCACTATGATAAGACCAGTTAATAGCTCATTGTCTTAAGGATTTAACCCTCATTCTTCTCTCTTCATCTATTGTCCAAATCTTTTCCCTCTTTGTTAGTGAAAGAAGCAAATGGAAAAAACACAACTAAGAATCACTCATTCATTCAATAAATAATTTGCTAAGGGTCTACACTGTGACAGGTACTGTTCTGGGTATAGGACTGTGGTGCAGTGAATTACTTAATATGGCTCTTCTAGCCATGCATGGTCCTCCCACAGAATGATTGGTTGGAACTATGCAAATGAGGTGCCTTGGGCCCATCAAGCTTGCTAATAATGCAAATAAGGTACATGAAACTCTTGTAGGGTTAGGACCATGTAAATAATGAGCATGGAACCCTATGGGGTGGGGGAAGGGATTGGTCAGTTTTGCCATACTGCCAGACTTAAAGAGAACCAATCTCAGAGAGGAGGGACCTCACTACCACCAAGAAGAGGAGCTGGGAGTGAAATGCATCCTTTGAACTATTGAACCTGTTCTGAAAACCTCTAGACCCGGGGGTCAGAGAGAGCTGTAACACTGGAGACTGTGAAAGACAGTGAGAAGTAGTGGAAGAGAAGCAGCAGTGGCAGGGCCAAGACACCTGCACGAGATGACTGTAAAGATGGCATGACAAAGGCATCTGACCTCCTATAAATTCACAAGAGGCTGGGAGGATCAAGATCAGCACCAACAGCCCAAGGCTGATTCCTATGAGGCAGAGGTCAGACATACCTACTCTCACCAACCTTTTTACCAATTCTGACACCAACCATCCCTCCCACAGCACTCTCTACTTCTCTGCTGGGTTTGATAATTCATTGCAATGGTCACAAAGAACTCAAAAGCAATACTCATGGTTATAGAGTTTATTAAACAACTAATAGATAACAATGTGGGAGTAGAAATGACTCAGGATACAGTTCTTTGATAAGGACAGCCTCTTCTCAGCCATGCACATAAGCAGGTCTCTCTCTGGGCCTCGACCCCTTGGCCCTGTGACCCCTTGGCCTATGCCCTGCTTGAACAAGTGTTACAAAGCTCTTTTAGCTCTGTTAAGTGCACAGAAGTACCCCATTCCACCAGTTAGCATCAGCCAAAGGAGCTCAGCTCTAGCACTGTGGGTGGACAAATGTAGCTCCACCAAGTGCCCGGAGGCACCCCACTCCACCAGCAAGGCTTCTCCCTGAAGGCATTCAGCTTTCTTGCTCTATGGGTCCAGAAGCCCACTGAGTTGTTCCATGCCATCTTTGGGTTCTGCTATCTCTGATGCTCTATGGTGGCCATTTCTCTGCTACCACTTCTTGCTGTATTTTACCATTTCTGGTGCTATAGCTATCCTACTTTGCCATTTGCTGGCCACAGGCCAGGCATCTCCCCTCCCTATCTGCCCAATGGAGTCAATCATACCTGGTAAAAATGCTAACAATAACATTTGTGGGGTGCTCCCTATACCTCTGGCATTTTATGCATAGTATCCTGTTCATTCTTCACAACAAATATTTGATGTAGATGCCACTGCCTTCATATTATGGGAGACTAGGTCTCAGAAGGTTAACAAGCTTGCTCAAGGCCACACAGAATACAGATTTAAATCCATATAGGTATGACTTTAATTAAAGTCTCCTCTCTTAACCACCACACCATTTTTCTGACTGATAATCTAAAGGGTTGGTGCATAGTAAGTGCTCAGCAATTGTCTGCTCCTTTCCTCATGCCCCTCCCACTATAAGAAACCATACATGGAAGCCATCCCTGGGTACAGATGTCTGTCCCTCGCCCTGCCAGGGACAGCTTGTTACAAAGTTTCTACTCAGATGTCAGGAGCCCTTCATCCAAGTCAGCTCACTAATATTTCTGGGTAAGCAGGAAGAGAGAGAATAGGAACAAGTATTTTTACACACAGTGTACCTCATATGCACTATGGCAATGGGGTCTCAAGGGAGGTATTGATATTCAGACTTGACAGATGAGGAAACTGAAGCTCCTTAGGATGTTTAAGGAGCTCTGGTGGCATAGTGCCTAAGGCATTTGAATACTAACGAGAAGGTTGGTGGTTCAAACCCACCAGCCACTCCGTGGAAGGAAGATTGGGCAATCTACTTCTGTAAAGATTTACTGCCTCAGAAACCCAAAGGGGATCGCCATGAATTGACTCAATGGCAGTGAATTTGGTTTTGGCTTTAGGATGTTCAAGTCACTGTACTCAAAGTCATACCCTGAGCTGAAATGATGCATATTACTGGGGATAGGAATCCAGAGAATTCCTAACTCTTTTTCTCTTGATTGTCTTTGGAATCAACTTGATGGCAGTGAGTTTGTCTTTGGAGGAAAAAAAAAAATCAGCCTAACCTTATGACCCATTATTATAGTGACACTTTTATCACCATCTGTCTTAGTTTCCTAGTGTTGATACAATATAATACCACAGAAATTTATTTTCTCACAGTTCTGAGGGCTAAAATTCCAAATCAGGGTCTCTCTCAGCTGTGTCGACTCCTGCCTTGTTGGTAACTTTGGTTCCTTGGCATGTTGATGATCCTCACATGGTATCTGTCTTCCCTCTATATGTGTGTGTCTGTGTCTAGTCAGCTCTTTTTAAAACCAATCAGAGGTGATTAAGTTCAGGGCAAGGCTTCAAACCTGTTCACAGTTCAGATTTTGAGCCTAAGTAGTAAACAGGATTTGTCCTAAATGGTTGCTATGAGTTGAAATCGACTTGATGGCAGCAGGTTTGAGTTTAGGAAATGGGCAAGGAACTCTGGTAGCACAGTAGTTAAAGTACTCATCTGCTAATCAAAAGGTCAGTGGGAGCCACTTGGAAGAAAGATGAACAGTCTGTTTCCATAAAGATTTACAGCCTTGGAAACTCTATGGGGCAGGTCTACTCTGTCCTTCAGGGTCTCTATGAGTCAGAATCAATATAGAGTCACTGTGAGTTGGGTGGAGGAACAGGCCAACTCAAAGATGGTAGCCAACTGTGCCACAACATACATTCAAAGCAGTGACGTTGGCTACTGTCTTTGAGCTGGGCACCACTACTTGTTTCCCACTCCTACTGAGTTGATTCTGACTCATAGCGACCCTATAGGACAGAGTAGAACTGCCCCATATGGTTTCCAAGGCTTAAATCTTTTTGGAAGCAGATTGTTACATCTTTCTCCCACAGAGCAACTAGTGGGTTAGAAGTGTCAGCCTTTTGGTTAGTAGACAAATGCCTTAACTACTACACACCAGGGCTCCTACAGGGCCTGTTTCCTACTTGGGTCAAAATCCAATGCACAGGAGATTTGTTTGCTCTGCAATGCATATGCTGCCCTCGTTTCCCTCGGCCTTGACTGAACATTTTCAAACCAGTTCAGCAGCTCTGGTTTAGGGTCCACTCTACCCTGGTACGACCTCATTAATATACCTAAAGAAAAATCGTATTACCCAATGGGATCATATACATAGGTACAGGGATCATGCATTCAAAACATATTTGAGGTGACACAATTCAATCCGTAACATCACCCTAAAAGTCCCTGGGGGAGAGGCACATTAAGCAGAAAGATCTCAGCTGGATGATATCAGAGGTCAGAGCTTAAAAGAAAGCCATGTCCCCAGATAAAACAGGGAAGGATCTTAGGGGACATCTTTGGATTACATGTTGGCAGGTGGGAGTAGGCATCTCAGAGGTGGCTGGCCCTGGCTAAGGTCACTCTCCTAGTCACAGGTTTCCTGGGCGGGGGGAGTACCAGTGTCAGGGAAAAAGAGTGACCCCTGCCTTCTTCATCTTATGTCCTGAGCAACCCCTGCTCTACACTGTGGTCACTACTGTGTTTGGGGTGGGGCATGTAACCAGTAGAAGAGAGGGACCTAGGATAGAGGTGGAAAATGCTGGGCAAAAGGAAAGAGAATTTGACTCAGGAAATATTCCTGGAAGGAAACCAAGCTCCCCCAGCTTCCTCTGGAAATTGCTTTGTTTAAAATGCAAAGTGCGGATGTGTTTAGATGACATCTCCGCATCCATCACCCTATGCAAATGCTGACCCTGGGGAAGAGAGCCCCTGTAAGTCACTTGATCCCCTAATCGAGTGTGTGTGGGTGACAGTAGGCCAAGGGAGAAGCATGGGGAGGGAGACAGCTTGCCTTCCGGAGAGAGTGGTGGTGCAGGTGGGAGCCAGTCCTCAGGGTGGTGGATGGGCAGTCTTCATCTATGCCCAATGGTTGGGATGAGCTCAGGCACCTGTTCCACCTCTACCCACCCTCCAAGCTATCAATGCAGGATGCCACTGCTGCTTTAGGGATTGAAGGACAGAGCTCCAAACAAGGAGCTGCTAGGCTCAAGGACAGTGACTTAGATGTCTTCTTGGGTGAATAGGGAAGTGCCCCTTGCTTGAACACTCTGCCCTGGGAAAAAATGGTGAATTAAAGACCTGGTGGTGGTTGTGGAGCAGTCTTAAACCCAAGCCTGCCATCTGATATTTCAATCAGTCATCATAAGATATCTTTCTCTGTGGTTTTTCAGCCTCAGTGACAAAAACTCATCAACCTGGTAGGATTTCCAGGTCAAATACAGGATTCCTAGTTAAATTTGAATTCCAGATAAACATTGAGTACTTTTTTAGTATAAATATGTCCCAACTAATGCACGGAATTATTTGTTGCCTATCTGAAATTCAAACTGAACTGATGTCCTGTGTTTTGACTTGCTGAATCTGGCAGCCCTACATCTTGGACAATCCATTCCATTTTGTGCACATATCGGTACAATCTGCAGCAGCTGTCATGGGGATGGTGTAGAACTGGATAGCATTTGGTTTTTTTTTTGTACGTGGTGTTGCCATGAGTTAGGGGCTGGCTCATTGGCAAGTAACAACAACAACAATTATTAAGTCATAGGTTGAGCCCACCCTACATCTCAGCCTTCCTTTCTCGTCTACCATCTCACCCCACCCTCATCCTGGCTCTGCCTTCTGCAGCCACACAAAGCAAGCCACACCCTTCCTCTGCCTACAAACTTTCAGGAACAGAACCAGGCTCATGGGTACTCTTTGGGCCCTTGATTCTGAGCTCTCAGATGTTCTCTGGTTGCTTCACAGATATTAACTTTAGGCTGCATTCAGGAGCCCAAGATGGAGACTGGCCACTACTTCCTGAGTGGGTAACCTTGGGCAACCCCTCAGTCTATCAGAGACAGTTTCCTTAGAAGGATGGCTTATAAATAAAATAAAACACACCCATACACACTGTCCGCACACCAATATACACCTATCATATTTCTAGAATTTGATTGGAAAATACTATAAATTCTAGAAAGAAAAAAAAAAGCAAGGGAATTAGGCAGAATAATGCCTCATGCACTTTTGCATCAATAGCAACAATAAGCCATTTGCTAACTCAAGAGTCGAGATGAGGGGAGTCTTTCTTCTTTTCAAGTAACCAATAGAACATTCTCCAAAACTTCTTGCAACCACTTCCATGGATCTAACTGATGTCTCCAGGGTGCTAACACCGACACTGACTGTGGTAGTTATGTTTGTGTGTCAACGTGGCTGGACCTGATTGAGTGGCTGGGCAGCTGGTGGTAGTTATTCCCCATGATAAGACTGGCACTCAACTCCATGGTGGGATCTACTACAAGCAGCTGAGTTCTGACTTGTTCTCAGTTGTACCGATATGTACACAAAATGGAATGGATTGTCCAAGATGTAGGGCTGCCAGATTTAGCAAGTCAAAACACAGATTTGGGATGTAGTCTGCTTCCTGTATTTAAGGAGAAGCCTTGGGAACGGTCTCTAGCATATGGCATGCTTGGACCCTGCATGTAGCCATGTCATTGCTCAGCAGCCTGCTATGCTCTGCCTACCTTGGGACTTACAGTGGACTTAAGTTAATGGACTGCCGTGTGGTTTGGTAACGTCAGTACTGTGCCTTTTTACTTGTCAACCTTGGGACTTCTTAGCCTCAGCAGCCAGCAGCTGTCTCAGTGAAAGAATGCCTCTAGCTCTAGTGGGCTGCGAGGAGGAGGCAGAGCTAGACCCCAAGGTTGAGGGACTTTCACCCAGCTCCTAGAGCCTGGCACTTTGAACTTGGACTTAAAGCCTCCAAATTGTAAGAATAAACTCCTGTTTGTTAAGGCCATCCCATCTGTTCTGGTTACCTAGTGCCACTCTGACAAGAAGTATACCACAAATGGGATGGCAGCAAAATACAGCAATGGGCAGCCACGGCCCCTTGTGACTCCTAAGAAGAAAGTAGACCAACAGGCAAGTCTAGATGGTCTTCCAGACACATCCATGCTGATGACTCATCTCAGCCTCTCCTCTGCTCCTTCAGCCCTCCTATGCCCAATCCAGCTCATTTTAACAGCCTACACACACTTAGTACCACCTTAGACTTTACCACCAACGTTATAAACTCTGGAATTTTCGCTAAGCAATATATATTTACTGGAGGAATGGATAAGTGATTCTCCTGTCTTTCCATCTCTCCGCTATATGCACCCCCATGGAACCTGATGTTGGTTCTAAATACAGCTTTCAGTTTGCCAGTGCGTTGGTTTGGGTCTTCCAGTGAGCAGACACTGAGATGAAGTTAGGAAGTAAGAGGCCTACAGGGGGGTGTAATGGGTTCAATAGTGCCCTCCCCTAAAAAAATTCATGTCCACCTGGCACCTCAGACTGTGACCTTATTTGCAAATTGGATCTTTGTAGATGCAATTACTCAACAATCTCAATATGAGATTATCCTGTATATAGGGTGGACTTTAAGTCAAATGATTGGTAGACTACGAAGAGAAGAGGACCCGAAGACACAACAGATGAAGGTGATGTGAAGATGGAGGCAGAGATGGGAGTGAAGCAGGTACAGGCCAAGGAAGGCCAAGGGTTGCTGGCAACCACCAGAAGCCGAGAGAGAAGAGTAGGATGGTCTCTGCCTCAGAGCCTCCAGAAGGAACCAACACTGCCAATGCCTTGATTTTGGGCTTCTGGCCTCCAGAGTAGTGACGGAATATATTTCAGTTGTTTTAAGATATGCAATTTATTATGGCATCCCTATGAAACTAAAGTGGGGGGGGTAACTCCTTTGAAAAACATAAAGAGGTGAAAGCAGAATTTGTAAGGGAGAGCTTCAGGCTGACCCAGGTTTACCTGCCCTGTCCTGCTTCCTCCCTGTTTAACTTTCACAGGTTACTCCCATCCTCATACCTCCATAAGTCTCTTGCACTCATAACTGAATCCCAGTCTCTGGTTGCTGAAAGACCTGTACTCACAAAGCTTTGACCAACTCAATGGGGCATCCTGGAGCAAAAATTGTCCATTTGAGGGCCCCACACTGGAGAGAAATGGTCAGGTCTTCACTATGCTCAGTCATTGGCTAGTGCTGTCACAGAAGAGCACATCCTCAACTCAAACTGTGTGGTGGACCCCGAATAGCTGTCAGCTGACTGCACTACTCACAGCAGAGTAGAAAATTCCCTCTGGAAGAAGATTAGAGCATTGTAACTCCGTGGCTAGTCTGGCCAGCATTCTTTGTGCCCAACCTGATCTCACCTCTGTCTTTCCTTTGTCAGACATTTCAACCATTTCTCATTAGGACCCTTCTGCTGGAGGTATTGTGACCCTTCTGCTGGAGACTTCCTGCAGTCCCCTACTCTGGCTGACACACACACTTCAGTAGTCATTCCCGCACTCAAGTGTTCATTGGGTTTCTGTTATGCATCTGAGCGTGAAGATACAGTAGTAAACAAGGTAGATGTGGTCCTCAGTTCCATGGGGCTTACATACCAATTGGGCAAGACATTAGGGAAAAAAAAAAGAAAGAAACAACTTGATAAAATAATGACTTGTCAATGCTATGAAGGAATAAAGAAGAGGCTGAGATCAAGAATCGTGGTGGTGGTAGTAGGGAACCTAGTTCAGATGCAGATGGAATTACTGGGGAGGGCCCTTTTGAGAAAATGACATTTAAGTCCAGATCTGAAAGATGAAAAAATGCTAACCATGCCAAGAATGTGTAAAAGTATGTTCTGAAAAGAGGAAATAACATGTACAAAGGCCCTAGAATGAGATTGAATCGCAGCAGGGACCTTAGTGCCACTAGGCAGTCCTTTTACTCCTCTGTAGTTCCAATTTCCAGTATTTTTAAAGTCTCAAGGCCATCCCATTCCTCACCATTATAAGTAGGTGGCCTCACCTCTGAGATTCACCTCCCTGAGATGAAGTTAATTCAGTTTCCCTTTACCTCAAATGTTTCTCCCCTTAAGGGGAAGCATATCAATTTCTGCCTTTCCTCTGTTCTTGGAATGTTCTGACTTCCCTCTTGAGCCGACTTCCCCCATCTCCATCCTGCCTCACCAGTCCCTTTTGGGGTTTTGGTCTATTCAATGCCTCTTCTCTCTTGCACCTTCAACCTTGTCCATCCCACTGGCTCCTTCTCTTTCATCTTCAATTATTTTTTTCTGAAGATATTTGATGTTGCCACTGTCTCATCCCCACTAACTCTTTCCCCATGCCTTCTGTCTTCCACTGTCACCTACTCAATTGTACCTGCCCTTTCAATGGGTATCAGTGCTACTTTTCACAATTTGTTGTTCTCTTCTCCTACACTTTCTGGGCATGCCTGTGTTTTGCTTTTAACATTGTCTTCCTGGGACTTATAGTCATTTCCTTGCTGGAATGCAAAGTTCTTCAAGGCAGGGTCTTGTCTTACTTCTGTTTTACCACCCAAAGCCCCAAGCACAGTACTTTGCCCAGAAGAATTGCTCAGCAAGTGTTTACTGAGTTGAATTCAATTGGGGTGTCTGTTGGCCACTGGGAACCACTGTGAGAGAGTTTCTCCAGGGGTAAAGACAAAAGGGCACTCCCCTCTGTGACAGGGGGCAGGCAGAATGGGGAGGTTGGGTTGGAGGTGGGGGTTGGGAAAGAGTGAGAAGGAAGGAGGAGCGGGTGAGGGTGCCAGCTTTCACAAGAGGATGATAAATGATAACAGCGCTGGGAACAAAACCAAACATCCTTCATGCTGTCAGAGCAATGAAGCCAGCACATTGCAAGACATGGGCACAAGGCAGTGCCTTGCTTTCAGAAGAGGCACAGGCTCTCAGTCGCCTTCTGCTCATAGTCAACAGCCCAATTCATCTTCCTTGGGGTGTCTTCTGAAAATGGAGGGAGATGGGTACACTGGGATTGGTGAGAGGAACCACCACCTGAACCAGCTGTCCTCCTCAATGTCTCCTCTCTGGAAAAACTGCAGTTTTGTGTGACTCCACTGACCCCTCCCATGCCCAGAATCAATCAGATGACCTTGGGGTTTTGTCACACCCTCTTCTATGGCACTAAAATATTAAGGTAAAGATACTCTAAGAACAAGCAAACTGAAGCACACCTATGGGGTGATGAAAAGATCCCAGTAAGTGTTCCATATTTTATTACTTTGCTAATAGAAAGTGTAGAGGTAGAAGAAGCCCTGCTCTGAGAGTTAGGGAACCTATCTGCATTTGGGTCTCAGCTTTGCCACTGACAAGCCAGGGACCCTTCAAAATCATTTAACCTCTTTGAGTCTTTATTTCCTAATTCCTAATTTGTTGGGAGGAGTAAGTGAATTCTGAGTTATTTTCTAATTTTCTCATTCTGTTATCCTTGTGTGATTGGTAGTAGACACTGGTGGGTTTTCAAGGTTGGAAGCCCTTTGCTCTCTTTATGGTAATACACCCTACTTCTCTATTCCCTTTCTACATGGTGCTAGCAAAGCTGCCAACCATACTGTCTTTTCCCTACACATACCAGGGGTGGAGCCAGGACCTAAGCTCAGCCAATCAGATGCTACAACAAGATCACATGATGGCAGCCCCCTTAGGGATCTGCTGTGTTGCCCACCACTGAGATTCTCAGAGATGCCCAGGTTCCTGCCCTTCCTAAGATCTGACTATTTCTTCCTTAGCTCTGTGACCTTCCAGTATTACTCTAATAAATAATTACAGTATCAATTTCTCCTGTATGGATTTCTGGTGATAGTGATCAATGACCTAGGTAACACTCCTTTGGAATCCTGAATGCAGAGTGAGGAAGGGTCTGCACATACATGATAAGGGTAGACTTGTCATTGAAGCTGCCTGCCACCTGGGGAGGCTGTTAGTGGAAAAACAGGAGGGACCTTGCTGAGTTTCATCACCTGCTTCCTGAGAGAAAAAGGCACATGGCCAGCAATTGGAGACCCCTTGGAAAATTCCAAGAGACCTGTGAGGGCTCCTGAGAGCTTGTTTTAATGATTCCTGCCATTTTATACCAAGCTAATGCCTCCATGTGTCCTTCTCAATGTCTCCTCCTGTGTAGCACCTATGACCTGCAGATGCTGCATATCCCAACAGATGGGGCCAGGTAAGTGAGCAAGTCATAACTTCTGCAGCCGCCATTGATCCAGCACTGTCCAATCACATCCAATGAATCTTCAAGGCAGTAGTGATTGGAGGGCCTCCATTTGCTTAGTAGAGTGGACCTTGCCCAGAGGAGGCCTTTAACAAGTGTAGTGTTGAATGTATAAAGCCTTAGGCAGCTGGAAAGAAAAGAATTTGAGCAGGAGGGGAGATCACAGGCATCATCTTTCCTACATGGATTTGAGTATAAAAGTGATGAAGGGCAGTCACCTGGCCACCTGTGAAATAGACTGTATTAGTTTCCCAGGGCTGCTGTAACCAAATCCCACAACCTGGCTCACTTAAAGCAACAAAGATTTATTCTGCAGTCTAAAAACCCAAATCAAGGTTTCAACAGGGCCATCCTTCTCCCTCCACAGGCTCTAAGAAGAATCCTTCCTTGCCTTTTCCAGCTTCTGGCAATTGCCAGCAATCCTTGGTGTTCCTTGGCTTGCAGCTCCATCACTCTGTTTCTGACTCTATTGTCATGTGACTGTTTTCTCTCTGTATGTCTATCTGGGTGTCTATATTGCCTCCTTGTAAGTACACCAGTCTTTGGATTTAGGGTCCACGCTAGTCCAGTAGGACCACATCTTAACTTGTTTACATCCGCAAAGACCCTATTTCCAAATAAGGTCACTTTTATAGGTACTAGGAATTAGGAATTAAACATATATTTTTTGAGAGACACAATTCAACCACAATACAGACCTTAAAAGACTTACCTAGGCCCTTCTTTATAGGACAATGTTTCTCAAATTACGGTTACAAGATGATTTTGTATGATATTTGGACTTTTTCTTTTTTTAACATTTTAGATTCTGTCTTGTTTTATTTTTGTATTTTTAATGGAATCTTTCTAACATGTAGCTCAATACTCTGGTGGTTCACAGGATAAAGTCCACAGTCCTTAGCATAGAAGGTGCTCATGACATGGTCTCTGCTCATGTCTCCAGCATCATCTCTTAGTTATGCCAACCACTAGCTATATTCTACACTTCCCTGAAAGCATCTTGCCTCTGGACCTTTGTACACATCATTCCTTCTTCTTAGAATGCTCTCTCCCTTTCTTTTCCTGCCTCACTCCTCCTCTGTCTTCAAGGTCCAGTTAAGCATCACCTTCTTCAAGAAGCCATCCTGGACTTCTCGGTCTCAATCTTATGTTCCTATAGCCTCAGTTTTTGCTTGATCATCACTTTCTATGATGGGTCTCAATTGTTCTCTTTACTTGTCTGTCTGCCACAAGAATATTTATTTATCTGCCATGCTTATTTATCTTTGTAGCCCCTCTCTCCATTAGAAGAAGGAAGGAAGAAGGGAAGGAAGGAAGGAAGGAAGGAAAAGAAAGAAAGTTCACCACACTGATAACGAGGGATCCAGCTCAATAACCAGTAGGTAGTCATGGCCCAGAAGAATCATAAAGGTCATGGTGAGTTCACAGCCATGAAGGCAGACTAGTCCTCCCTCAGGCAATAATGGGAGGGCCACTTGGTTTTCCTCTCTGTCTTCTATAAAACGAGTTATGTTGGGGTCATGTTATCAAGAGGGACCAGTCTCTGGAGAAGGGCATCATGCTTGGTAAAGCAGAAGGTCAGTAAAAAAGAGGAAGATAGTCAACGATATAGATTGACACAGTTTCATCTCCTTTGTGACTCCTGTTAGGCCTGTGTTAGACCTTCTTCTATCCTTCATGCTTCTTAACCTCATGTTTCTATAATCTCATTGAGTCATAATATGAAAAAAAGAAAATTGAATTTCTATTTCACAGTGTCAGTGTTTTTCTCTTCAGTTGTATCTAATTTTCTTTTTAATCCTTACATTGAGACTTTAATTATTGTTTCCCATCTACTAGTTCCATTTGTTTTCCTTTCCATCTTGTTCTTTCCAGTTGTTCTTTATACTTTCATACTCCTTGGTTTTATTTTAAAACCTTTCTTTTATTTCACTAGGTATATTTGTGATAGCGAGAATAATGGCCTTTCATGGATGTCTAAATCCTAATCCCTGGAAACTGTGAATATGTTGGATTACATAGTAGAAGGGAATTAAGGTTGCAGATGGAATCAATGTTGCTGATCAGCTGACTTTAAGATAGGAAGATTATCCTGTTTTATCCAGGTGGGTCCTTGAAAGTAGAAGGAAAAGGGAAAAGAGTGTCAGCATGATATGAGACTCAACCAACCATTGTTTTAAAAATGGAAGGGGTCACAAGCCAAAAAGCATAAGTATCTTCTAGAAACTGGAAATAGAAAGACAACAGATTCTCCCCTAAAGCCTCTATATAGTAACACAGACTTGCTGACATAACTGACTTAAGTCCAGTGGGACCCATTTTGGTTCCAGAACTGTAAAATAATAAATGTGTATTATTTTAAGTCAGTAAGTTTGTGGTAATTTGCCACAACACCAATAAGAAGTTGACACAGTATTAAACATAAACCAAAAGACAAACAAAACCAATTGCCATCAAATTGATTCCAACTCATGGTAACCCCATGTGTTGCAGAGTAGAACAGGGTTTTCATGGCTGTGACCTTTTGGAAGCAGATTGCTAGGTGTTTCTTCCAAGGCATTTCTGGGTGCGTTTGAATCACCAACCGTTTGCTTAGTAGCCAATTGCTTAACCATTTGTGCCACCCAGGACCTCCTCAGTATTAAACATAGATATTACATATTCAATATTTGGATTCTTTATTATGTGTTGACTCTGCTGCTGTATTCATGATATTTTTGTTTCCTTTGAGCTTTTTCCTCTTTATTTTTTTCAAACTTTTTATTGTAACTTGGATGAAAGTTTACAAAGAAAATTGGTTTTCCATTCAACAATTCATTCACATTTTGTTTCATGACATTGATTGCAATCCCCACAATCTAACAGCACCCTTCCCACTTCCTTTCTGTACTTACTGTTTCCATTTGTCTTCCTTTCCTGTCTCCTGAGCTTTATCCCTGGGCAAATGTTGCCCTTGTGATCTCATATTTTCAATGTACTAAGGAATGAGTACCTCCCTGTGTTACAGGCCTGTCTATTGTTTGGCTAAAAGTTGAGCCACAGGTGTGAGTTCAGTTTCACACTTGAGGGGTGTCTAAGAGCTGTAGTCTTGGGGATTCCACCAGTCTCTATCAGACTGGCTAGTGCTTTGTCTTTTTTTTTTTTTTTTATCCTTATCTATCCAGGATCTCCTATTATGACCTCTCTCAGAGTGGTCAGCTGAGGTAGCTGAGCACCATCTAGTTCTTCTGGTCTCAGAGTCATGAAGGCTGGGGTTTATGGGGCCAATTAGTCCTTTGGACTAATTGTTTCCTTGCATCTTTGATTTTCCTCACTCTTCTGACCAGTAGTTTCACCTTGGATGACTGCTTACAAGCTTTTAAGACCCCAGTCACTATTCACCAAAGTAGGATATAGAACATTGTCTTTGTTGACTATATTATGATAATCGAGAACCTTGATGTCACTAAAGACTATTATCCTGACTTCCAGTAAGATGGAGGAAGCAGGCAGGCTACACAGACCCTTTTCAACAAAGAAAAGAGAAACCAACTGACAGAGATACAGAAAATAATCCTGGAGCCCTGAGCTTTGAAAGGAAGTATACAGAAGTGAATTAGGCACCAACTAGTGGAAAAACCTCAATGAAAACAGTGAGTACAGAGATGATCAGAGCAGTGGACTATCAGCTACTCTGACTGGACCAACAGCCTGAATATTTCCAAGTGGTATTGGGACCTGAGAATTGACCTAAAGATCAGCCCTGGTTGCCAAGGGCTGCAGAGATGACTGTGCTGGTATCCTATGACTAGGAAGGGAAACAGCAAGCAGGGAGACAACCTGAGCTGTGGACTTTTGGCTCTCCAGAGGACACAGACATTTTGATTGTTTACAAGTGGTGGCCATTTAAGATATTTAAAGTGACCTAAGGCACAGCCATTTTGAATGTTTACAAGCAGTGGCCATACTGGATTTTAAAGAGACAGCATTCTCATTTGGATTCCAGGGACCTAAGAACAAACTCCATTTGCCAAAGACAGCAGGGACATACAGGAGGCTGACAACAGGAGAGGAGACAGGTGGTGAGTGTATAAGTGTTGCCACCTAGCAAATAGAGGAGCACAGTACCCTGCTTACGTAGATAACATCCAAACAAAACAAAGAAAATGAAAATTGTGGACAAGTCATTCCAACATACAATCACCAATTAAATATAAACACAAAAACATCACAATGCTTCAGAGACAACAGAACATCACAGTCCACACAAAGAAGCAAGATAAAGCAGGAGAAACAAGGGACCAGGATACAGAACCAAAACACATCCCTGAGGAAGAAACAGCATTGGAACTCCCTGATAAGGAATTAAAAATAATTATATTTAGGTATCTTCAAAGGACTGAGAGACAGATCAAGGAAAACACTGACAAAATGGAGGAAAACACAGAGAAAAACCTGTGAAGAACAATTTCAAAAGACAACACAAGAACAAAATGACAAAATAAATGAAAAATTAGCAATGATACAAAATCTACAGATAGAAATCCAGAAGATTAATACTAAACTTTCAGAAATCGATAACACATTGAACAGGCAAAGGAGTAGAATTGAATCAATGGAAAACAGAATTAGTGAGATTGAAGACAAATACCTGAATACATCTTTGGAAAGGCATCAATCAGAAAAAAGATCAAAACAAAATGAAGAAAGCCTAAGGTTCCTGTGAGATACCATCAAAAGGAATAACTACATGTAATCAGAATTCCAGAACAGGAAGAGACAAATAACACCACAGAGAAAATTGTCAAAGACTTGTTGGAAGAGAATTTCCCTGGTATGATGAAAGATGAGAATATATCCATTCAAGAAGTCCAACAAACCCCAAACAGGATAGACCCTGTTTTGGTTACCTAGTGCTGCTCTGACAGGAATAGGCCACAAATGGGATAGCTGGAAGAAACAGCAGTTTATTCTCTTACAGTTTGGAGGCTTTAAGTCTGAGTTCAAAGTGCCAGGCTCTAGAGGCTGGGTGAAAGTCCCTCAACTTTGGGCTTCAGCTCTGCCTCCTGCACCCAGCCCACTGAAGCTGGAGGCTTTTCTTCATTCAGCTGCTGGCTGCTGAGGCTGACAAGCCCAAGGTTTACAAGTAAAAAGGCAGTCCCAATGTTACCAAACCACATGGCAGGCCATTAATTCAAGTCCATTGAAAGTCCCAAGGTCAGCAGAGCATGACAGGCTGCTGAACAATGACACAACTACATGCAGGGTTCAAGTGTGCCATATGCTAGAGACCATTCCCCAAGCCTTCTCCTTATATACAGGAAGTAGACCATAGCCCTAAGGCAGCTACTCAGCTGCTCACAGTAGATTCTACTATAGAGTTGATTACCAGTCTCATCATGGGGAATACTACATCCAGATGCCCAGCCACTCAACCAGGCCCAGCCAAGTTGACACACAAACTTAACTACCACAGACCCCAAAAGAAAATCACCAAGACATATCATCATCAAACTCACCAAAACCAAAGACAAAGAATCCTGAAAGCAGCAAGGGAAAAATGAAAAGTTACCTACAAGGGGCAACCAATAAGGCTAAGCTCAGATTTCTCAGCAGAAACCATGCAGGTGAGAAGACAATGGGGTGGTATATATGAAACCTTGAAAGAGAAAAATTTTCAACCAAGAACTATATACCCAGCAAAATTGTCCCTCAAATATGATGGTGAAATTAGGACATTTCTAGAGAAGCAGAAGTTAAGGGAATTTGTTAATACCAGACCATCCTTACAAGGGATGCTAAAGGGATTCCTTTGGACAGAGAATCAACAACAGCAAACAACACCGACCATTAACACACACAATGACATAACCCAGAAACCAACCCAGTTATGGAAGAATCCAAAGTAAATAAGCCTACAAGATTGTAAACAGGGAACCAGAGACATCAATTGACAAATAAGGATAACTACAAACCAAAAAGAGGGGAAAATTGTGCAGTTACAGAACTTCTAAATGGCAGGGAAGTCAAGAAAACTACAAGATGGAATGGACTGTTCTAAACTTGGGAAGAAAATTATAAATCACAGCGTAACCTCAAAGAAAAATACTAAACTTTCACATCTAAGTGAAAAAGAGGACCAGCACAAATATTTACCAAATATTAAAACAATAGCAATAAAGAAAGTAATAACATGATTCATAAACAAAACGAGCTCAGCACAGAAAATTATATACAACAAAGAAATCAGGAGCACCACAAAAAAGCACATAACAAAATGACAGCAACAAATTTATACTTGCCAATAATTACATATCTGACAAGTGACTTAGCTCTAAAATTTATAGAAAACTCCGACACTTCAACAACAAAAGGATTAACAATCCAATTAAAAAATGGGCAGAAGACATGAATAGACACTTCACCAAAGAGGATATTCAGGCAGCCTGCAAATACATGAAGAAATGCTTGTGATCATCAGAGAGATCCAAATCAAAACAACGAGATATCATTTCACCCCAGCACTAGTAGCAAAGTTCAACAAGACAGAAAATAACAAATGCTGGCAAGGATGTGAAGAGATTGGGACTCTCACACACTGCTGGTGGGCCTGTAAAATGATACAACCACTGTGGAAAACAGTATGGCAATTTCTTGAAAAGCTGGAATTAGAAATACCATTTGACCCAGCAATCCCATTACTAGGTATATATCCTAAAGAAGCGAGAGCCAGGATAAGAAAAGATATATGCATACCCATGTTCATCGCAGCACTATTTACAATAGCCAAAAGATGGAAACAACCTAGGTGCCCATCAACAGAAGAATGGATATCCAAACTACAGTACATACACACAGTGGAATACTATGTAACACTAAAAAATAATGTAGAATCTGCAAAACACTGTATAATGTGGATGAACTTGGAAGACATTATGCTGAGTGAAATAAATCAATCCCAGAAGGACAAATATAGTATTATTGGTCCACTATTGTGGAATGTTAAAAGACAGGTTTACATATGGAAGGAAGCTTTCTTTGTTGATTACCAGGGATGGGAGGGGAGGGGAAGGAACACTCATAAATTATATTTCAATAACATGTATTAAAAAAAAAAAACCACTATAGTCCTGAGCCCCCCCAAGTTCCTTGTGGGCTTTTTATAGTTCATTTTGTTAGATGTCCATTTTCCATGAAACTTAATCTGTGGGAACTCTCAGAGGCTTGGGATGAAGTTTCTCCTCCAGAGAGGACTTTTGTTTGCATTATTTGGTTCCTGGAGCATTACCAACCTGTAAGCACTTTGAGTTCTTTACTGGAGGAGTTTCAGGCCACTGAGGTAGCACGAATTAAAACAAAAGTTCACAGGCAAATCAACTGGTATTTATAAATTAGCAGAGGAGACGCTGAATTATTTCTCTTAACCTAGTGCCAAGGCTAAAGCAGGTAAAGTTTCTTGCTGTCTCCTTCTGCATTCTGGATTTATTTCTAATTCATCTATATCCTGAGGATGTGGCCCTTTGGGGCTTCATTTTTTAAGTCCTTTAGACTTCCCATTTGTGGAAGCTGTTAGCTTTTGTGTCTTCTCAAAGAAGAAGCTGACTTTGGGCTTGCTTACCTCTTAGATCTCATACTTTCAGTTCATCTTTGGCTTCTGGAGATCTGTCATCATGTGTATCAGTTATCTACTGCTGGGTAACAAACCACCTCAAAACTGAAAGGCCTAAAGCAACAACTTTATTTTGCTCACAGTTCTTTGGATTGGCAATTGGGTTGGGCTCAGCTGAGTGGTTCTTCTGCTAGTCTTGGCTAGGCTCACTCATGCATAACTGGAAGTTGACTACTTGTCAGCTGGACTAAAGACAATAACTAGGCCATTCATATTCTATTATAGAAGAAGGCCACCCTGGGCTTCTTCAAATGATGGCAGTGACAGGTTATCCCAAAAGCAACAAGTAAGAAAGTTCCAATATACAAGTACTTTTCAAGCATCTGCTTGCATCTTATTTGCCTCTGCTTGCATCATTGGTCAAAGAAAATTACATGGCCAGCTCAGCTTCAAGTGGTACAGAAACAGACTTCACCTTGCGGTGAGAAGAGAATAAATTGTGGCCAATTTAAACTACTACATCTTGTGTCAGCTCAACAATGTACTTGAAATAGACCATACTTGGTCACGGTGTTTAATTCTTCTTATATCTTTACCATATTTGGGAAGTTTTGAGCCATTATTTCTTTGAAGACTTTTTAGCCCCATTCTTCTTCTCCCCTCCTTTTAGAAAAATCCAATGACCTGAATGTTAGACTTCTTATTATAGTCCCACAGGTCTTTTAGTCTCTGTTTCTTTTCTTTTCTTCTTCTTTTCCTCCTCCTCCTCCTTCTTTTTAGTCTAGTTTCTCTCTGACTTAGAGGCTGTCATTTGAACAGAATAAGGGGATACTGAATGATTTAAAATCAGGAAATGTGTATGTCAAGGTTGTATCCTTTCACCACCTTATTCAATTTGTATGCTTAGCATATAATCTGAGAAGCTGGACTATAGGAAGAAGAACACAGCATCAGGATTAGAGGAAAAACCATTAACAACCTGTGATGACATAATCTTGCTTGCTGAAAGTGAAGATGACTTGAAGCACTTACTGATGAAGATTAAAGACTATAATCTTCAGTATGGATTAAACCTTAACACAGAGAAAATGAACATCCTCACAACTGTGCCAATAAGCAACATCATGATAAACAGAGAAAAGATTGAAATTGTCAGGGATTTCATTTTACTTGGATCCACAGTCAACACTAAGGGAAACAGCAGTCAAGAAATCAGACATTGTATTACACTGGGGAAATCTGCTGGAAAAGACTCTTTAAAGTATTAAGAAGCAAAGATGTCACTTTGAAGAGAAAGGTGCACCTGACCCAAGCCATTTCTGTTTCCTCATATGCATGTGGAAGCTGGACAATTAATAAGAAAAACCAAAGAAGAGTCAATGCCTTTGAATTGTGGTGTTGGTGAAGAATATTGAAAATACCAAGGACTGACAGAACAAGGAACAAATCTGTCCTGGAAGAAGTGCAACCAGAATGCTGCTTGGAAGCAAGAATGGCCAGACTTGATCTCACCTACTTTAGTCATGGTGTCAGAAGGGACCATTCCCTGGAAAAGTATATCATGTGTGATAATTATGCTTGTGTGTCAGCTTGGCTGGGCCTGGTTGAGTGGCTGGGCAGCTGATGGTAGTTATTCCCCATGATGAGAATGGCAATCAACTCCATGGTGGGATCTACCACAAGCAGCTGAGTATCTGCCTTTGGGATGTGGTCTGCTTCCTGTATATAAGGAGAAGCCTTGGAA
>NW_006921666.1:5096709-5097551 GCF_000298275.1 Orycteropus afer afer | reverse complement strand
TGAGTTTTGAGGCTGAGCCTCTGGTGTTTAAAACCCAGCAAGATGCACCTGATGCACAGGTAACAGCCCAGCTTATAGACTGAGACAGACTAGAAAGAAGGAAGAGGCTGTCCACTTCTCAAAGAATTGGCCAGGGAAAACATCTTATTTATATGTTCCATATTAGATTGGTTTCTGAAACACTGCTCCAACAATGGCAATGGGGAGAAAGGTTGAGGGGATGGTACTCATTAGTGTCAATCAGGGGTAGAACTCCAGGTTTCTCACTAACCTCTGTTGACAGCTGAAAGGGGTTCCTCTTCACTGCTGGATGGAGGTGGGGGTTCTGACTCCCCACTAGGCCTCCCTGATACTTCCCTGACTAGCAGTGGTAGAAGAGGCTCATTACTGCTATCCACATGGCCTCTACACACTGTCGGGTAGGGGTCCTCATTACTGATCAGTGGGGATAAAACCGCTGCTTCCAATACAGCCTTCTCTGACATCACTCTGGTGTGGAGGTTTAGGGAAACTTGCTACAACCTGGTGAGAGGAGAAGTGTAGGTTCTCCACTTGGCCTTTGCTGGTATGCGTAGGGGTGAGACCTCAGTTTTTCTGAGTTGTTTGACTAGAGTACACTGGGTATAGTCTAAAATTTTTTGTCTTGCTGCTGTTGTTGTTGTTGTTGTTATGTGCTGTCGAGTCAGCCTCGACTCATAGCAACCCCTTCTTGGGTTTTCAAGGAGAGTGCCCTTTTCCTAGTCCTTTGCCAAGAGGAAGCAGCTTTTCTATTTTCACCCATTTGTTTTTCCAGGTTGCCAGTTTCTTCAGCTTCATGTCTGGGATACCCAAACCAACCAAAC
>NW_006921666.1:5045592-5095775 GCF_000298275.1 Orycteropus afer afer | reverse complement strand
ACTGCTAACCAGAAGGCTGGTGGTTCAAACCCACCAGCCACTCCTCAGAAGGAAGATGGGGCAATCTACTTCCATAGTGATACTGCCTCAGAAACCCAAGTAGGGGTCGCTATGAGTCAGGTCTGACTCAATGGCACATAACAACATACGACATCTGATATCTTGACTTCTGCTTCGATTGGTGTTGATTGTAGAACCAAGTACTGTGAAGCCTTTGACAACTTCAATATTTTCTCCATTTATCATGATGCTGCTTATTGGTCCTGTTGTGAGGATTTTTGTTTTCTTTATATTGAGGTGTAATCCATACTGCAGTCTGCAATCTTCATCAGTAAGTGTTTCAAGTCATTCTCACTTTCAGCAAGCAAAGTTGTGTTATCTGTTAATGAGTCTTCCTCTAATCCTGATGCCATGTTCTTCTTCATATAGCCCAGCTTCTGGGATTATTTCTTCAGCATACAGATTGAATAAGTATGGTGAAAGGACACAACCCTGACACACTCCCTTTTCAATTTTAAACCATGCAATGTCTCCTTGTTCTGTATGAATGACAGCCTCCTGGTCTATGTACAAGTTCATCATGAACACAGTTAAATGATCTGGAATTCCCATTCTTCTCAATGTTGTCCATAATTTGTCCACAATCCACGCAATCTAATACTTTTGCACAGTCAATAAAACACAAGTAAACATCTTTCTGGTATTCTTTGCTTTGAGCCAAGATCCATCTGACATCAGCAATGATATCCTTCATTCCATGTCTTCTTCTGAATCTAGCTTGCATTTCTGTAAGTTCTCTGTCAATACCCTGCTGAAACCATTTTTTAATTATTTTCAGTAAGATTTTACTTGCGTGTGATATTAATGATACTGTTTGATAATTTCCACATTCTGTGGGATCACCTTTCTTTGGAAAGGGTACAAATATGGGTTTTTTCTAGTCAGTTGGCCAGGTAGTTGTCTTCCAAATCTCCTGGTATAGCTGAACGAGTGCCTCTAATGTGTCATCCATTTGTTGAAACATCTGAATGGGTATCCCATCAATTCCTGGAGCCTTATTTTTTGCCACTTCCCTCAGTGCAGCTTCAACTTCTTCTTTCAATACCATTGGTTCTTGATCATATGCTACCTCCTGAAATGGATGAACATCAACCAATTCTTTTAGGTACAGTGACTCTGTGTATTCCTTCCATCTTCTTTTGATGTTTCCTGCATCATTCAACATATTGCCCATAGAATCTTTCAATATTGTAACTTGAGGCTTAAATTCTCTCTTCAGTTCTTTCAGCTTGAGAATTGTTGAGTGTATTCTTTCCTTTTGGCTTCCCAACTCCGGGTCTTTGCACATTTCATTATAATAATTGACTTTGTCTTCTCAAGCTGCTCTTTGAAATCTTCTGTTAAGCTCTTTTAGCTTGTCATTTCTTACATTTTCTTTAGCTACTCTCCATTCAAAAGCAAATTTCAGAGTCTCTTCTGACATTCATTTTGGTCTTTTCTTCCCTTCCTGACCTCTTGCTTTCTTCCTGGATGATGTTCTTAATGTCGTCCCACAATTCCTCTGGTTTTTGGTCATTGGTGTTCAATGCATCAAATTCATTCTTTAAATGGTCTCTAAATTTGGGAGGGATATAATCAAGGTCTTATTTTGGCTCTTGTGGACTTCTTTTAATTGTCTTCAACTTAAACTTGAACTTGTAAATAATCAGTTGATGTTCTGTTCCACAATAGGCTCCTGGCCTAGTTTTGGCTGAAGATATTGAGCTTCTCCATTGCCTCTTGCTACAGATGTAGTCAATCTGACTCCTGTGTACTCCGTCTGGTGAAGTCCACATGTATAGCTGCCATTTGTGTTGTTGAAAAAAGGTATTTGCAATGAATAAGTCATTGGTCTTGCAAAATTCTGTCATGTGATCACCAGCATTATTTCTGTCTCCAAGGCCAAATTTTGCAACTACTACTGATTCTTCTTTGTGTCCAACTTTTGCATTCCAGTCACCAGTGATAATCAGTACATCTTGATTGCATGTTTGGTCAATTTCAGACTGCAGAAGTTGATAAAAACCTTCAACTTCCTCATCTTTGGCTTTGGTGGTTGGTGCATAATTTTGAATAATAGTAGTACTAACTGGCTTTCCTTGTAAGCATATGGATATTATTCTATCACTGACAGGATTGTACTTCAGGATAGATCTTGAAACATTCTTTGTGACAATGAATGCCATGGCATTCCTCTTCAATTTGTCATTTCCAGCATAGTAGATCATATGGTTATCTGATTTAAAATGGCCAAAACTGGTCCATTTTAGCTCACTAATGCCTATGATATCAATCTTTATGCATTCAATTTCATTTTTGACAACTTTCAATTTTCCTAGATTCATACTTCATACATTCCAATGTTTTGATTATCAATGGATGTTTCCAGATGTTTCTTTTCATATTGAGTTGTGCCACTTCAGCAAATGGAGGCCCTGAAAGCTCTACTTTATCCATATCATTAAGGTAGGCTCACTCTGATGAGGCAGCTCTTTCCCAGTCATATTTTGAGTGCCTTCAGGAGGGGCTCATCTTCTGGCATTCTATCAGACAGTGTTTCAGAACTATTCATAAAATTTTCCAGTAATATATCAGACAGTGTTTCACTACTATTCATAAGGTTTTCACTGGCCAATTCTTTGAAGAGCAGATGCCCCCTTCCTTCTTCCGAGTCTGTCTCAGTCTGGAAGCTCCACCGAAACTGGTCCACCATAGGCATCCCTGCTGGCACAGCCCCCTGCCTCACAGCAACACTCAAGCCGCCACAGTATGACAAACTTACAGACAAGTTCATCTCCCTGAGCTGCTTCAACTGCTCCCGCTTATTTGCTACCACTGCATTTGTTACCACTTGTAACAGCATATGCGATAGGGAAAGCATGTTTATTCTACTGTCTCAGAATCAGAAATCTTGCTGTAGACTTCCATAATTAGAAAAAAAAAAAAAAAGAGTATATATGGTTGTATGTGTGCACATATTCATGTATGTGTATGTTTCCAGGACCATTAAGAGGATACAGGCATATAATGGCTCACTGTCTGTCTTCCGGTTATCTTTCTGAGGGCTTGGGAAATTGGAAGAAGTTTACCGATCACCTTCTAGGTTCCAGGCACTATGCTGGCACTGAAGACACAGAACAAAATAAGAGCCAACTCCAGCCTCAGGGAGAAGTGAAAGAAGCAAGTAGGTAAATAAGTTCAGTACTTGTTACACTTGCTGTGATAGAAATAGAAAAGGTGACCTGGTGTCACAGAGGAGCCGATGCTTGAGCTGTGTCCATTGGAGCTCCTGATGCATCCTCAGTAAAGGCCCTTTCTTGCCAGGTCATGACAGGGGCATTGAGGTGGGGGGGCTTGGGGTTGGGGAGCAGATGAGACAGGCTATACCACAGTGGTTTGGAGCAGCACTTCTTAAATTTTGTGTGCATACGCATCCCCAGGCTATCTTGTTAAAATGTAGATTCTGATTCAGTAGCTGTTGAGTGGGGCCCAAGATTCTGCTTTTCCAATAAGCTCACAGGTGATGCTCATGCCCTTACTGGCCCATGGACCACACTTTGGGCAGCAAGAGTAGGACATGGACTTTGGAGTCAGATACTGTTTAGATCCCATTTCTGGCACCAACTAACTGGGCAAGTCACTTCACTGCTCTCACTTTCTACATTTGTAAAATGAAGATAGTAACAGTTCCTGCCCCATAAGGTTGTAGTGAGGATTAAAGAGACAAGGTATGAACAGTGCCATGCCTGGAACACAATAAGCCCATATACTGTATGTATAGAAAACCAGGCTCATTTCTTTGCCGTAAGCTTCCCTGATCACTGGGCTATATGTGGCTACAGGGACAATGTGGAGTGATGGTACATGTAGGGTTAATGCTCCTGCTTCTGGCCAGAGACAAATGTTTTGTGTTGAGGAGTTGATGCTGAGAAGGAAAGGGAGGGGGAAAAGAAAGCCCCTTTTTTATTATTCCGAGGTGCATTTTAATTTGCACAAGCGACGTTGTGTCTGTGATGGATGACACAGAGGGAGAAATTACAGCCCAGGAAGCCCAGCAAAGGGTGAAAAAATAAAAGAGATCTAGTAAGGATTAAAAACAGCCCATTGTGATGCTGCATCCTGATCAGGGGCAGGGGCCTGAATCAAGACAGGGAGGGGAGAGGACTGACGGGGAGAGAGCACCTTCCTGGCTTCCTGTGGTTGCCGGCAATCCTGGGCGTTCCTCGCTTTTAACGCAGAAATAGGTGCAGCCTTCAGAAGAGACCAGCCTGGATCACACGGCTCCTGGTGCTCCAGGCAGTTTCCCTTCCTGACACCCTGGGAAGGCTGGGGCCTGAGCCTGGGAAGGAAGGTGCCAGGTAGAACTGTTGTTGTTATGCGCCCTCGAGTCGGACCCGACTCACAGCGACCCCTCCTTGGGTTTCCAAGGCAGTGCCACTACAGAAGTAGATCGTCCATCCTTCCTTGCGAGGGGTGGCTGGTGGGTTTGAACCACCAGCCTTGGGCTTGGCAGGCGACTGCCTTAGGCACGGGGCCATCCCCTAGGGCCCAGGTAGAACTAGTCCTCGGCAAACTGCGAATTTGTGGAAGTTTACTTTTTTTGCCTCAGTCGTCCCCCTTCTGCATTTGCCTCTCTCCTCCTTGGCACCACCACCATCTAACTCTTCACCATCAAATTTGGAATCTACTTAGAAATCTCTTAGATATCTTCTGCCATTAACAAAGCTCAGGAACCTTGGGGCTCCCTTTCTTCTGAGGGCATTGTATGTCATAGCAACCCACCTGAGGGCAGGAGGAGAGCAGCCCAGCGTTAGTGATCTAAATTAGGTGGCTCACTTCACAATTGCTCGTGAGTAATTGCCAAGGCTGCCAAGGGAGTTCAGATGCTCTGCCCTTTAACTACTGGTCAGCATAGTGGTTTTGGCATGGGCTCTGGATTCAGATGCACAAGACTAGGTTTGGAACCTGACTTTTCTATGTAATAGCTGTGTGACCTTGGGCAAGTTACTTTATCTCTCTGTGCCTCTGTTTATTTCAAATAGAGATAAGATGGTACCTACTTCCTGGCACCTAGATTAGTTTCCTAGGGCTGCCAAAACAAATGACCACAAACGGGGTGGCTTAAAACAACAGACATTTATTCTCTCACAGTTATGGAGGCCAGAAGTTGGAAATCAAGGTGTGAACAGACTCTCCCTCCCTCTGGAAGCTCTAGGGGAGAATCTTCCTTGCCTCTCCCTAGCTTCTGGTGGCCAGCAGCAATCGCTGGCATTCCTTGGAATGTAGCTCCATCATTGCAACCTCTGTCTTCAGCTTCTCATGGCCTTTCTATATGTGTGTCTATCTCCAAATCTGTCTCTCCTTGTAAGGGCACTGGTCATTGACTAGAGGAGCTCTGGTGCTGTAGTAGTTAGGGCACTTAACTGCTAACCAAAAGGTCGGTGATTTGGCAATCTGCTTCCATAAGGCTTTATAGGGTTGGAAACTCAGCAGGGCTCAATATGAGTCAGAATCAACTCAATGGCAGTGAGTTTGCTTTTGGTTTGGTCATTGAATTAGGGCCCACCATAACCCAGTAGACTTCATCTTAACTTGATTACATCTGCAAAGACTCTATTTCCAATAACGTCACATTCAAAGGTATAGGGGATGTTTTGGTTACCTAGTGCCACTCTGACAGGAATAGACCTCAAATGAGATGACTTGAAGAAACAAAAGTTTATTCTCTTACAGTTTGGAAGCTTTAAGTCCCAGTTCAAAGTGCCAGGCTCTAGGGGCTGGGTGAAAACCCCTCAACCTTGGGCTTCAGCTCTGCTTCCTGCTCCCAGCCCACTGAAGCTGGAGGCTTTTCATCACTCAGCTGCTGGCTGCTGAGGCTGACAAGCCCGAGGTTGACAAGTAATAAGGCACAGTCCCAATATTACTAAACAACATGGAAGGCCATTAATTCAAGTCCTTTAAAAGTCCCAAGATCGGCAGAGCATGGCAGGCTGCTGAACAATGACACAGCTACATGCAGGATTCAAGCATGCCATAAGCTAGAGACCATTCCCAAGGCTTCTCCTTATATACAGGAAGCAGACCACATCCCTAAGGCAGCTTCTCAGCTGCTCACAGTAGATTCCACCATGGAGTTGATTACCAGTCTCATCATAGGGAATACTATATCCAGCTGTCCAGCCACTCAACCAGGCCCAGTAAAGTTGACACAGAAACTTAACTACCACAGGAGTATAGGACTTCAACATATCTTTCGTCTTCTAATAAACTGGGCTTAACTAAAGGAGCCTTTCCACCCTTTTTCCCTTTAGAAGGAGTGAATTTTAAGCAAATCTAAAACTTCTTTATGCAAGATACTCACTCCACAGCCTGGCATCCTTTGACCACAGCTGGGCCAGGAAATAGAGGCAATGTTTCATCATGGCCAGCTTAGCAAATGTTGATGGTGCAGGAAGAAAAGCAACTGGGAAGTTTCCTCAGAAGTCCTTCTGAGACACCCCTTCTCCAAGTAGCAGCTGTCTTCTAGAGCCAGGCACCTTTCACCTACTTGCTCACTCGCTCCCTCACTCATTAATGACATTATGAATAGCTGACCTTAGTTGAACACTTGAGATGCGCCAGACCCTGTTTTAAGCACTTACATTCATTTATCTTCAAAACAATCCAAGAGGTAGGTCCTACTACTGTCTGCTTTTTAAAGATGAGGAACAAAGGCACAGGAGAGGTTAAGACTGTTGCCCAAGATCACAGAGCCGGGGTTCATACCTGGTAGTTGACTGCAGAGCCAATCATTCACTGAACCTCTGCTACAACGTACAAAGACATACCAGTGCACTGAAAACCCTCGCAGGTGTGTGTGATGGTACCATTTCCTTTTCTGTACCTGAGGTGCATCTGTACTCTGAATAGCAATGGTGAAGTGTTGATTAGAGCTGCGTGGGCAATGTCAGGTTACCCAATAAGCAAGGTAAGCATAGGCCGCTTACATACTAATCTATAGTGACCAATTTCACAATTTTTCAAGGCAAAGATTCTGCTTCTAGGTATGACTATCATTTGTTTCTCTCCCAACCCACAGGACCTTTTTGCAGAATCAAGGCCTCTTTTCAAATTTGTAATCCTTGACAGGGACACATTACCCAGTAAGGAAGGTAGGCATGTGTTTACTTGTATTCACTTACTCATCTGCAGTGAACAGTTTCACACGTTTTCATCACACCCATGTGAAATTGTTCACTACAGATTAGTAAGTAAGCACAGGTGAGCCCGTGCTTACCTTGCTTGTTTGGTGATCTGCCTCACGTGTGTGTGTGTGGTTTAGGGTGGGACATGATTTGCCAGCGTGAGTCCACAGAGGTGTAGCTATCACCAAGAGAGACCCTGTGCTTTCTGGAACATGTGGGAACTATGCCTTGTGAATATCTGAAGGCACACAGGTAGAAAAAATAAACTCAACTAAGTGACTAAGAAATCAATAATGTGGATACATTTAGAGACTTCATGAAACATTTGGTCTCCTGTCTTCCTAGTCACCGGGAGACTAGGCACAGATTTCGGGGGCAGGGGATGTTCAGAAATCAGTTTGCCAGTCTTACCCAGGAACTTGGCTTCACTCTGTTCTTTATCCTGCCCTATATCCATGTCCCCTTCATTTGGTAATAGCCCCCTGTTTTCCTTTGAGGACTGCCTATAGCAGATTCTGTCAATACCCTGCCAATCTTCCTTCAGCACTCAGTTTTCAAAGACATCACTAACACTTTACTGCAAGCACTGGCCTGAGGGGTTTCTCTGGCCACAGAAGGATGCTCAGCCCACCTGTGTGAAACAGGTGATACATGCTGGGGAGTTGATGCCCCTGGTAAATGTCAACCAATGACAAACAGGTGCTGGCAGATAAATGCGCCAGCTTCCTTAGCTCTCAGCTGGGACAACTCCAAAACTTTCTCTACAAAATCTTCAGAGAGCCTCCTTGGAGTTGAGCCCCAGTTGCCCATAATATAACCTGCTTGTTAATACGTTTTTGTTAATGCACACCCCTACCATAGCTTCCTGGGATCACCTCCCAAATACACAACTTGCATTTCCATACTTGTCTCAGGGTCTGCCTTTGGTGGAACCCAACCTAAGACACCACCTTTCACCATTCTCAGTTCATGCTCTTCAGGTGGAGCTGATGCTATCCTGGTCCCTAAGAACAGACACCTGACCTGTACTGTGCCAATGTTGACAAGCTGACAAGGGGTGAAATTGTGGTAGTTACATTTTTATGTCAACTTGGCTGGGCCTGGTTGATTGGATGGGAAGTTGGTGGTAGTTATTCCCCATGATGAGACTGATAATCAGCTCCATGGTGGGATCTACCACAAGCAGCTGAGTAGCTGCCCTAGGGATGTGGTCTGCTTCCTGTATATAAAGAGAGGCCTTGGAGATAGTCTTTAGTTTATGGCATGCTTGGGCCCTGCATGTAGCCATGTCATTGTTCAGCATGCCATGCTCTTCCGACCTGGGGACTTACAATGGACTTGAATGAATGGCCTGCCATGTGGTTTGGTAACATCAGGACTGTGCCTTTTTACTTGTCAACCTTGGGCTTGGCAGCCTCAGCAGCCAGCAGCTGTCTGAGTGAAGAAAACCTCTAGCTTCAGTGGGCTAGGAGCTGGAGGCAGAGCTGAAGCCCAAGGCTGAGGGACTTTCACCCAGCCCCTAGAGCCTGGCACTTTGAACTTGGACTTAAAGTCTCCAGACTGTGAGAGAATAAACTTGTTTGTTCAAGCATCCCATTTGTGGTATATTTCTGTCACAGCAGCACGAGGTAACCGGAACACAAACCCATCGCCATCAAGTTGATTACAACTCATAGCGACCCTATATGGCAGAGTAGAACTACCCGCATAGGGTTTCCAAGGCTGTAAATCTTTACAGAAGCAGACTGCATATCTTTCTCTCACAGTGGTTTGAACTGCCAACTGATACACGACTTGCATTTCTATACTTGTCTCAGGGTCTGCCTTTGGTAGAACCCAGCCCAAGACACCATCTTTCACCACATTAATCTCAGCCCTATCAATCCCTTCCTTGTCAGTAGTCCCAGTTCATGCTCTTTTAGGCGGAGCTGAAGCTACCCCGGTCCCTAAGATAGACACCTGGCCCATGCTACGGGTTATTTATTTTATGAACCACTCTGTCTTTTGGCTGATAGGTGACTTCCAGGAGTGGTTTAAGTTTCAAGCTTAAAGAGCATGCCAGGGTGATAGTCTCAGGGGTTCCTCTCATCCCAACCGGTCCAGTAAGTCTGGCCGTTTTTGGGGAAGTTGAGTTTTGTTCTATTGTTTTTCTCCCCCTCCATTCTATCTGAGACTTTCTATTATGTCCCTGGTTGGAACATGCACTAGTGGCAATTGGGCAGCACTTAGTTCTGGGTCTCAATGTAGGTGAGGCTGTGGTTTGTGTGGACTGTCAGTCCTGTAGACTAGTTTCTTCTTGGAGTCTTTCTTTCTCTCTCTTTGGCTCCAGATGTGCAGAGACCAATAGCTATATCTTTGATGGTCATTTGTGAGCTTTTAAAACCCCAGACGGTACTCATCAAACTAGGATGTAGAACAGTATCTTTATGAGCTATGTTATGTCAATTGACCCAGCTGCCCCCTCAAAACTATGGCCCTAAGCCCTCAAACCCAATAACCCTATCCTGTGGGGTGATTGGTCATGTCTAGGAAGTATTCATAACTGACCCCTATGTGTTTTATTTTATATATGAATAGATATGCAGCACACAAAACAAGTATCCACATTTGCATACAGAAACACCTACACATGCACATCCATATATTCATATGTGCTTATTTATGCATATACAAAGGAGCTCTGGTGGCACAATACCTAAGGCATTTGACTACTAACTAGAAAGTTGGAAGTTCAAACCCACAAGATGTTCCGTGGAAGAAGGTGGGGCAATCTACTTCCATAAAGATTTACTGCCTTGGAAACCCAGTGAGGGGTTGCTATGAGTTGGAATTGACTCGATGGCAGTGGGTTTGGTTTTTGGTACACATGTACAAGCCTACATATTCACCTATATAACCACACACATATTTTGGGCTGTTATTACTCTTGTTGCAAAATTGTATATGAGTGGCTTTTACAAAAATCATCCCTTATTCTTGTGCACTTCTTGGTGTCATCTTTCACCATGGTCAGGTTGTGCTGACTTTGCCTTCATTCGGTATTGCCTTACCCGTCACCAAAAGTAGTAAGTTAACTATCTAGAAGGTGACTCTTCTTTTCTCTCCTTCCCATCCATGGCAACCACCAAGGAATGTCACATTCTCTATGCATGCCTATTCTTGTGTTTTTATGATAGTGATATCACAAAGTATTTGTCCTTTTGTGATTGACTTATTTCCCTTAGCATAATGTCCTCTATATTCACCCACATTATAGTATATTTTGAGAATACATCATTATTCTTTATGTCTGCATAGTATTCCATTGTGTATATGTACAACAGTTTGTTTATCCATTCATCTGTTGATGAGCAATTAGGTTGTTTCCTTTTTTTTTTTTGCTATTTTGAATAATGCTGCAGTGAACATAGATATGCATGTTTATTCCTGTCAGTAGTTTTAGTTCTCTAGAGTATTTACCTGGCAGTGGGATTGCTGGATCATAGGCTATTTCTATAGATAGCTTTTTGAGGAAGCACCATACTATTTTCCGTAGTGGTTGAGCCAATTTACCAACCTATCAACAGTGGAGCAGGATTCCAATCTCCCTGCAACCTCACCAAAATTTGCAGAAATTTATTTTCTCACAGTTCTGGAGGTTAAAAGTCCAGATCAAGATCTCAGCCATATCAATTCCTTTATTGCCAGTAGCCCCAAGTACTCCTTAATGCCTTGGCTTATAGACTATCCTCACGTAGGTCTGTCCTACTCAGTGTATGTCTACTGTGGTCTTTTTCTTTTCAGGTTTTTTTTTTTTTTTTTCTCTGACAATATCTGCTTTGAGTATTACACTTTTTTCCCCCCAATTGTGATTTGGGTGAAAGTTTACAAAGCAAATTCATTTTCCATACAACAGTTTCTATATATTTTGTTTCATGACATTGATTGCAATCCCTACAATGTAATAGCCTTGTTCCCACTTTCTCCCTGTGGCTACCTTTTCCCTGTGTCCTTCTTTATTGTGGTCTTCTGTAACTCAAAAGGGATTAGGTTTAGGATCCACCCTACACTAATAATATTCCATTAACATAACAAAGGAAAAGTTCTATTTGCAAACAGGATCACATCCAAAGATACAGGAGCCAAGAATTTAGCATGTATTTTAGGGGGAAAAAATTCAATCCATAACAGATATAAAGATAAAGCACTTTACATAGTCCATAACACATAATGATTTCTGCAATAAATGGTTGTTGTTGTTAGTTGCCATTGAGTCAATACTGACTCGTGGTGACCATAGGGTGTGCAGAGTAAAACTGCTCCATAGAGATTTTAAGGCTGTAAACTTTTGGAAGAAGATTGTCAGTCCTGTTTTCGGAAGGGCCTTTGGATGGATTTGAATTGCCAAACTTTTGCCTAGTAATTGTGCAACTAATTGTTTACACCACCCAAGTACTCCAATCCATAAGTGGTGGCTAGTTTTATTATTACTCCTACTACTACCACTACCGGGAGTTCTGGTGGTGTAGTGCCTAAGGCATTTGACTGCTAACCAGAAGTCTGGAGGTTCAAACCCACCAGCCATTCCTAGCAAGGAACGTCAGGCAATCTACTTTCATAGTGATACTGCCTTGGAAACCCGAGGAGGGGTCACCATGACTCAGATCCAACTCAACAGCAGTGAGTTTGGTTTGGTTTTGGACCACCACTGTCATTATTTTCATGGCTGCTTTTCTGGGTCAAGTCTTCATCACTCTGGTTTGAATTTTGGCATCCAAATCCACTGGCATCAAGTTGATTCTGACTTACAGTGACCTTGTAGGACAGAATAGAATAGCCCCACCGGATTTCCAAGGCTATAAATCTTCACAGAGGCAGTCTGTCTCATCTTTCTCCTGCAGAGCAACTGATGGGTTCAAACCACCAAACGTTTTGGTTTGCAGCTGAATGCTTTAACCTCTGCACCACCAGAGCACCTTGTGATCTTGGCAACAGCTTCCTAAATTGATCTTCTCACCTGTATTCTCTCTTCTTCACAGCCTAACTATCTAGTGAAAAACTTTTGTCCCTCTCTTGCTAGGCCCAATTTTCCTTTCTAGCACTTGTTCTAACTTGCAGCCACTGCCTTTCCTTGAACATAGTGTGCACCTTTCCTGCCCCTGAGTCTCTTACTCATGCAGTTCTGTTTGCCTGGAATATCTCACATATCTTCCTTTCAAAATCCCAGCAGTCCCTCTAGATGACGTCAGTGATCTTCCTGTCTGTATTAGCCAGGTAGGCTGCAATAATAAATAGCCCCCAGTCTCATTGGCTTCAATAAGAAAGGCTCCTTTCTCACTCATGTCACATGCTCATCCCAGGTCAAGTGGTGGTCTCTGCTCCATTTCACCCTCCTAGAGACATCTCTGCTCCATTTGACCCTCAGAGAGACTCATGCTATCTTTCAATACTGTCGGAGGTTTCACTATCTAGATGCTAGCCAGTGTCCTTGACTTGGGGAAGGAAAGATGGGAAATTGTGTACCAGTTGTTAAGTGCTTCCATCCAAAAGTGATACACATCATTTCTGCTCACATATCATTGGCCAAAACAAATCACATGGCTATGGTTAGGAACAAGGAAGTGAAGTCTTCCTTGCAGCTGGAAAGGGAGGACACCTGGAAATATGCATGCAAAAGCTGGACAATGAAAAAGGAAAACTGAAGAATTGATGCATTCTCATTGTGGTGTTGATGAAGAGTATTGAATAAAGTATGTTCATACTTGCAGACTGTGGAGAATAGACATCACTTTTTGGGAGCCATCATTCAACCCACTAGAGGCATCTTGCCATCTTGGGACAAGTCAGCCTGAGGACAAGGCCAACATGTGGTAGAGCACAGAGCAAACAAATGGCAAAAAAAAAAAAAAAAACCTAAGCCAGATCCTGGCCATTCTGTGCTGAACTAATCCTACTTCCCTAATTCCTATACGTGAGATAAATTTGCTGTTGCTCGAGGCAGGAATGTTCATTTCCTAATGCAAATTATGTGGCCTAAAACAATAGAAATTTATTCTCTGGCCATTCTAGAGGTTAGAAGTCTAAAATCAAGGTGTTGGTAGGGCTATGCTCCCTCCACTGTCTCCAGAGAGGGTCCTTCCTTGCCTCATCTACCTTCTTGTAGGTCCAGGTGGTCGTTGCCTTGTGCAGCGTAACTCCAGTGTCTGCGTCTGTCTTCACGTGGCTATAGTCCCTCTGTATCTCTCTGTTTCTGTGTCTCTTCTTTTTATGAGGACACCACTTATACTCATCCTACTCCATTATGACCTCATGTTAACTAACAACCTCTTCAAAGACCCTATTCCCAAACAAGCTCACATTCACCAGTTCCAGGGCTTAGGATTTCAACGTATCTTTTGGGGGAACACAATTCAGTCTATAACAGCAGGTTTTCTGTTACAGTACTTGCACCCTCTTCTAGCTTTGACCACCTATTTGTGTCCCCATACCTTAGGGAGCTTGCTGAACATTTACCTGGCCTCAGATTTCTCCTGCCAGGGGGACCGTGGTTCTTCAGGCCTTAGTCACCCTTCTGCACAGAACACATTCTTTCTTGATGACAATTCTGTCCTTTCTGCGTCTCTTGGGGTGCCTGTTTGTGTCACCCTGACTAAATTATACACGCATTTTTAATTGATCCACCATCACCCTCACCTTCCTGGAGACCATGAATGTGATCGGGCATCTCTACTGAGCTGCCTGTGTTAGCGGCAGGCCTGGCCCGCCCCCTTCACCCCTCCAATTTGCTGCTATCATTCATCACACCTCTGTTTATGGCCTTCCCCCCGAGCCCCCAGCCCTGCGACAGTCCTTGTCCATGCCAATTTAAATTAATTTTGCCAGTCAGATTTCATGAGACACTGAATCAAAGGCTTTTCTAAAAATCAAAAAGCACTAAATCTTCAGTGGATCCTCTTTTCACTAATATTACAAATTAGTTAGAATAAAAAAGCGTTATGGTTTCCCGGCATGACTTCTGCGTAAACCTGCCAGTTCAGTTTATGGCTCAGGTCTCCGTTGCCCTCCAGCTGCTTACTGGATTTTCTACTCATAAAATTTATCGTAAATTTTTCATCATAAACTTTGTTCTGCGGCTCGCCTACAAACAGAACTTACCGCCTCCCTGGGGAAAATTTGCTGGGATCAGTTTTCTTCCTGTTTTTCAAACCCAGCCCCCGGTTTCTCCCTCTTGATGCAGTCTCCCATGGTTCACACTCAGTTTTTGAAAGTAGCCATCAAGAGTTCCTTAAGTTCATTAGCTAATTCTGGCAAGACCTTTCCATTCAGTTCGCTTGCCACAGGCCCCCTGATTTATGTGTCTCCCAAGCATTTAATTTTTCTAAGTGACCCTTTACCTGTTTTTTATTATGACTTACTAATTGCACGCATTTCCTAACTTTATTTTTCTTATTAAAGACAGGTTTAATAGGTAGTTCATTTCTCAGCCACTTAAGAACCCTGATTAATTTCACTCTCCTCGTAGTCATTCAGGAATGGATCACCTGCTAATATTTCTTTGTCCCTGATCTGACTGGTCTGGCTTCTGCACTTGAAAGGCAAGGTAAATGCATTGTTAAATGCGGGGCTCTGGTTCAAATCATGCCTACCCCCATTTCTTAGTTGCATGATGTTACTTAAATTCACTGAATCTTAGTTTCCTCCTCTATAAACTAAAGCAACAAGTTGCCATCAAGGCAATGCTGACTCATGGCAACCCCATGTGTATCAGAGTAGAACCATGCTCTATAGGGTTTCCCATGACTGATTTCTTTGGAAGTTGATCACCAGGCTTTTTTTCCAAGGTGCCTCTATGTGGATTTGAACTTTTAACCTTTTGGTTAGCAGCAAATGTGTTAATTTGCTCCTTCCTCATCTGTAGAATGAGGGCAATAGAACTTGCTTCAAAATCTCATGATCAAAAATCATGGGAGAATAGAAGGGCTGTGTATGCACAGGGAGACAGCTTGGGGGGCAGGAGTGCATGGAGGGAAGGACACAGGGAAGAGGTAACTGTGGGGAGAAAGTGGGAGGGGAGCTGTTGCATTGCATTGCAGTCAATGCCATGAGACAAAGTGTATGTGAGCTGCTGTATGGAAAGTGACTTGTTCTGTAAACTTTCACCCAAATCACAGTTAAAAAAAAAAAAAAAAAAAAAAACAACCTTATGATCAAAACTCAAAGAGATGATACATGTAGTCTAAGTCCTGGCCACAGTAAGTGCTTAATAAATGGTAAACCAGTTGCTGTTAAGGCAACTCTGACTCATGGCAACCCCATGTGTGTCAGGGTAGAACTGTGCTCCGTAGGGTTTTCAGTGGCGAATTTGAGTAGATCGCCAACTCTGAAGTGGTTCTAGTGGACTTGAACCTCTAACCTTTGGTTAACAGCCAAGCATGTTAACTGTTTGCACCACCCAGGGACTCATTAGTAAATGCTAACTGTGCTTATTTCTGGCAGAGGCTCTTTTGCATCCAAAGGTTCTCATGCAATCATTACTTGCAGAGCAACTTCTATGTTATAGCATTGAGGGAGGCAGAAAAGGAGATAGTTAAAGAGTTGCATACTAGTACCCAGGCCCTGGGTAAGATGGAACTCTCATCCTGGTGAGAGATAGCCAAGTGAACAGCTGTGTACAAATCCAGGCAGAATGAAATAAGTGCTGGAACCGATGAAAGCAAAGGGCAGGGGGACTCGGTGAAAAGAATACTTTGCTCTTGGGAGGACCTGGGGAAGGCATCACAGAGAAGAGGGCTGAGCTATAAAAGACAGAGGGATTTTGGCTGCAGAAGAAACAGGAAGAAAAGGCATGGCAAGATGAGGAGCCAAACTTGGCAAAGGCTCAGAGGTGTGAACATGTGTGGGGAATACTCCAGTCTGCAGTGCATGGAGAGAAAATAGGGTGCCTGGGGAACTGGGAAATGGGGAATCAGGAGCAGGGCTAAAAGAGCAGTTGGGGTCAGATTGTTAAGGGCCCTGATTCTGCAGGGCAGTGATTCTCAAAGTGTGGTCCCTAGATGAGCAGCACCAGCATCATGTGCAGCTTGTTAGAAATGAAATTCTCAAACCCCAACCTAGTCCTACTCGGTTTTTATAAGCCCTCTAGGTGACTCTGATGCATGCTCAAGTTTGAGGACACTACTGTATATAATGGTGAATAATTGGGCTGATCATTAAGATAAGTCTTAAGGATGGCATAATCATTTGTTCTTAGTAAATATTACATTGTTGTTATGTGCCATCGAGTCAGACCTGACTCATAGCAACCCCTCCTTGGGTTTCTGAGGTGGTATCACTACGGGAGTAGATTGCCCAATCTTCTTTCCGAGATACTACATTAGGCTATATATAACAGAAACCCAGGGCTTTGAATGGGTTCATTCCAGTTTGACTCCCTGCTGAGAATCTGCATTTTCACTCCAGATATACCTAATCAGAATCTACATTTTAACAAGATCCCCAGGTGTATATGTAAGAATCAACTCCTCCCTTGTGAAGTTAGGGGAGGAGGAATGATGCTACTGCCATGCCATTTTTACAGTTGATGTCAGGAGCGGGATTCATTGCAATGGCTCTAGATTTAGGGGACTTTGGAAGAGAAAGAATGAAGGAGCATGGGAAATGAAACTTGTGATTCTTAGATGGTTACTTTGGTTGTTTGTAATGGCTGAGAGGAGTGTAGGAGATGTCTACCTGCAGCTGAGGGGAAGAAATCCTCATCTGGACTAGCTTGGGACACAAGCTAGGCCAGTTAAACAAGATGATTAATAAGGGGCCAGGGTCTTCTGGTTCCTCTCAACCAGAGACTCAAGGCCATATGTATATGAATGGGAAGATAGTCAAGGAGTAGAGAAGAGATGAAACTGGAATTTTTAAAAAGGCTTGTGTGTTTATATAAATGTAATATAGTATATTCAATATTAAATATTTCTCCTACCTGATGTTGTAAAACAGACCTACATGTGTGATGGCAATGAATATTGGGTATTACAGATAACAGAAAGCATGTAACTCTGCCTTCAGTCAATACTTGATTGGAAATGCTAAAAGGGGAACAAGGATTTGCCCCAAAGAAACATAGTCTGTTGTTTTGAATGTAGTAAGCCTTTGTATAGAGTATTGAGGACTAACGTAAAAAATATGAACCCTAGGACTTCTGGTAAGATGGCAGAATAGGAAGACAAGCTACACAGACCCTCTCCAACAAAGAAAAGAGAAACCAACTGACAGAGATACAGAAGACAATCCTGGAGCCCTGAGCTTTGAAAGAAAGTATTCAGAAGTAGATTAGGCACCCACTAGTGGAAAAACCTGAATGAAAACAGTGAGTATGGAGATGAACAGAGCTGGACTATCAGCTACTCTGATGTCACCAACAGCCTGAATATTTCCAAGTGGTGTTGGGACCTGAGAATTGACCTAAAGATCAGCCCCTGGTTGCCTAGGGCTGCAGGGACAATTCTGCTCATGGCCTATGCCTAGGAAGGGAAACAGCAAGGAAGGAGACAACCTGAGCTGTGAACTTCAGCTGTCCGGAGGGCATGGCCAT
Source organism: Orycteropus afer afer (assembly GCF_000298275.1). NCBI lineage: Eukaryota > Metazoa > Chordata > Mammalia > Tubulidentata > Orycteropodidae > Orycteropus > Orycteropus afer. Next base: position 5,077,988 of record NW_006921666.1, on the reverse strand, counting down.
TTTGATTGCTTACAAGTGGTGGCCATTTTGGATACTTAAACTGACCGAGGGCACAGCCATTTTGAATGTTTATAAGCAATAGCCATTTTGGATTTTAAAGTGAAGGCATTCTCATTCGGATTCCAGGAACCTAAGAATAGGCTCCATTTGCCAAGACAGCAGGGACATACGGGAGGCAGACAATAGGAAAGGAGACAGGGGGTGAGTGTATAAGTGCTGCCAACTAGTGAATAGAGGAGCCCAGCACAGTACCCTGCTTACATAGATAACAAACAACAAAAATCATGGGTAAGTCACTCCAAGATGCAACCACCAATTAAATATAAACACAAAAACATCACAATGCCTTGGAGACAACAGACCACCATACTCCAAACAAAGAAGCAAGATACAGCAAGAGAAACAAGGGACCACATATAGGCCCAAAACACATGCCTGAGGAAGAAGCAGCATTGGAACTCCCTGATAAGAAATTCAAAAGAATTATATTTAGGTACCATCAACGAATTGAGAGACAGATCAAGGAAAACACTGACAAAATGGAGGAAAATGCAGAGAAAACCAAAGAACAATTTCAAAAGACAACACAAGAACAAATGACAAATTAAATGAAAAATTCAAAATCTACAGACAGAAATCCAGAAGATTAATACTGAGTTTTCAGAAATAGATAACACATTGAAGAGGCAAAGGAGTAGAATTGAATCAATGGAAGACAGAATTAGTGAGATTGAAGGCAAATACCTGAATATTTCTTTGGAAAGAGATCAATCAGAAAAAAGATCAAAACAAAATGAAGACCACTCAACCCAAGGTGATGCACCCACATACTCTATGGAAATGCATCTCTTGGAGCAATTGACCACAGGGCACCAGAGGGGCAACATTCACACGGAGGAAATGCAGGACACACAGGAGTGCATAATTATGAGGGGCATGGGGGGAAGTTTACTGGGCAGGGAGGAGAGGACACTGGGTTAGGGTTGGGGATGACAAATGGGGAGTTAAACAAAATGTACACATAATGTTGAATGTAAAAGAAACTCTGCTCTCTAAACTTGCACCTAAAGCATAATTTAAAAAAGAAGAAGAAGAAGAAGAAGAAGAAAAAAGCCAAAGGTTCATGTAGGATACTATCAAAAGGAATGTTGTTGTTGTTATGTGCCCTTGAGTTGGACCCAACTCATAACGACCCCTCCTTGGGTTTCCAAGGTGGTATCAATATGGAAGGATCTAAAACCAAAACCAAACTCCTTCCTTCCGAGGAGTGGCTGGTAGGTTTGAGCCGCCAGCCTTCTGGTTAGCAGTCAAGTGCCTTAGGCACTACACTACCTATTATATATATATAATTTGAACCCTACCCAGACTCTTTTCAGTCAATAAACTTGCATTTGAAAAGACATGCAGACCAGCCAAAAACTGCTGAAAAGCAGGAGATTTGCATTTGAAGGAAGGATCTAAAACCAAAACCAAACACACTGTAGTGGAGTAGCAACCCCTCCTTGGGTTTCCGAGGCGCTATCACTATGGAAGTAGATCACCCAACCATCCTTCCAAGAGTGGCCAGTGGCTTTGAACTGCCAGCGTTCTGGTTAGCAGTCAAGTGCTTTAGGCACTAAAAAATGACTGTTTTTTTGCTTTTTGAATTTTGAGCAAGCAGTTTGCTTTTGGTCACTGTGCATCAGAAGAAGCCCCTTCTAAGACTGGAAGTTAAGGGGAGCCAGCAAGTAGACAGTTTGGTCTGGTCACTTGGGATGACCACTTGGGTCCACTCAATGAGTAGAAATAGGAAAGTTGCAGGGGTGGAGAAACAGAGCTTGAAAATATTCCACTGGAACCCACTGACCAAGCCTACAGATGTTAGGGATGAACTAGATAGAGAAAGAGTTTGCTGTTCTGCCGTAAGGAACCCTGGTGGTGCAGCAGTTAATGGCTCAGCCGTTAACCAAAAGTTCAGAGGTTCTAACCCACCAGCTGCTCTGTGGGTGAAAGATATGGCAGTCTGCTTCCATAAAGACTTACAGCTTTGGAAATCCTGTGGGGAAGCTATGCTCTGTCCTAGAGGGTTGCTATGAGTCAGAATCAACTTGACAGTAGTGGATTTGGTGGTTTGAGTGGTCTGAAGGCAGGAGTTGTGTGAACTCCTGAGCATATGAGTGGTGCTTGTTGACCTAGCCCATGGGGATGAGTGAGAGAGAAAAGGGGCTGACTGGTCTGAAGTGCAGGGAGGTATGTGGAGTTCTAAGTCTATGACTGGTACCCATTGCCCTATCCCATGAAAACTAGGGATAATCTGACCCGAACCTGACCAAATGAAGAGAGAGAGAGATTTGACACCATGAGCTGATGTAAATTGCTGCATTTTGATGACTTGCTTTGTACTGGACTTTGCTTATGCATGCCCAAGATTCCAACTGGAACAGAAGATTCTTCAGGCCAAGGAACATGCTTGTTTCCTCAGAGTACTGGTTTGATAAACCCACTGCTATCAAGTTGGATCCGACTCATACCGACCCCTCCTTGGGTTTCCGAGGCAGTATCACTATGGAAGTAGATTGCCCAACCTTCCTTCCAAGGAATGGCTGATGGGTTTGAACTGTCAGCCTTCCGGTTAGCAGTCAAGTGCCTTGGGCACTATGCTGGATGAGCAATTTAAACATTGACTATCTACAATAGGGAAAGATAAAGGCATGAAGTGACTGGCTTACACACTTTCATGGGTATGATTAAACTCCAAATGAGAGGGACAAGGGAGGGTCTCCACTGAATAGTTTCCTTTTTTCCTGATGGGTCTGTGGAAAAGATGGTGGGGGAAAGACACTGATAGGATTAAATGATTCAGCTGTGAGTGCTGATTGTTAACAGGGTTGATTGGATTGTAAAAACTGTAATCGTAGAGGCTGAGAATGAAAGAGTAGACTAAGGGGGAGACACTACTGGACTGGAGTAGACTAAGGGGGAGACACTACTGGACTGGAGTACAGTGGCTGAACCTGAAGTCACTTAAAGGTTTTCCTATATTGATACCTTGTGAGGCTCAGAAAACTCCAAACTCACTGCCGTGGAGTCGGATCTGACTCATAGCGACCCCTCCTTGGGTTTCTGAGGCAGTATCACCACAGAAGCAGAGTGCCCAACCTTCCTTCCGAGGAGTGATTGGTGGGTTTGAACCACCAGCCTTCTAGTTAGCAGTCAAGTGCCTTAGGCACTACTCCACCAGAGCTCCTTGTGAGGCTCAGAGCAAGGGAATAATCTTCTGCAAAAAGGGCATGGGGACTGCATCTGAAGTTATATATAACTTCATAAAGGGGAAGAAGGATCAAGGTCAACAGCCCAAGGCTGATTCCTTTTTAAGCAGAGGTCATGCACGCCACCACCCTCCAACTTTCTTGCCAATTCTGACATCAATCATCCCTTCCATGGCACTCTACTTCTCTGCTGGGTTCAGTAATTTGTTGCAATGGCCATGCAGAACTCACAGACAACACTCACAATTATGGGATTTATTAGGGAAGTAACAGGTTACAATTCAGGATCAGAAACAACTCAGGATACAGTTCTTCCATCAGGACAGCTTCTTAGCCATTCTCCAGGCATATTTCTCTCTGGCCTTGGCCTCTCAGCCCTATGGCCCCTTGGCCTCTGCCCTGCTCAGGCAAGTGTTACAATTCTTTACCTCTGAAAATAGGTTCCCAGAGAGGCACCCTACTCCTCCAGCAAGACTCCTACCTGAAGGCACTCAGCTTTCTTACTCTATGAGCTGAGAAGCCACCACTCTGTCTCATGCTGATCTCTGCTGCAGGAGCCTGCTGCCTCTGTTTCTCTGCTGCTATTTCTTGTCACCTCTCACCATCTCAGCAAAGTGTTACAACTCTCTGTCTGTCTCCTAAGTCAAGGAGGTTCAGCATAGGGACCTTGGGTCCAAAGGACATGCTCCACTCTTGGTTCTTCTTTCTTGATGGTAGTAAAATTCCCCCTTTCTGCCTCTGGGATGACTCTTTTAAGCCTAGTGGATGGCAAAACTGACCAGTCCTCATATTAGGGTTCCATACACCTTATTTGCACAGTCCAACTCTCACAAGGGTACCATGTAACTTATTAACCTTATTAGCAGCTAGCCAATCCATTTAGTAGGCCACAGAACCTTGTGTTTGCATAGTCCCTCACTCATCTGGTGGAAGTCACAAAGACCATGGCTAGAAGGACCATATTAAGTAATTCACTCACTCTATCTTCTCTTAGTTAAATTTATGAGTCACCAGAAAGGGTGACTATGAGATGGCCTTTGGAGAACCTGATCAGATCAGATATATATCTGCAGCAGACCTGAACAGTTGGTAAATGAGTAACTCCACCTTGAGGACTCTGTGCCCTCTAAAGGACTGATAAAATGATTGGGAGGGGGAAGTTATCCTCCAAGTATGAAAGACGTATGGCTAGAGAAACCAGGGGTGACCTGCTATGGATCACTTTTATATGGCCTGTCTTGCCATAAGGTTTTCCCTGACCAATTCTTTGAGAAGAGGATGGCCTCTTCCTTCTTCCTAGTCTGTATCAGTCTGTAAATTGTGTTGAAATTGAAACCTGTGTACCATGTGCAACCCTGTTGATGTTTGAAACACCTGTGGCACAGCTCCAAACCTCACAGCAATGCGCAAGCCACCACAACCACAGTAAGACAAACTGACAGACAAATTCCTCTCCTTTAGCTGTTTAGAACCTCTTGGCCCTCCCTTATCTGGATCCAACCTGGATCCTATGGCTTTGTCATCCCCAGCCTTCCCCTCCCTTTCCTGCTTCTGTGTGACCTGGTAATTGCCATAGTCTTGTAACTCCTACCAAAAGATTGAACTACGCAAATAAACTACTGTGCCCCACCAAAGGGATTGGACAGCTTGCTAATAATATAAATAAAATGCATGGTTAATAACACAAATAAGGTCTCACGCTGTTGGAGTGTGACCATGAAAATAAGATGTATGGTCCTAATCCACTAATGAGGGGATTGGTCAGTTTTACCATCCCAGAGCCAGAAAGGTGGTACTTCACTATTACCAAGAAAGAGGAGCTAGGAGTGGAACACACCCTGCAGAGCTGGGATCCCTGTGCTGAGAACCTCCTAGACCCAGGAGGCAAAGAGAAACCTATAACACTGGAGATGGTGCAAGATGGCAAGAAGCAGTGGCAAAGAAATGGAGACAGCAGAGGCATTAGAAAAGGAGACCAGCAGGAGATGGTGCAGTGGGCTTCCCGGTCCATGGAGCAAGACAGCAGAGCACTTTTGGGCAAGAGCCTTGCTGTGGAGTGGGGTGCCTCTCTGGGCATTTGATGATGCTAAGCTTGCGAACCTATGGAACTAGAGAACTGAGTACCTTCAGGCTGAGGCTTACTGCTGGAGTGGAGTGCCCCTGGGCACATATTGGCAAGACTACAGAGCTTTGTTAACACTTGCCTGAGTAGAGCAAAAGCCAGATTGGTCTAAGAGGCCTGAGGGGCTGAGTGGCTGAGGACCAGGGAGAGGCCTACCTATGGGCCCAGAAGAGAATCTGTCCTGACCGAAGAACTGGATCCTGAGTCATTCTTGATCCTGATTTGTAACTTGGTAATTCCCTAATCAACCCCATAACTCTGAGTACGATCTGTGAAGTGTGCATGGCCACTGCAACAAAAAATCAAACCCAGCAAGGAAGTAGAGAATGCCATGGAAAGGATGGCTGACGTCAAAATTGGTAAAAAGGTTGGAGAGAGGAGGTATATCTGACCTCCACCACATAGGAATCAGCCTTAGGCTATTGATGCTAATAATGACTCTCATCCCTCCTGATGAAGTTAGAGGAGAGGTAGGATGCTGCTGCCACATCATTTCTACAGAAGCCCTTTAGGCATGGGAAGCTGAATCCCCTCACATGACATCAGGTGTGTTAAAGAAGAGGGAAAGGTTGGACCCTCAGCCTTGTACCAGTTTAGAGACGAAGCCCTAGGCTCCTGGGGAAAAGTGAAAGAGGCAGTTATGGGCAGTTATGGGGTCCCTTTCCTAGCCACTGTGTCTTCCCAAGTTGACAGCTCTCTTATTGGATGTCAGAATGTAGTCAACCCTGGCCCTCTCCCACTGGGATCCTGTCCCCACTGGGAACATCTGGATGGTCACTTTGTTGGATCTTTTTCATACATTGCTTGTTTTTGGGTCTTGTCCCAAATCCTTGACCCCTGACCACATCAGTGAGTGTGTCTGGTTTTCAGGGGATTCCTTTCTTATCTTAACTTTTCTACCATCACAGGACCTCTTTCCTGCTCATGAAAAGCAGCATTAGAACATTTTAACCCATTTCTCTGACCTTGGATATCAAAATGGAGCCCTCTACATTCACGATTCTTTTAGGACCATTATCCACTGTCTGAGACGGGGCGATCTACCTCTGTAAAGATTTACCACCTCAGAAACCCAAAGGGGGGCGTTATGAGTCAGAACAGACTCAGTAACAGTGAGTTTGGTGTTTTTGTTTTTATCTACTGTCTAATAAGTTGCTGCCAAGTACTAGTCACTGTCCTTGGTGCTTTATCAACAACAGTAAGCAGGAGTTTTGCATCATTATTTTACACATGAGAAACTGAGGCCCAGTAAGGTCACATAAACTAATCAGTGACTGACCCAGGGTTTGAACTAGACTCCAAAGTCTTTCCAATTCCAGGTTCTCTTCATGATATTGTTCCTGGGTGGCACAAATGGTTTATGCTTGGCTGCTAATCGAAAGGTTGGTAGTTGGGTCCCAGCCAGCATCTCCACAAAAGAAAGGCTTGGCTGTTTCCATTGATTACATCTAAGAAAACACTGTGGAGCTCAGTTCTATTCTGTAATACATGGGGTTGCCATGAGTTAAAATCAACTTGACAGCAACAGGGTTTTCATGATACTGCACTGCCTCCCAGCTTCCAGGGCCTTCATACCAAGCCCTCCAAGCTGAGAAGAACTCCAGGGGCAAAGGAGCAATATCGGACTCCTGCATCTCTGGGAGTCCAGCTGCCTCTATCAGTCAATATCACTCATGGCACCGAGCTGGGGTGAAGGCCAGAAGCCTCTCATCCTCTAAACCAAGTGCTCTCCACTTTAGCTACCCTCTAGAATCACCTGGGGAGCTTTCAAAAATCCAGAGGCCCAGGCCACCTCCCAGACCCATTAAATCAGAGCCTGTGGGGTGGGCCCTAGGTACCACCCAGGTGATGCCGATGAGCAGCCGGGTGGAAACGACCACCCTAAACCAGCAGTTCTCAAGTTTTGTTGTGCATCAGCCTCACCTGGACCAGTTAAAACAAAAGACCCCCGCTGCTGTCCAGTTGATTCTGACTCATAGCAACCCTATCAGACAGAGCAGAACTGCCCCGTAGGGTCTCCATGGCTCTGTGAAAAAATAAAAAATAAATTAAATTACGATTTGGGTGAAAGTTTACAGAGCAAATTTGTTTTCCATTCAACAGTTCATACACGTTTTGTTTCATGACATTGATTGCAATCCCTACAATGTAACAGCTCTCTTCCTACTTCCTCCCTGTGGCTACCTTTTCTCCATGTCCTTTCTTCCTATGCATTCCTACCCTCTGAGCTATCTCCCTGTGCAAATGTTTCCCTTCTGATCTCCCATGGCTGATTGTTCTAATAAGTGCACCTACCTGGGGTGCTAGATCACATCAGAGGACTGTCTATTGTTTGTCTGGAAGTTAAACCATGAGGGTGAGTTCAATTCCAGGCCTCAAGGGCAACTAGGGGCCATAGTCTCTGGAGTAAGCCTGGTCTTTTTTATGATTTTGAGTTTTGTTCCACATTTATCTCCCACTCCATCTAGGATCTCCAATTTTGATCCTTTTCTGAGTGGTTGGTAGGATAAATTTTCAGAGAAGGGACTGCCACATCTTTCTCCTGTGGAGCTATTGGTTTCAAACAGCTGACCTTTTGGTTAGGAGCCCAGGCTTAAACATTGCACCACCAGAGCTCCTGAATCAGCTGGAGTGCTTGTTAAATCTCAAATTGCTAGCCCCACACCCAGTTTCCAATTCAGTTGTCCTGAGATGGGGCTGGGAATTGCATGTCTAATGTCTAATGTGTCCCTAGGTGATGCTACTGCATCACCTGCTGGGCCACAGTCTGAGAACCACTGTACTAGACAGAGTCACCCAAGTAAATACAGTGAATCATTCAGACACTCCTCATCACATGGATCCATGTGTGTCTCTGCCTGTATCTCCCACCCCTTGTTGGAGCCCTACTCTCAGAGCTCTATAAAGATCCCACCCATGCAAGAAGGGATGATTGGAATACAATTGGAGACATTAGGAAATTTGGCCCTAGATAAGGGTTGATTATGAGACATGAGGGCATGGGGCTATTTTGTTAATTAACTTGAATGTGATGCCACTTATTTAATATATCCCTGCAGCAGTAAGACATGATTTTCATTCTGCAACCAGTGACTCTGGGCTGATAAATGGAGCAGCTGAGGGATACAAGCCACTTTGGAAAAACCTGATTTCAATCACACCTGCCACTTACTGACTGTGGGATCGTAGCCAAGTTGCTTGACCTCTCGGAGTCTCAGTCCTTCACTCTGAAAAGTGAGGATTATAGTAAAACCAGCGTCATGTGAGGATGAGATCAAGTAACATTTGGAAGTGCCTACTCAATGAACGTTAGCTATTATTATTATTATTATCATTTGCTGTTACTTACTGTCAAAATGGATCTAACTCATGGTGACTCTATGTATGTTGCTGTTGCCAGGTGCCATCAAGTCAGCTCTGGCTCACCACGACCATATGTACAACAGAATGAAACACTGCCTGGTCCTGGGCCATCCTCACAATCACTGCTATGCTTGAACCCCTCATTGCAGCCACTGTGCCAATCTCTCATTGAGGGTCTTCTCCTTTCTTGCTGACCCTCTAATTTACCCTTCTTCAGGGACTGGTCCCTTCTGACAGCATGACCAAAGTACAAGAGAGGAAGTCTGGCCATTCTTGCTTCTAAGGAGCCCTCTGGCTGTACTTCTTCTGAGACGGATTTGTTTGTCTTTCTGTCAGTCCATGGTGTTTTCAATATTCTTCACCAGCACTACAATTCAAATACGTCAATTCTCCTTCAGTATTCCTTATTCATTGTCTAAGTTTCACATACACATGAGGCATTTGAAAATACCATGGCTTGGGTCAGGCACACCTTAGTTTTCAAAGTGACTTCTTTATTTTTTTTTAATCACTTTAAAGAGGTCTCTTGCAGCAGATTTGCCCAAATGCAATATGTCATTTGATTTCTTGGCTGCTGCTTCCATGTGCATTGATTGTAGATCCAAGTAAAATGAAATCCTTGACAACTTCAATCTCCATGTATCATAATGTTGCTTACTGGTCCAGTTGTGAGGATTTTTGTTTTCTTCATGTTGAAGTGTTATCCATACTGAAGGTTGTAGTCTTTGATCTTCATCATTAAGTGCTTCAAGTCTTCTTTGCTTTCAGCAGGCAAGTCCAGCTTCTAGGATTATATGCTCAGCATAGGGATTGAATAAGTATGTTGAAAGGACACAACACTGATGCACATCTTTCTTGATTTTAAACCATGCAGCGTAGTGCCTAAGGCACTTGACTGCTAACCAGAAGGCTGGCAGTTCAAACCCACCAGCCACTCTTCAGAAGGAAGGTTGGGCAATCTACTTCTGTAGTGATACTGCCTCAGAAATCCAAGGAGGGGTCGCTATGAGTCGGGTCTGACTCGACAGCACATAACAACAACAACAAGTATTCCCTTGTTCTGTTCAAATGACTGCCCCTTGGACTATGTGCAGGTTCCTCATGAGTACAATTAAGTGTTCTGGAATTCCCATTCTTTGCAATGTTACCCATAACTTGTTATAACCCACACAGTCAAATGCCTTTGCATAGTCAATAAAACACAGGTAAACTTATTTCTGGTATTCTTTCCTTTCAGCTAAGATCCACCTGACAGCTACAATGATATCCCTCATTCCATGTCCTCTTCTGAAACCAACTAAATTTTCTGGTAGTTGCTTGCCGATGTACTGCTGTAACCATTTTTAAATTATTTTCAGCAAAATTTTACTTGCATGTGATATTAATGGTATCATTTGATAATTTCCACATTCTGCTGGATCACCTTTCTTTGAAATGGGCACAAATATAGATCTCTTCCAGTCAGTTGGCCAGGTAGCTGTCTCTCAAATTTCTTGGCATAAATGAGTGAGCACCTCCAGTGCTGCATCCATTTGTTTAAACATCTCAATGGGTATTCTATCAATTCCTGGAGCCTTGTTTTTTGGCAATGCCTTCAGTGCAGGTTGGACTTCTTCCTTCAATACCATGATTATATGCTACCTCTTGAAATGATTAAACACCAATCAATTATTTTTGGTATATTGACTGTGTATTCCTCCCATCTTCTTTTGATGCTTCCTACATTGTTCAATATTTTGCCCAAGAAACCTTCAACATTGCAATTTGAGGCTTGCATTTTTTCCTTGAGTTTTTCAGCTTGAGAAATGCTGAGCATGTTCTTCCCTTTTGATTATCTAACTCCAGGTCTTTGCACATTTCAATATGATACTTTATTTTGTCTTTCGAGCTGCCCTTTGAACTCTTCTGTTCAGCTCTTTTACATCTTCACTTCTTCCATTTACTTTAGCTACTCTCTGTTCAAGAGCAAGGTTCAGAGTCTCTTCTGACATCCATTTTGGTCTTTTCTTTCTTTCCTGTCTTTTTAATGACCTTTTGCTTTCTTCATTTATGATGTCCTTTATGTCATCCCACTTTTCTGGTCTTATGTCATTAGTGTTCAATGTGTCAAATCTATTCCACCTTGTGTATAAAAGAGTGAAACCATTGCCTGGTCCTGCACTGCATTTACGATTGTTAGTACATTTGAGTCCATTGATACAAGTCTTGTATCAATCCATCTCATTGAGACTTTTCTTTGTTTTCATTGGCCCTCTATGTTACCAAATATGATGTTCTTTTCAAGCGATTTTTCTTTTGTGATGATATGTCTGAAATAAGCAAGTCAAAGTCTTCTCATTGCTATATTATTTTAGCTGGCTCTGCTGCTGTCAGTTTGCTGTTGTTAGTTACCACTGAGTTGATTCTGACTCATAGGACCCTCTGTACAACAGAATGAAACAGTGCACCATCCTCAGAATGCTTACTGTGCTTGAGCCCATTATCACAGCCACTGTGTCAATCATCTCATTGAAGGTCTTCCCCCTTTCTGATGACCCTCCACTTTACCAAGCATGATATCCTTCTCCAGGGAGTGGTCCTTTCTGACAACATGACCAAAGTGGGTAAGACAAAGCCTGGCTATTTTGGCTTCTAAGGAGCATTCCAGCTGCACTTTTTCCAGGACAGACTTGGTCATTCTTCTGGAAGTCCATAGTATTTTCAGTATTCATCACCAACACCACAATTCAAATGCATCTATTCTTCTTCAGTATTCCATATTCATTGTCCAGCTTTCATATGCATATGAGCCATTTGAAAATGCCATGGCTTGGGTTAGGCGCACCTTAGTCTTCAAAGTGACATCTTTGCTTCGTAATACTTTAAAGAGGCCTTTTGTAGCAGATTTGCCCAGTGCAATACAACATTTCGTTTTTTGACTGCTGCTTCCAAGGGCATTGATTGTGGATCCAAGTAAAATATACTCCTTATATAAAGAATCTCTGCAATACACAGTGTTTAGAGTTTAGTAAGCTTAGTAAGGAGCTCTGGTAGTGTAGTGCCTAAGGCACATGACTGCTAACCAGAAGGCTGGCGGTTCAAACCCACCAGCCACTCCTCAGAAGGGAGGTTGGGTAATCTACTTCCGTAGTGATACTGCCTCGGCAACCCAAGGAGGGGTCACTATGAGTCGGGTCTGACTTAACGGCACATAACAACAACAACAACAGAGTTTAGTGTTAGGAAAAGCATCTCTCACCCAACTAACAGGAGTGCTTACCATTCGTTAACAGCAGCTGCTATATTTACCAGAGAAGCTCAGAGCTCAGTCCTCTGAGGCTTTGACAGCTATCTTTAGCCTAGTTTCTGGTATAACTCTCTCTTCTCTTGATTATGCTCCTTTCTTTACTTACTTCAGTCTCATCCATTACCACTAGCTAATTTTGTTTCTCCACTGGCTTCCTAGATTCCCCAAAAAGAACTTCCCTATTCTTTGCTGTGCCTGACTGGGTGCCTACTCAGCCCAGGTTTGATGGATGGAGGTGAGAGATCTAAGTGAATATGAATGACCTGAAATGCTTTGTGGCAATGAGTGATTCAAAAATTATAAATTATTAAATGCATAGAACACACATGAGGGCTCTGGGTCTCACTGACCTCATCTGTGCAGTGGAATCAATTCTATTTTAACAACACTCAGTGGGAAAGGGAAGGTCCATATTGAAGTGGAAAGAATATCAGTAGTCCTCCCTCCCTCCTCCTTTCCTTCTTTCTCTGTTCCCTCTTGCCTCCTTCCCTTCGTTTTTCTTTTCAGTGGGAAGTACTGTAAGCACTGGTGTCCTCTGGTGTAAAATGAAACTAATAATGTCCCTATTGTGGGCTCTTGTAAGGAGCCCTGGTGGTGGAGTAGTTAAAACACTCAGCTGCTAACTGAAAAGTCAGCAGTTCAAACTCATTAGGTACTCTGTGGGAGAAAGACGTGGCAGTCTGCTTCCGTAAAGATTACAGCCTTGGAAACCCTATGAGGCAGTTTTATTCCATCCTGTAGGGTTGCCATGAGTTGGAATTGACTCAGTAATAATGGGTTTGGTTTTGCTTTTTGTGCTTTTGTGGGACTGGAGCCTATGTGACATGTGTGAATGCATCTGGCCCAGTGCCTTTCACTTTGAATGTTCAATTAACTCTTGGTTCTCTTTCTCTTAGGTGGTGCAAATGGCTAACATGGTCAGCTGCAAACCAAAGGCTGGTAGTTCAAGTCCACCAAGAGGTGCCTCAGAAGAAAGACCTGGTGATTCACTTCTGAAAAATCAGCCATTGAAATCCCCTTGGGGCACAATTCTACTCTGATACACATGGGGTCTCTGTGAGTTGAAATCCACTGTTTTCTCTTTCTCTTGACTTCATTCTTCCTTACAAGGATTTTGATCCAGTAACAGTATGGTTTCTGCAGGCCAGGGCCAGGGTGAGGCAAGCAAGGTGCCCAGAGCACAACATTTAAGGAGGTGCTCACTTTCAGGTTCATGCAACTGCAAGGTTGGCATCCAAGAGTGAATGCCTCCTTAAATGTTGATGCCTGGGTGTCTGATTTAACTCACCCTAGTCCTGGCCCTTAGGAGTGCTGGTAGCATAGTGCCTAAGGCACTTGACTGCTAATCAGAAGGCTGGAGGTTCAAACCCACCAGCCACTCCTCAGAAGGAAGATGGGGCAATCTACTTCCGTCGTGATACTGCCTTGGAAACCCAAGGAGGGGTCACTATAAGTCAGGTCCGACTCAACAGCACATAACAACAACAACAACAAAAGTCCTGGCCCGTGGAATTTTTACCAACCCACATCCCCCTAGATACAATTATATTTAAATAACCATCATGACAATTGTCTTGGAATCCACTTTTGGGGTTCTCAACCTTGAAGAAATCTGTAGTTTTCAAATCCAATCAAAACAGATAGCCTATGGGGAGGCAACCGCAGGATGCTAACATCCCTGGCTAGGCTGACCAGTGTATCTGTGCAGATGCCAAAGAAACAAGCCATGTCTCTCCCTGCAGACAGCTGAACACCATTTCAAGTTCATCTCTGGACTTACCTTATTGGGTTCTGACCTTCATTGACCTCCTGGAGATAGGATGGACAGTTAGGGTTCTGCCAGTGTAAACAATTAGGAAATTAGGTGATTTTTCCATGGTCACAAAGCACATTGGGTTTAAAGCACAGATTAGACCAGTATGTCTCAAAGCATGGTCCAGAGACACCTGAGGGTATTTGCTAAACTCCAGACTCTGGGCCTGAGCCTGGGCAGTGCCTACCCCTCCTGAATCAGATCTGGAGGTGGGGCTGGAATCCACATCCTAACAAGCTCCTGTGCTTCTGGGACACAGGAAAGTTGGAGGACTGTATATACTCTTCTGTATCTTGGTCTCATGTCAGCCAACACCTCACATCAGGAGGAAATGACACTTCAGCAAAAGTGTGGTTCGTGTCTAACAGATATTACTCAAGACAATTCCAGTAAGCATGAAGTTCAGTTCATTAAAATAGTAGTTAATCATTCATTTTAGTAGGTATTGGGGAAAATGTAACTATCATATCAAGCACATGATTTCATAAACTTTTGCTTAGGACAAACTTAAGTTTTTAGAGTGAGCCAATTTCAAGTTGACCAGTTACCGCCAATTGCCATCGAGATAATTCTGATGCCTGGTGACCCCACGTGTGTGGCCCAGTAGTACTGTATGATTTCCACAGGGTTTTCAATGGCTAACTTTTTGGAAGTAGATCTCCAGACCTTTCTTCTGAGGTGCCTCTTGGTGGACTTGAACTTCTAACATTTGGTTAACAGCCAAGCATGTTTAACCATTGATATCACCCAATGACCTATAGGGTATATTATACATAAATGGGGCAAAAATTGTGAAAATGACATAGTCATGATTGGAGTTTGGGAAACACAGCTTTGGGTGACTGGCATCAGAAGCAAAAGCTGGGTGAATGCAAGTCATTTTCAGAAGGAATTTTTCGAGCTCTGCAGAACCTCATAGCCTCTGCACATCCAATACCGTCAGCAGCTAATAACTGTGATGATAAATATTTATAATGATCACTTTCACCATGTTGTGCTCCCAGGGGAGTGGAAAGCTCTTAGGAAGAATGGATTGCTCTTTCCAACAGGATGTTGTCACCCCAGACTCCAGCTCTGCCCTGTCCAAATCAGTACACTAAGGAGCAGATGAGGAGGGGATGCTGGTGGGAGTGAATTTGAGAGGGATGAGAAAAGCAAGCTTCTCTCCAACGTTCCCAGGAGGTCCTGGGTGCCACCACTACCCAAGGCAGCTTTCCACTTTCCTTCCCACCCGACCATGGCACATGGCGGGTTGGCTGGGGATGGGATGTGGGGTTTGTGCAAGTAATGATGAGAGAGAGAAAGAGAGAAGGACAGAGCAAGAGAATGGGAGGCTGGGGGCAGGGAGAGACTGGAGGAGAGAGAAGCAAGGAAAGTGGGGAAAAAGGCATTTGTAAAATGAAAAGGCAAGGCCCCATCAGATGGTGTTGGGTGAGGAAAGCGTGTTACAGGCAGGAGTAATTGGTAATAGGAGCTGATGTGAAGAAGGGATGATTTATGGGAGCATGCAGACAGGGGTGGAATAATTTTTGGAGCAGAACGGGGAACTTACTGAATGCCTGAAACTCAGCTACTTATCCACTCGTTCTCGTGATGAATTAGCTCTTGTTTAAAGTAACCGCAGCTCCATTTTTCATTCTGATTACTACACTTGATATCTTTCTCTCCCTCTGTTTCCTTCTGACCACTGCCCCCTTACCAGGGTCTGGGTGCAGAGACACTGGGTGTGTAGAAACTCATCACCCCTCCTCTTTTTTCCCTCCTCCCCCCCAGCGACATTAACTCTAAATAGCCAAGTCCCAAACCCAGTCACTTGAAATATTGCAAAAATTAGGAATGTACAGAATTAGCAAAGATGTTCAATGAGAGACTGGCCTCCATATGCATCCTAGATAATTTCAATTTCTTTGCCCATCTAATGTGGAAAGTCTCCCTCCCAATCGTCCTTTGCACTTTCTTAAAGATGGCACTGGAAAAGAGAGAAAACATACCCCTTCTTTGTGGGGGTGGGAAGGTCTTTGAGGACCATGCTGTTGTTGTTGTTATGTGCCGTTGAGTCGACCCCGACTCATAGTGACCCCTCCTTGGGTTTCCAAGGCAGTATCACTACGGAAGTAGGATTGCCCAACCTTCCTTCCGAGGAGTGGCTGGTGGGTTTGAACCGCCAGCCATCTGGTTAGCAGGCAAGTGCTTTAGCCACTATGCTACCAAAGCTCCTTTGAGGACCATAGCAAGCCATAATAAGAGGCAAACTCAAGGTACATGATGTTCTGTATTCCTCCTTCCAATGTTTTCAAAAGTCAAGTTTAAATTTACATTGTATGGCAGGGGACACTAAGCTTGTGTTAAGGGTGACAGAAAAATCAGAAACAGTTCATGGTAATGGTTGAACAGCATGATAACTGCAGTGCAGTGAATTGCTTGGTATGACCCTTCTAGCCATGGTCTTTGTGACTCCCACCAGATGACTGGGTGGGACTATGAAAATGTGAGGTGCTTGTGGTCCACCGAGGGGAGTGGTTAACTTGCTAATAATGTAAATGAGGTTCATGACACCCTTGTGGGGGTGAGACCATGCAAATAAGGTATATAGAACCCTAATGTGAGGATGGTTGGTTTTTGCCATCCCACTAGGCTTAAAGTGAGCCATTCCAGAGGTAGAAAGGGAGATCTCATTACCACCAGGAAAGAAGAGCCAGGAGTAGGGCATGTACTTTGGACGTGAGATTTCTGCACTGAACTTCCACAGTCCAGGAGAGCTGTGACACCAGAGATGGTGAGAATCAGCAGCAGAGAAATGGCAGCAACACAGGCAGCAGAACCAAGAGACCAGCACGAGACAGAGCAGCGGGCTTCCCGGCCCAGAGAGTGAGAAAGCTGAGTGCAGTCAGACAGGAGTCTTGCTGGCGGAGTGGGATGCCTCTCTGGGCACCTATTAACAGAGCTAAATGAGCTTTGCAACACTTGCCTGAGCAAGGCAGAGGCCAAGGAGCCAGAGAGAAGCATGTCTGTGGCACAGCTGACAAGAAGCTGTTCTGATAGAAGAACTGTATCCTGAGTGGTTCCTGATTCTGAATTGTAAAATGTTACTTCCCTAATAAGAAGCTCTGGTGGTGTACTGCCAAAGGCATTTGAGTGCTAACCAGAAGGCTGGTAGTGCAAACCCACCAGCCACTCCTTGGAAGGAAGATTGGGCAATCTACTTCCATAGTGATACCACCTCGGAAATACAAGGAGTGGTTGCTATGAGTTGGATCTGACTTGATGGTAGTGAGTTTGGAGTTTTTTTGCTACTTCCCTAATAAACCCCACAATCATGAGAATTGTGTACGAGGTCTGTGTGGCAATTGCAGTGAATTATTGAACCCAGCAGAAAGTAGAGAGTGCCATGGGAGGGATGGTTTGTGTCAGAATTGGTAAAAAAAGTTGGTGAAAGTATGTCTGACCTCTGCCTCATAGGAATCAGTCTTCAGCTGTTGATGGTGATCTTGATCCTCCTACCCTCTTGTGAAGTTACAGGAGGTAGATGCCACCCCCGTGCCTTTTTCACAATAACATTTAATGTCACTGAACTGTACATTTGAAGATTGTTGAAATGGCAAATGTTTTCTTAGCTATACATTTATAAAAATAAAAAATATATATTTTTAAAATTATATTGTGCACACAGGAACAGATCTGGGCACAGGTATAGATATGCAAGTTTATTTATTTATTTTTTGTTGATTAAAAATACAGCCCTCAAAAATCCAGGCTCCCTTGTGCACTGGTCTCAACACAAATTTGCATTCAATGAAAGAAAACAATCTGATAAGAGTAATTTAAATATTTATAGCAGTTACTTGTGAAAATATTTACTTAATACTCAGAAATACTTCTAAGATGCTCTTGTTATCTTTTTCCATCCCCAACTGTCAAGTCTAAACCCCAGCCACAAGGCCCTTGATTAGCTTGCCAAATATACCCAGGTTGTGCAATGCAGTGAGTGGCCCTGGGTCTTGAATTCTTTCCTGTGCCACCATCTCTCAAACTTGACTGCCTCAAGTTTTCTTCTGTTAGTTATGATACTCATCTCCTCTTGTCAGTAGGCCTTGCAATGCCCACCTAGATCTTTGCCTTTGCTTGTTCCTCTGACCTTCCTGAATCCCTGAATTAGAGGCTGCCTGTCCTTTGGTGGACCAGTTGAAATCTTTCCTGTCTCAGTAGATTCCTGGTTCAGGAAGCCTGTATTTCAAAGTGTCTTAAACACTGGGCCTCATGGCCCCTGTTTTCACTGAATTCCTGGATCCCGATTCACCTGAGGCCCTTAGGTACCTCCAACTGCACTGTTGGCTTTTCACTCCTGCTTCCATCTTTCAAAGAAGCTTCCTGGAGTTCCCAAGGCTCAAGTCTATGCCTTTTGTTTGATTGTCTGACAACATTATGCTCCTATTCACACCTTGGCTCTCCTGGCTCTGGGTTCCCCCTCAGCCTTTATAATTTTCCTCAACCTTGGAGGAATAGGGGAAATCAAAAGGATTCTGTATTTCTAGTTAACAGTGTGGTAGAGTAGAAAAATTCTTTGGATATGGAGTTATGACCCTTAAACTCTACCCCAGCTCTGCCACTGATGCTAGACAAGGAGTTTCCTCTGTAAGCCTCAATTTCCTCATGTAGAAAATAAAAAAATTGAGTTCATTAAGATACTTTCCGATGTAATAGTTAAGAGAGACTTAGGGTTCCATCTCCACCCCTTGCTGCTGACCTATCTATGCCTCTGTAATACCACTCTCCTGGGTTTTTATGAGGATTAAATGACAGAGTGAATATAAAATGCTTAGTATAGTCCCAGGGACATAGTAAATACTAAAAGTTAGCTGCTATTATTACTATGATCACTCTATCATTTAGCTGATCCTGGAAGGTTTTTCCTGATTGGTCTTTTATGTTTCATTCACATAATCAACTCTTTAAACAGGGTCTCAGCTTTGATTCTGCCTTACCTCACCTACTGAATAAGACTCACTTTCAGGCATAAACAATGATGTCTCAGTTTAGCTGGCAGGGTATAGCAGACCCTTTTGGGGAAGAAGGGAAACCCACCCACAACAGTGGCTGAGAATCACTGTTTTAGACTCTTGCTTTCCCTGATAAGGGGCTCTAGTGGTGCAGTGGTTAAGGCTGCTAACCAAAAGGTTGGCTGTTCAAACCTACTAGTCAATGTGCAGAAGAAAGATGAGGCAGTCTGCTTCCATAAAGACTTACAGCCTTGAAACCCTATGGGGGCAGTTCTACTCTGTCCTATAGGGTCACTATGAGTTGAAATTGACTCAATAGCTATGGCTTTGGTTTTGGTTTTTGTTTTCCATTATTAGAAAAGGACCCATCAAAAAGGCACTGATTGCTCTTCTGGTAAGATGGAGAAATAGGCAGAAAAGAGACGCAGACTCTCTTCGACAAAGAAAAGAAAAACCAATTCACAGAGATACAGAAGATAATCCTGGAACTCTGAGCTTTGGAAGAAACCATACAGAAGTGGATTAGGCATCAACTAGTGGAAAAACCTGAATGAAAATAGTGAGTACAGAGATGGTTGGAGCTGCACACTGTCAGCTACTCTGACGGGACCAACAGCCTGAGTATTTCCAAGTGGGGTTGGGACCTGAGAATTGACCTAAAGATCAGCCTTGGTCACCAAGGGTTGCAGGGATGACTGTTTTGATGGCCTATGACTAGGAAGGGAAACAGCAAGGAGGGAGACAGCCTGGGCTGTTTGACTTTCTGCTGTCCAGAGGGCACAGCCATTTTGATTGTTTACATATGGCAGCCATTTTGGATATTTAAAGTGACCAAAGGTGCAGCCATTTTGAATGTTTACAAGTGGTGGTCATTTTGAATACTTAAAGTGACCGAGGGTGCAGCCATTTTGAATCTTTACAAGTGGCAACCATTTTGGATTTTAAAGTGATAGCATCCTAATTTGGATTCCAGGGACCTAAGAATAGGCTTTGTTTGCCAAGGTGAGCAGGGACATACAAGAAGCTGACAACAGGAAAGGAGACAAGTGGTGAGTATATAAGTACCTGTCAACCAGTGAATAGTGGGGCACAGCACAGTGCCCTGCTTGCATAGATAACATACAAAGAAAATGAAAATCATGGGCAAGTCACTGCAACATACAATCACCAATTAAATATAAACACAAAATGTCTTGGAGACAACAGAGCATCACAGTCCACACAAAGAAGCAAGATAAAGCAGGAGAAACAAGGGACCAGGATACAGACCCAAAACACATCCCTGAGGAAGATGCAGCATTGAAACTCTCTGATAAGGAATTCAAAATAATTATATTTAGGTATCTTCAAAGGATTGAGAGACAGATCAAGGAAAACACAGACAAACACCTAGAAGAATTTTGGAAGAAAATACAAGAACAAAATGACAAAATAAATGAAAAATTAGAAATGATTCAAAACCTACAGATAGAAATCTAGAAGATTAATACCAAATTGTAGAAATGGATAACACACTGAAGGGGCAAAAGAGTAGAATCAATGCAATGAAGACAGAATTAATGAGATTGAAGGCAAATACCTGAATACTTCTTTGGAAAGGGGTAAATCAGAAAAATGAAGAAAGCCTAAGGTTCATGTGGAATACCATCAAAAGGAATAACCTTCATGCCACTGGAATTCCAGAACAAGAAGAGAAAAAGAAAACCACAGAGAAAATTGTCCAAGATTTTTTGAAGAGAACTTCCCTGATATGATGAAAGAGGAGGATATATCCATTGGGAAGTCCAACAAACCCCAAACAGGATAGACCCCAAAAGAAAATCACTGAGACATATCATCATCAAACTCCAACCAAAGACAAACAAAGAATCATGAGAGCAGAATGGAAAAATGAAGCTAGGGGAAACCAATAAGACTAAGGTCAGATTTCTTGGCAGAAACCATGCAGGTGAGAAGACAATGGAATGGTATACATAAAACCTTGAAAGAAAAAAATTTCCAACCAAGAATTATGTACCCAGCAAAATTGTCCCTCAAATATGATGGTGAAATTAGGACATTTCCAGATAAGCAGAAATTAAAGGAATTTGTTAAAACTAGACCAACCTTATAAGAAATGCTAAAGGGAGCCCTTTGGACAGAGAAGCAACAACAGCCAACAACAACTGACCATTAATACACTTGATGATATAACCCAGAAACCAACCCAGCTATGGAAGAATCCAAAGTAAATAAGCCTACAAGATTGTAAACAGGGAACAGAGACATCAATTGACAAAGGAAGACAATTAGAAACCAAAAAGAGGGAAGAAACTGTGTTGTTTCATAACTTCTAGATTGTAGGGATGTCAAGACAACTACAAGATAGAATGGACTGTTCTAAGCTTGGGAAGAAAAATTTAAATCACAGGGTAACCTCAAAGAAAATGATAAACCTTCACATCAAAATAAAAAAGAAAACCAGCACAAATAATTAGCAAATACTAAAACAATAGCAACGAAGGAAATGATAACATGATTCATAAACAGCACTGCTGGTGGAATTGTGAAATGATACAACCACTGTGGAAAGCAATATGGTGATTCCTTAGAAAGCTGGAATTGGAGACCATTTGACCCAGCAATCCCATTACTAGGTATATATCCTAAAGAGGTGAGAGCCAGGACAGTAACAGATATATGCACACTCATGTTCATTGCAGCACTATTTACAACAGCAAAAAGATGGACATAACCTATGTGCCCATCAGTGGAAGAGTGGATGACCACACTATGGTACATACACATAATGGAATGCTACACAGCACTAAAGAAAAATGTAGAGTCTGCAAAACACTGCATAATATGGATGAACTTGGAGGACATTATGCTGAGTGAAATAAGTCAGTCACAGAAGGGACAAATATTGTATTAGTTCATTGTTGTGGAGGGTCAAGGAAAGGTTTATATATGGAGGGAAACTTTCTTTGCTGGTTGCCAGGGGTGGGAGGAGAGGGGAGGGAACACTGGAAAAAAAATGTATTTCATTGTACTTAAATTATATTTCAATAAAATGCATTAAAAAAAAAAAAAGGCACTGATTTAGCCCAAGAACTCACAACATAGCCAAACAGGAGCTGACACTCTCGGAGATGCCCAAGTTCATCCATCATTAGGGTCCAGGCACTCTTTCTGGGCTCTAGGAAGCATAATTGGGTACAGAAATGGGTGGGGCTGGTCCTGGTTTACAGAGAGTGGAGTCAGGAAACTGGAAAGACAGCATTCAGGGATGAAGCCTGAAATGAGAGGTGGGCAGACAGTCCCATCAAAATATCAGGTCAATGGGGCAGCGACTAGAGATACCAACCAGGTTTTTAAAGTGTGACTTTAGTGATTCCCTGAGTGGGAGAGCTTTGAGCCCACCTCATTTCAGGCTTCCTGTAGCACCCACCTGTACCCCAATTGATAGGATGTTGGGCTCAGAGGGAGTGTGTGCCCTGGGATGACATCCCTCTCTTCTTCTTGCTGGTTGGCAGGTTTCACAGATGTCTATGGCCATTAGGCAGAAATGCCAGATAGAGGAGGGTCATTCTGGCTTCACAGGCAGCAGTGAAGATATCATAGTCTAGCCTGTGTCCAGAGACAATGGGTCCTTCCTTTATGCTGGGTTGTCTTCCTTCCTGGGGCTTGGAGATGGACAGTTCCCTTGAGCTGAGCTGGCAGCCTTTGTTTCCTAGAATGTAGACCTGAAGTATGCCTTATGTATCAGTGAGACTCCACACACTTACACCTGTCCACCCAGGACTCACTATTCACTGTTTGAAGCATCCTTTCAAAAATAAGTATTGAACATCTCCAATGTGCCAAGCACTGGAAGGGAGTTGGAGCTGACTCAGATCCAGGGCTCCGAGTTAGCTAGGACAGCAAGCTAACCCACCCCCAGGGACAGAAGTCACCACAGCACTTGCCTCTCTCCTCTGGGGACAGCAGGCCACTTCCATTGACTGTAAGTAACTAGAGATTAGGAACCAGGTCTGTTACATTCCATATTATCTATTCAGTACTTAGCACAGTACCTGGAAAATAGAAAGCACTTGATAAACAGTTCTGGAAGGAATCTTTCTTCTAAGAGAGATTGTGCATGAATAACCCCAAGGACCCCAAACCATACGGCCAATTTCCCCAGCTGCTGCTACTCCATGGCATACCATCCATGCACACACACCCATGAGAACTCCACTCACACACCACCCATAAAACCCTACTCTGATGCCCAGCTCATCCTGATGTGGCCCCTTATAACAGCCACCCCATGAGGTTGGTGTTATTGTTACCTCCACATTAAACCATTTATTGTGAGTTGATTCTGACTCATGGCAACCCCATTTGTGTCAGAGTAGAACTGTGCTCCACAGGGTTTTCAATGGCTGATGTTTTGAAAGGCCCCTCTGTGTGGACTTGAACTTTGTACCTTCCAGTTAGCAGCTGAGTGTATCAATTGTTTGCACCATCCAGAGAATCTATTACATAATCTTCATATTACATTTGAGGAAACTGGATGGTGCAAATGGTTAAATACTCTACCACCAGCCAAAAGATTGGCGGTTTGCCGAGAGGTTGACAGCAATGAACAACAATAACAAAATCAAGGCCATTTATTGTGTCTTTTCCTGACACTCTTAGCACAGAGGGCACTATCAAGGAGCTTAAGGTGGAGGCAGAGGACATGTGAACCAAGAAACTCGTTGCTGTTGATTCTCACTCATAGCAACCCTATAGGACAGAGTAGAACTGTTCCATAGGGTTTCCAAGACTGTTATCTTTAAGATAGCAGAGAGCCTCACTTTCTTCCTCAGAGTGGCTGGAGGCTTCTAACTGCCAACCTTTCAGTTCGCAACTGAGTACTTAACAGTTGCATCACCAGGACACCTGGAGGACATGTAGAGGTCAGGAAAGGAGGAGGAAGGGCAGACCGGCAGATTTTACCAGTTTGAGAACTCTACGGCAGAAGGTAGTGGCTTGTAGCCTAGACTGCGGGTACACCTTCAGTGTGTGTTGCTGGGCGGTGTGTATGTGTAATGACCTCCAAGCCCTCCACCCCTCGCAGAACAAATATTCAGCAACTGTCATTGGCTGCCAACTTGTGGGATGGGGGGAGCCAAGGGGGAGTGGCAAGATGAAGCCAGGGTACTAGCTGTGGAACTTCCTCCCAGGTGACTGTGCACTGAGTGGGGATGGGCTTTCCAGGTGGGACCAAGGTGGGGTCAGGGACCAACCATGCTCCATGTGTCTGATTGTTCAATAACCAAATCTCCCTCTTCCCTAGGAGCCCCACCCCCACCCCCACTTTTAAGGTGAAATGCATATTTTTAGATAATAATTCACTTGTCACAAGCCCCATCAATACCCCATCAAGAGAGTGACAGAGGGAGAGGGTGGGGAGCAAGGCGGGGAAGGGGGCCCAAGCCAGCACCCCAGCCTGGCCAAAGGCCCACGCTCATCTGGCCTATAATAAATAGGATGAAAGGCACTCCTGATAAATGCCCATGTCAGGGAGAGATTTTACCTTCACTCAGAAACAATGTAATATCTCGGCTATTACCCAAAATAATTTATCAATGTGTAATAGCTTTGTGCAGACCTCAGATAGGAGGGGAGCTGTGCTATCAGAGATGGATGTAGCCTACCTTCGGCTTTTAATTTTTAATGTTCGCAGCCAGCTTTGCATTAAAGGCCAGGTGTCATATAAAGACTTAATGTAAGAGAGGAGTTCATGAATTCTAATCAAGGGAGGAGGCTCCCAGGCTGACTGCTGACACCTCCAACTGTTCTTATTGATCTTTTGTTTTCTCCCCTCCTGGGTCTTCATGCTCTTCTTTTTCTCTCTCCAGACCCTCCATCCCCACGCACCCCGCCTACCCCACCCTTCCTGCGCCACCACACCCAGACTTTCTGCTTCTTAAGGCACATCCTTTTCAGCCCACCTGGCTGGCTGGGACAGGTCAGCAGATGCAAAGGTTCCGTGACATCTGGACGGGACTCCAAAACTCAAGACTGGGATGGCAGTGCTTTTTATCTTTTCCATTCATTGTTTCATTCATTCACTAATCACTCCATTTTTATTGATTCATTCTTTAGTTTTCATTCATTCATTCATTCATTCAAAAACTGTATTTGAATTCCCATGAGGGGCCCAGCTCTGTTCTAGGAGCAGTGAAGTTTCTAACCCTAGAGGAGTTTATAGCCTTGTTGGGTATCTTAGATATCTAGTGCTGCCATAAGAGAAATACAAGTGGATGACTTTAACAAACAGAAATTTATTCTCTCACAGTTTAGGAGGCTAGAAGTCCAAATTCAGGGTGCCAGCGCTAGGGTCAGGCTTTCTTTCTCTATTGGTTGTATGGGAAGGTCCTTGTCTCCTTTCAACATCTGGGGGCCCAGCGTTCCTTGGTGATCTCTGTGTGTCTTGGCATCAATCTTCTCCTGGGTCTAGGAAGTTCTTAGTGCAGGGACCCCAGATCCAAAGGACACCCTCCACTCCTGGCTCTTCTTTCTTGGTGGCACGAAGGTCCCTCTCTCTCTCCTCCCTTCTTTAGCCTTTTATCTCTTGTAACATAAGAGGTGATGCCAGCCACACCCCAGAAAAACTCCCCTTATATTGGATCAGGGCCATGAACTGAGTACGTATGTTGCATCCCACCCTAATCCCCTTACAACTGATTAGATGATCACATCAGATCACTCCATGGGGATGACTACCTCATTATATAACTGCCAAACCACTGAGACTCATAGCCCAGTCAGATTGACATGTAATTTTGTGGGACATAATTCAATCCATGACATTGGTGAAATACTCATTCATGCAAACATACATGTGTAAATGCAACTGAACACAGTTATGTAAGATTTAAAAGAAACACTTAAATCACACCTTGTCAGTGATACCTTCCCTGACTACCCTTCACATTTGCACACCTGTGTTCACACACATGTAGGACTCTCTGAGTGGTGAAATAGTTAGGTGCTCGGCTGCTAACCGAAAGATTGATGGACTCCACCCAGGGACACCTTGGAGGAAAGTCCTGACAGAAGATCCCAGCCACTGAAAACCCTGTAGAGCACAGTTCTCTGACACACAGGGGGTTGCCATGAGTCTGAATCCACTCACACAACTGGTGCTTTGGTTTATACCCACCCCCTCACACACATGTACACACACGCACAGTATTCTCTGGCCCCCTCTGCTTTAATTTTCTCTGTGTACTTATCACCTTCTATACTGTACACATTGCTTTTGCATTTTGTTTATGATCTGTCTCTTCCCATTAGAACATAAACTCCATGAAGGCAGGAATTTTGCTCTGTTTTGTTTACCGATGTGGCTGGTACATGGACAGTATGTGACACGTAACAGGCTTAGCATACTTGTTGTTGTTGTTGTTGTTATGTGCCGTCGAGTCGGCCCCGACTCATAGCAACCCCTCCTTGGGTTTCCGAGGCAGTATCACTACGGAAGTAGGATTGCCCAACCTTCCTTCCGAGGAGTGGCTGGTGGGTTTGAACCACCAGCCGTCTGGTTAGCAGGCAAGTGTCTTAGCCACTATGCTACCAGAGCTCCCTTAGCATACTTAGCGATGGAATTAAGCAACCAAGAATGGTGTTCAGAGGACAAGAGCAGTAAAACTGCTGTGTGTGGAAGGGAAGGAACAGTCAAGGCAGTCAGCATCGCCCACTCCAACTCTTCCACCCAGTGTCTGTTCCCTGCCCTGGAAGCTTGCTTGGTCCCTCTTTAAAAATGCCCGTGTGGTTCCCTGGGTAATTCTCGACTCTCCCCACCTGGCCCCAGCCCACTTTGCTGGAATCCTGGCTGCTTTGTTTTCTGGCCCTTCCAGTAGCCTGACTCAGATCAGAGGTTGCCACAGAGTAGGGAGTAGGGGCTGGGGATGTCCACTGGCTAGGATCACTTCCAGGGTGGGGCTGGGCTATATGCCTCTTGGAGTCTGGAGCCCAGGTATGGCACCCAGAAGGTGCTTAGTGTAAGGTAGGCAGCTTTCACACAAGAAAGGCCTCCCTGAAAACCTCTCCTAATTTCAAACTCACAGAATCCCCATAGAAATAGATATAAAATACGATCCACATTATTTCAGGGTTTGAAGGAGTGAGACTTCATTCATTTTGTTTGCATTGCACAGTTTCAGGGTTGCTTGAAAACGCAAAAGTGCTGTGCAGGTGGGTGCATGTTACGATAATTGATAATCGGTAGAGAGGGGCAGGCTCCATAGTTTCCTTCTTGGCCCTGCTGCCTCTCCTCTCTGCCATGAGGCTGCCTTCACTGTTCCTGCTGCCAAGAACCCTCTCCCACAGCCCCCTTCTCCTGCCTACTTCAAATGTCTGCCTCCTTCGTGAAGCCCTCAGGTACAGTGGACCCCTTCCTCCTCTGTGCTTTGGAAGCGTTTTGTTCAAACCCTTGCCACAGGCAGTTAAATTGTTAGTAAGTTGCTAACGGGTCAGTCTCTCCTATTAGATCTTGAATCCTTGAAGGTAGACATTGTGTCTAAGTCAACTCTTTTGAATTCATGCCTATTTTGGAATGCCTGGGAGGTACAGATGGTTAAGTCCTCTACTACTAGCCTAAAAGGTGGTGGTTCAAACCCACCCAGAGGCACGTTCGAAGACAGGCCTGGCAATCTGCTTCTGAAAGGTGACTGCCTTGAAAACTCTTTGGAGCAATTTTACCCTGATTCCATGAATCAGAATCCACTTGATGGCAACTAACAACAACCACCATCTTATATATGACTAAATGAATGCCCATGTAACTCCCATAAACCAAAAACCAAACCCACTGCCCTTGAGTTGATTCCGACCCATAGCAACCCTCCTTGGATTTCTGAGGCGGTAAATCTTTACAGAAGTAGACTGCCCAGTCTTGCATCTGAGGAGTGGCTGGTGGTTTTGAACCACTAACCTTCTGGTTAGCAGTCAGTTGCCTTAGGCATTGTGCTACCAGAGCTCCTTTGTAACTCCCATACTGCTCATGTAATTCCCTAATGCTGATTATACTTTCAAGCTGACTTCATTAGAATCACCTTTGGAGCTTAAACAAATCACTCACCCAAACTCACTGCCATCCAGTCGATTCAACTCATAGTGATCCTTCCTTGGGTTTGTGAGGTGGTATCTCTACAGAAGTAGATTGCCCAATCTTCCTTCTGAGGATTGGCTAGTGGGTTTGAACTGCCAGGCTTCTGGTTAGCAGTCAAATGCCTAAGGCACTTCACCAGAGCTCCAATCAACCTAAAACCAAACCCGCTGCTGTCAAGTTGATTCTGACTCAGAGACCCTGCCTGTTTCCTACCCCAATGCTGCTGAGTCAATTCCAACTCATAGCAACTCTATAGGACAGCGTAGACCTGCCCCATAGGGTTTCCAAGGCTGTAAATCTTTACAGAAGCAGACAGGCTCGTCTTTTTCCTGCAGAACAGCTGGTTGGTTTGGTTAGCAGCCAAATGCCTTACTTAACTACTGTACCACTAGAGCTCCTTTATTAAGCCTTAAATAGGACAATGACAAAACAGAAAGTATAGTATGAGACCAGTGGAGTCCACCAACTCACTCACAGCCATGGTTTTCATATATACAATAGAGAACAAAAGAAACATCACGAGATCATGACTAGTGGCAGGTCAATCCATCACTGTCACAGGTGGAAGTGCAGAAGCCAGGAACGTGATACACACACAACCACAGGTTAAAAAGCTTACAGGACCGGCTCTGGGGTTTCTACCTGGTGGTCAGGTTATGACTCATGATCATGTATGATCATGTACCCCTGAGTCATAGTCACTAGGACCCTGATTTTTAACTTAAATTAGTTAACATGTGGCTATTTTCAGTAAATCATTAAGGACACATCCAGGCAAGTTCCCTAGTTCTTTGTGTGAGTGTCATACTATTCATCCACTTTCAACCACACTCTTCCTAAGGCCAAACTGCCCTTCCCTGGGCTTGCTCAAAACTTGTCTAAGCGTAGCCATATTACTGGTTTAATGGTCAGAAAGAACTCAAATGACATCTGAACTTATGTCAAGACTCAAAATGGAGTTAGGGCTCCTGCAGTAGACCAACCAAAACCAAACTCTCTGCCATTGAGTCAATTCTGACTCATAGAGACCTTATAGGACAGAGTAGAACTGCCCTCATAGGGTGTTCAAGGCTGTAAATCTTTACGGAAGCAGACTGCCTCATCTTTCTCCCTTAGAGTGGCCATTGGGTTTGAACTGCCAACTTTTAGGTTAGCAGCCAAATGCCTTAACCATTGCACCACCAGAACTCCTTCTGTAGACTACAGCCTTCCACAAATCAAGTGCTTTAGAATTTAAGCTCTAATGCAAGGGTTTCTCAACCTCAAGGCTATTGACATTTGGGGCTGGATGATTGTTGCAGGGCACAGTATCCCTGGCCTTTACCCATTAGATGGAAGGAGTAACTCCCACCACCTGTCCCAGTTACGAAAACCAAAAATGGCTCTGGATGTTTCAAAATGTCCCCTGGGGTCAAAATCTCCCCTGGTTAAGAACAATTTCAATCTTGCCTCTAAGAAATTGGGATTCAGAGAGGCTAAGTAATGCCCTTGGGAAGTAACACAGCTAAGATTTCTGTGTTATCTGAAGTTCAGGAAATAATCAAAAGTAGGTAGTGAAGAATATTAAATATACCATGGACTGCTGGAAGAATGAGCAAATCTGTCTTGAAAGAGCTACAGCCAGAATGCTCCTTAGGCACAAGTATGGGCAAACTTTGTCTCCAGTCCCTGGTGAAAGACGTCATGTTTGGTAAAGTAGTTGTTGTTGTTGTTGTGTGCCATCGAGTCGGACCCGACTCATAGCGACCCCTCCTTGGGTTTCCGAGGCAGTATCACTATGGAAGTAGATTGCTCCATCTTCCTTCCGAGGAGTGGCTGGTGGGTTTGAACCGCCAACCTTCTGGTTAGCAGTCAAGTGCCTTAGCCACTATGCTACCAGAGCTCCCTGGTAAAGCAGAGGGTCAGCAAAAAGAGGAAGACCCTCAACAAGACGGATTAACACTGTGGCTGCAACAATGTGCTCAAGCACAGCAAAAATTGAGGATGGCAGAGGACAGGCAGTGTTTCATTCTGTTGTACACAGGGTCACTCAGAGTCAGCAGTGACTCAACGGCACCTAACAACAACAGAGATGAAGATTACGTAGAGAGGGTCATCACAGTATTGTTTGTAATAGCAAAAAACTGAAAACCACCCAAGTTGCTAAAATACAAGAATGGTTTTTTAAAACTTATGACACCTTGTGAGACAGAATATTAAGCAGTCATGAAAATAGCAATATTGAAGATCGATAAATGGCAGAAAAAATCATTTAAAATTGAAATTAAGAAAATTGTTCACACAGTAGGATGTAAAGTATGGCCATAATATTATTTTTCCAAAGTTGAAACCAAACAAACAATGCCTCTTGTTATTTTAAAATGCAGATTTATTTAAATTTTTCTTGAAAAATATTATGGTAGTGAAAAATTAAAACAATACAGAGAAAGTGAAAGTTTTTCCTATAAATTCCTAACCTCCCCCAACTCACAAGGCCAAACAAAGGTATAAGGGCTCTCTGTAGGCAGGATAAGAATTGGCCCACATCTTTATATTGATACTCTTTCAATGGGTATTCAACATGTTTAGTGGGAGTGGGGAGAAACTGATATTTTTGGAATAAAAATTACATACTTTTATTTCAAAAAAGGAGCTCTGATAGCACAGTGCCTAAGGCTTTTGACTGCTAACCTGAAGGTCAATGGTTCTGTTGAACCTACCAGCTGCTCCGTGTAAGGAAGATGGGGCAATCTCTTCCATAAAGATTTACCACCTTGCAAACCCAATGGGGGTCTCTACAAGTCAGAATTGATTTGATGTCAGTGAGTTAGGTTTGTTTTGTATTTCAAAATAGGTAATTGGTTCCATGCACTGAAGAAATATTTTTTGTTTTGTTTTTAATTACAATAAAGTATTCTAAACATACAGAAAATAATTAAACACATTTCTAAATCCCTGTGAAAAATGGCATTGCAGAGGCATTTCACCTCTAACTTCTCAAGAGGGAAGAGAATCATTATCAGAATTGACAGCCCAAAGCTGATTGTTATGAGGCTGAGGTCATACATACCTCCTCTCTCTAATTTTTTTTTTTTTTTTTTTTACCAATTCGACACCAGTCATCCCTCCCATGACACTCTCCACTTCTCTGCTGGGTTCAATAATTCATTGCAATGACCACACAGAACTCACAGACAATACTCACTATTATGAGGTTTATTAATGAAGTATTAGGTAACAATTCAGGATCAGGGATGACTCAGGATATAAGTCATTGGTCAGGACAGCTTCTGGGCCATGCCTGCAGGCAGGCTTGTTAGCCCTTTGGGACTCTTGGGCCAGCCTGGCCTCTACTCTGCTCCAGCAAGTGTAACAAAGCTCTTTAGCTCCACTGATAAGTGCCCAGAGCCACTCCACTCTGCCAGTAAGCAAAGTTAATTCATCAGTAAGCTTAACTCTGCCAAGTGCCAGGAGGAACCCTATGCTACCAGCAAGCCTCTTGCCTGAAGGTGCTCAGCTTTCTTGCTCCATGGACCAGGAAGCCCACCATGCCTTCTGTCAGCCTTGGGTTATGCTGCCTCTATATATCACCAATTCTCCAATTCTCTGCTGCTACTTTTTCCTATTTCTTGCTGTTTCTGATGTTCCAACTCTCTCTCTCTCTCTTTCTCTCTCTCTCTCTCTCTCTCTCTCTCTCTGTCTGTCTCTTGGGTTTAGGAGGCTGTCAGTGCATGTTCTCAGGTCCAAAGGACATACTCATAGCTCTTCTTTCTTGGTGGTAGTGATGTCTTCCCTTCCCACCTCTGGTGATGGCTCATTTTAAGCCTAGAGGAATGACAAAACTGACCAATCCCCTCGTTAGGATTCCATACACCGTATTTGCATGGCCTCACCCTCACAAGAGTGCTATGCATTGTATTTGCATTATTAGCAAGCTGTTGAATTCTGTTGGTGAGCTACAAGTACATTATTTGCATAATCCTACCCAATCATTTGCAGTCAGCCACAGGGATCCAGGTGAGAATAGAGAACCCAGGCATGCCCAAAGCAGAAGGATGGGAGAGTGGAAAAAGGAGATTAAAAGCCAGGAACCCGGACAGAGGAGCAGTCAGCTGCAGGGATCCAGGTGAGGAGAGGGAGCCCAGGCACGCCCAAAGCAGCAGGACGAGAGAGGGAGAAAGGGGATTAAAAGCCCCAGGAACATGGACAGAGGAGCAGTCAGCCACAGTGACCCAGCTGAGGGTAGTACAAGAGGTTTCCAACTGGGAGACAAACTTGTCTGTCCATTTGTCCTACTGTGGTTACGTGTTGATGTGAGTTTTGAGGCTGAGCCACTGGTGTTTCAAACCCAGCGGAATGCACATGGTGCACAGGTATCAGCCCAGCTTACAGACTGAGACAGACTAGGAAGAAGGAAGAGGCCATCCACTTCTCAAAGAATTGGCCAGGGAAAACCTTATG
>NW_006921666.1:5010641-5042587 GCF_000298275.1 Orycteropus afer afer | reverse complement strand
TTCTGCTGTGCATGGGGTCGCTATGAGTTGGAAACAACTCGACGGCACCTAACAACAACAACAACACCCAATCATTTTCTGGGAGTTATAAGACCATGACAAGAGAGGCCATATAAAAGCAAACTATCACACTGTAGTACCTTATGTTATCATTTTTAGTTTTTTAAAAATGTAATGTTACATAGTTTAAGCCTTACTCCCTCAGTTTTTTCTTTCCTGCTTGCCCTGGAAGAAATCACTATTTTGAAGGGGTTGTAAATCACTTTCATGCATGTCTTTAATACACTGACTTCATACCTAAACCAAAAAAAGAGTTGCCATCCAGTCAATTCTGAATCATGGTGACCCTGTAAGATAGAGTAGAACTGCCCCCCATAGGGTTTCAAAAGCTGTAATCTTTAGGCAAACAGACTGCCTCATCTTTCCTCATTGGAGAAACTGGTGGGTTTGAATCACTGACCTTTGATTAATAGCCAGGCATTTAAAAATGTGCCACCAGGGCTCTATTTACTTCATTTGTACATACTCATAAAGAACTTTTAGGTTTGCAATGACAAATTATATAAGTACTATAAAATTATACTTATCCTTTTGGAACATGCATTTTAACTTTGTGATTTTAAAAAATGTGTCCATGTTTATCCAGATTTGCTGGTCTGATAGAGCATGGTGGAACCACTGAGACTATCGTACCTAGCTGCCCTTCAAGTCTGGAATTGAACCCACACGTGTGGCTTCCAGCCAAACAAAAGACAGGCATGTGAGTCAAACATGTACCTGAGGTAGATACACTCCTTAGAGAGAACAATCATGGGAGAAAGAAGGGATGTTTATGCACAGGGAGACAGTTGAGGGGGCAGGGGTACATGGAGGGATGGACACAGGGAAGAGGTAACTATGGGGAGCAAGTGGGAGGGGAGCTGTTGCATTGGGGTAAATTGTAGTCAATGTCATGAGACAACGTGTGTGTGAACTGCTGTATGGAAAGTGAATTTGCTCTGTAAACATTTACCCAAATCACAATAAAAAAAATTATCCATGTTTGTATATGTAAAGTTAATTCATTCATTTTAACTGCTAATTAGGGTAACATTCAAACCAAACCAAATTACTGTTTATCCATTCTCATACTAAAGAACTGTTAGGTTCTTTCCAGTTTTCCTACTATTTCACACAATACCAGAGTGAATCCCTTTATATAAATCTCTTTCTGTATTTGTGGGAGAGTTGTTTTCTAGGACACCAGTTCTGATTACGGGACTCTTTTACACTCTTAACAGTTATAGGAGCTCTGGTAGCATAGTGCCTAAGGCACTTGACTGCTAACCAGAAGGCTGGTGGTTCAAACCCACCAGCCACTCCTCAGAAGGAAGATAGGGCAATCTACTTCCGTAGTGATACTGCCTCGGAAACCCAAGGAGGGGTGGCTATGAGTCGGGTCCGACTCAACGGCACATAACAGCAACAACAGCAACAGTTATAGAGCCCAAAGAGCCTTTGTTTAAGGGGGTTATATCCATCAATAGTTATCATAGTTATCAGGGTAGAAATTAAAACTGAAAAACATTTAAATATTTGTGGTACAGTAAATTGCTTAATATGGCTCATCTAGCCACGGCCTCTATGTCTCCCACCCGATGATTGGGTAGAATTATGCAAATGTGAAGTGCTTGTGGCCCACCAGGGGGATTGGCTAGCTTGTTAATTGTAAATGGAGTGCATGGGACCCTTGTGGGGGTGGGACTATGAAAATTATATTATGTAACCCTAGCATGGAGATTGGTCAGTTTTCTGTTCCATTGGACCATCTCAGAGGAGGAAATGGAGGATCTCACTGTCATCAAGACAAGGTCCCTGGGTGGCGTAGGTAGTCTGCACTTGGTTAGTACCGCAAAGGTTGCCTGTTCAAATCCATTCAGTGGCACTGTGAAAGATCCAGGCCTGGCAAGCAGCTTCTGTAAAGATTACAGCCAACTCAGCTCCAAAGCTATGGAGTCTCTTCAAATGAATACACAAGCAAACAAATGCCTCCCTGCCTTCAAGAAAGAATAGCCAGGAGTGCAGTGCGTCCTTGGACCCACGACCCCTGTGATGTAACAGCAGAGAGACAGCAGCAGCGCAGGGAGCAGAACCAAGAGACTGGTGTGAGACAGTGACCGGAAACAGGCCACGGAGCAAGAAAGTGCAGTGCCTTCGGGCAGGAGGCTTGCTGGCAGAGGGGGGTACCTATTTGGGCACTTATTTGCAAAGCTAAAAGAGCTTTGTAACACTGGCCCAAGCTGGGCAAAGGCTGAGACCAGAGATTAGCATGCTTGTGGCATGGATGAGAAGAAGCTGTCCTGATTGAAGAACTGTATCCTGACTTGTTTCTGATCCTTCATTGTAACCTGTTACTTCCCTAATAAACCCCATGATTGTCAGCATCGTGTGTGAGTTCTCTGTGGCTATTGCATGAATTACTGAACTCAGCAGAGAAGTGGACAGTGCAGTGGGAAGGGATGGTTGGTGTCAGAAATGGTAAAAAGGTTGGAAGGTGGTGGCTTGCCTGAACTTCACCTCATAGAAACCAGCCTTGGGCTGTTGATGCTGATAATCTTTCCCCCTTGTGAAGTTAAAGGATGTCAGAGGATGCTACCCTCATACCTTTTTTTGCAGTATTTATTGATTAACTTAAAATAACAATAATAAACCCACTATTGGTTAATAAAAATAACATATTAGGAAAAACTACCATTCTCCAAAACAAAAAATTAAATGAGTGACATTGTTTTTAATTTTTCTTTTTTTGCAATCTTTCTTTTTTAAAAAAATGCATTTTATTGAAATATAATTTATGTACAGTAAAATACACAAAACTAAAGTGTCATGGATCAATGCATTTTTTTCTTCAGTGTTCCCTCCCCTCCCCTCCCATCCCTGGCAACCAACAAAGAAAGTTCCCCTCCATATGTAAACCTTTCCTTGACCCTCCACAACAACGAACTAATACTATATTTGTCATTCTGTGATTGACTTATTTCACTCAGCATAATGTCCTCCAAGTTCATCCATATTATGCGGTGTTTTGCAGACTCTACATTATTCTTTATTGCTGCATAGCATTCCATTCTGTGTACGTACCATAGTTTGGTCATCCACTCTTCTGCTATAAATCTTAGAGATAAGTCTCTTGCCAGAGATGTAATTATCGGCAAATATGAATTTGTTGCTTTCATTTTTGTTATGTGCTTTTTCATGGTGTTGATTTCTTTGTTCCATATAATTTTCTATGCTGAGTTTGTTTTGTTTGTGAATCATGTTATCTCTCCCTTCATTGCTATTGTTTTAGTATTTGCCAATTATTTGTTCTGGTCATCCTTTTTATTTTGATGTGAAGGTTTATCATTTTTCTTTGAGGTTACCCTGTGATTTATAATTTTCTTCCCAAGTTTAGAACACTACATTCTATCTTGTAGTTGTCTTGACTTCCCTACCATCTAGAAGTTCTATAATGACATAGTTTTTTCACTCTTTTAGGTTTGTAGTTGTCCTCATTAGTCAATTGATGTCTCTGGTTCCCTGTTTACAATCTTGTAGGCTTATTTACTTTGGATTTGCCCGTAGCTGGGTTGGTTTCTGGGTTATATCATCATGTGTATTAATGGTCAGTTGTTGTGGGTTATTGTTGCTTCTCTGTCCAAAGGGCTCCCTTTAGCATCTCTTGTAAGGTTGGTCTGGTTTTAACAACTTCCCTTAATTTCTGCTTATCTGGAAATGTCCTAATTTCACCATCATATTTGAGGGACAATTTTGTTGGGTACATAATTCTTGGTTGGAAATTTTTCTCTTAGTTTTTGATATATACCATCCCATTGTCTTCTCGCCTACATGGTTTCTGCCGAGAAATCCAAGCTTAGTCTTATTGGTTGCCTCTTGTAAGTAACTTCGTTTTTCCTGTGCTGCTCTTATAATTCTTTCTTTGTCTTTGGTTTTGGTGAGTTTGATGATGATATGTCTTGGTGATTTTCTTTTGCAGTCTATCCTGTTTGGGGTTCATTGGGCTTCCTGAATGTATATAGTCTCATCTTTCATCATAACAGGAAAATTCTCTTCCAATAAATCTTGGACAATTTTCTCTGTGGTTTTATATGTCTCTTCCTGTTCTGGAATTCCAATTACATGTAGGTTATTCCTTTTGGTAGTATCCCACATGAACTTTAGGCTTTTTTAATTTTGTTTTGATCTTTTTTCTGATGGATCCCTTTCCAAAGAAGTATTCAGGTATTTGCCTTCAATCTCCCTAATTCTGTCTTCCATTGATTCAATTCTGCTCCTTTGCCCATTCAATGTCTTATCCAGTTCTGAAAATTTAGTATTAATCTTCTGGATTTCTGTGTGTAGATTTTGTATCATTTGTAATTTTTTGTTTATTTTGTCATTTTGTTCTTGTATTGTCTTTCAAAATTCTTCTCGGGTTTTCTCCATGCTTTCCTTGATCTGTCTCTCAATTTGTTGAAGATACCTAAATATATTTCTTTTGAATTCTTTATCAGGGTGTTCCAATGCTGTGTCTTCCTCAGGGATGTGTTTTGGATCTGTATCCTGGTCCCTTGTTTCTCCTGCTTTATCTTGCTTCTTTGTGTGGACTGTGATGCTCTGTTGTCTCCAAGACATTGTGACGTTTTTGTGTTTATATTTAATTGGTGATTGTATGTTGGAGTAACTTGCCCACAATTTTCATTTTCTTTGTTTTGTTTGTATGTTATCTACACAATCAGGGTACTGTGCTCCTCTACTCAGTAGCTGACAGCACTTATACACTCAACACCTGTCTCCTTTCCTGTTGTCAGCCTCTCATATGTCCCTGCCAACCTTGGTAAACAGAGCCTATTTCTAGGTCCCTGGAATCTGAATGAGAATGCTATCACTTTAAAATCCAAAATGGTTGCCACTTGTAAAGATTCAAAATGGCTGCACCCTGGTCACTTTAAATATCCAAAATGGCTGCCACGTGTAAACAATCAAAGTGGCTGTGCCCTCTGGACAGCAGAAAGTCAACAGCTCAGGTTGCCTCCCTCTTTGCTGTTTCCCTTCCTAGTCATAGGCCACCAGCGCAGTCATCCCTGAAGCCCTTGGTGACCAGGGCTGATCTTTAGGTCAATTCTCAGGTCCCAACACCACTTGGAAATATTCAGGCTGTTAGTCCCATCAGAGTAGCTGACAGTGTGCAGCTCCAACCATCTCTGTACTCACTGTTTTTGTTCAGGTTTTTCTGCTAGTTGATGCCTAATCCACTTCTGTATAGTTCCTTTCAAAACTCAGGTTTCCAGGATTATCTTCTGTATCTCCGTCATTTGGTTATTCTTTTCTTTGTTGAAGAGGGTCTGTGTAACTTGTTTGCCTGTTCCTCCATCTTACCAGAAGTCTGTTTTTCATTTTTACAAATATCTTTAATGTCTCTCTTAATAGAGGACTGCTAGATTCCCATAGCTGCTTCTGTATTCTTTTGT
The DNA here is from genome assembly GCF_000298275.1 of Orycteropus afer afer. Classification (NCBI taxonomy): domain Eukaryota; kingdom Metazoa; phylum Chordata; class Mammalia; order Tubulidentata; family Orycteropodidae; genus Orycteropus; species Orycteropus afer. Next base: position 5,037,098 of record NW_006921666.1, on the reverse strand, counting down.
TCTATGCTGTTTTGGTTGAAGTCTATGGAAAAAAACTTAGCCTCGTATAGATACGGAGTTGGAAAAGGGAGGAGTAACTTAATAGTCTTTTCAGATAACTGTAGATAATTCTTTGATAATGCACCAAAATTCGACAAGTGATAGTTTCTTAAAGATCAGTTATAATGTGAAATCTGTAATGATATTAGTTAACTTTTGCATTCTTCTCTATTAAAATCAATTACATTATGCTCTTTTAAGAACTACCTATATGGGATTAAAGTGACAATAACAACTTGAATGATTAGATATGATTCTTAGAGGGCAATGAGTTTATATTAATAGTTGTTCCAACACAGAAAAGGAGGATGAGGATGGATCCACAACTTGAAGAATGTAGTCAATGTTACAGAAACACATAGCAACAATGGAATTGCTATATGTTTTGCTGTGTATATTCTCCACAATAACATTTTTAATAATGCTTCAATTGGTCTGTCTTGCATATTGACTAGATCCCATGATTTTGATCCATACATTATCATTTGGAAATCACTGAGTCCTGCAGATATTCCAGATGTGGGCATACTTCATTATATAATGTCAAAAAGTCATATTCATTAATATCACCACTGACCTTACTGGAAACATCTTTAAGTTTTAGAAAATTGTTAAGTTCCTGATGGCAGATAAACGTTTCCCAAAATTTTAATTTTCTCTTGAAAGCTAAAATTGTATCACCAGCAACAAATAGTATCAGTTGTTTTCCTTGACATGATAGGCTACTCTCATTTTTGAGAAAATATCTGCCAAACATCCAGGTCTAAATAACCATAGTTGTTCTTTCAAGCAGAAATAGTGGTCCATGAAAAAAGTGGCTAGTTCACTTTTCAACTCAGGTAGTCACACAAGTGCTTTTCCACAAGACAACAATTATATTTGAGTATTCAGCATAAATACTTTATGGCTACTTCTTATCTCATCACATGGAGTATTAGAAAGACATCGACTGATAAACAAACTGTGGTGCATGCATGTTGTTGTTGTTAAGTGCCATTGAGTCAACTCTGACTCATAGCAACCCTATGTACAACAGGACAAAACACTGCCTGGTTCTGTGCCAGCCTCACAATCCTTGCGATACCTAAGCCCCTTGTTGAAGACACTGTGTCAATTCTTCTTATTGAGGGCCTTCCCCTTTCTCATTGACCCTCCACTTTACCAAGCTTGATATCCTTCTCCAGGGAATGGTCTCTTCTGACAACATGACCAAAGTAGGTGAGATGAAGTCAAGCCATTCTTGCTTCCAAGGAGAATTCCAGCTGCATTTCTCCAGGACAGATTTGTTAGTTCTTTTGACAGTCCATAAGAAGCTCTGGCAGCACAGTGCCTAAGGCTTCTGACTGCTAACCAGAAGGTTGGTGGTTCAAACCCACCAGCCACTCCACAGAAGGAAGACTGGAAAATCTACTTCTGTAAAGATTTACCACCTCAGAAACCCAATGGGGGTTGCTATGAGTCAGAATTGACTTGATGACAGTGAGTTTGGTTTGGTTTTTTCAGTTAGCAGTTCATGGTACTTTCAGTATTCTTTACCAACACCACAAATGAAAAGCATCAGCTCTTCTTTGGTCTTCCTTATTCATTGTCCAGCTCTCAAACACATATGTTGTTGTTGTTGTTGTAATATGAGGTGATTGAAAATACCATGGCTTGGGTTAGGTACACCTTAGTCTTCAAAGAGACATCTTTCCTCTTCAGAACTTTAAAGAGGTCTATTGCAGCAGATTTTCCCAGTGTAATACATTGCCTGATGTCTTGACTGCTGTTTCCATTGGTGTTGATTGTGGAACCAAGTAATACAAAATCTTTGACAACTTCAATCTTTTCTCCATTTATCATAATGCTACTTATTGGTCCAGTTGTGAGGAAATCCATTTTCTTTATGTTGAGATGAAATCCATGCTGCAGACTATAGTCTTTAATCTTAATCAGCAAGTGCTATGAGTCATCCTTACTTTCAGCAAGCAAGGTTGTGTCATCTACATATTGCAGGTTGTTAATGAGTCTTCCTCATGCATACAATGGAATACTACTCAGCCTTAAAAAGAGAGGAAGTCCTGGTACATGCTACAAAATGCTGAGGGAAATAAGTCAATTCCAAAAGGACAAATACTGCATGATCCCATTTACATGAAATAGGCAAATGTATAGACACTAAAGCATATTAGTAGTTACCAGAGGTGGAGAGTAGGGAGAAAGAGAATCACTGCTTAAGGGGCACTGAGTTTCTGTTAATGATGGTGGAATAATTTGGAAAAGCGTAATGACAATGGTTCAGTGGTTGCACAACATGAAGAATGTAATCAATGTCACTGAATTATAAATGTAAAAATTGTTGAATTGCCAAATGTTATATACATACATATGTGTGTGTGTGTGTGTGTGTGTGTATGGAAGGATGATTGGGCCATCTGCTTCCATAGAGATACCACCTCAGAAACCCAAGGAGGGGTTGCTATGAGTTGAATCGTCTTGACGGCAGTGAGCTTGGTTTTTGGTTTATATACATATACATATACATATATATATGCACATATACATATGCATGTGAGAGCTGGACAATGAATAAGGAAGACCGAAGAAGAGTTTATGTTTTTGAGTTGTGGTGCTGGCGAAGAATGCTGAAAGTACCATGGACTGTTAAAAGAACTAACAGATCTGTCCTGGAGGAAGTGCACCCAAAATGCTCCTTGGAAGCGAGAATGGCCAGACTTCGTCTCACCTATTTTGGTCATGTTGTCAGAAGGGACCATTCCTTGGAGAAGGATGTCATGCTTGGTAGGGTGGAGGGTCGATGAAAGAGGGGGAGGCCTTCAACGAGATGGATTGACATGGTGGCTGCGATGATGGGCTCAAGTATAGCAGGGATCATGGAGCTGGTGTGGGATCGGGCAGTATTTCGTTCTCCTGTGCATGGGGTCGCTATGAGTCGGAAACAACTCGACGGCACCTAACAACAACAACAACAACATATATACCACAATCAAAGACATGATATTCCTCAAGAAAACTTCACTCCCCCACCCGCACAATGAACTGCATAGCAGTGAAAAATACAATTAATAACTACAGTTTTGTGCCACTGCCTTGAGCCTTGATTTGTGCCAAAGTTCCAGCAGTTTTACCCACTAATGCTTTTACACCATCAGTTCATATGTCAACACAGTGTAAAAGGCAAATAACATCTTAGTTTTATTCTGAAAATAGTGGTCACCTGGAAGAATCTCGGGGACTCCCTGGAGTCCAGGACCACTCCTTAAGAACCACTGCTCCAGGTTATCTAACCCATAGCAGAATTGCTGGATGGTTGGGTGTGCACATCTTAACTTTACTAGGTGCTCCCAAATCCCTCTTCAGAGTGGGTTTATTAACTCACTTCCACCAGCAATGTTTAAGCCATCTCAACTTCTTGGTCATCACTTGGTGCCATTCACCTTACTCTTTAACAATCATAATAGGTATGAAGTGGTGTCTCATTGCTAGGCCAATCACAGTATAACATTTCAAACATATTTGGAATGGTCTTTCAAAATGGGTTTTACAATACTTCCTATTAGATGGTATTTGTTGCACTCACTAATGATTGGGGTAATTTATAAGGATACAGATATAAAGCCTCTTTCAACATATGATTATTTTTTTTTTCTAGCTTTCATGTTTGCGTAAACATTTCCCACTTCTCTTCAATTTTTGTTTGCAATTTTCCAAATGACAGAGCTTCTGAGGAAGGCTATTCTAGGGCTGTTCTGGTTCCCTAGTACCGCTCTGACAAGAATATATCACAAATGGGATGGCTTAAACAAACAGGAGTTTATTCTTACAATTTGGAGGCTTTAAGTCCAAGTTCGAAGTGCCAGGCTCTAGGACTGGGTAGAAGCCCCTCAACCTTCAGGTCCAGCTCTGCCTCCTGTTCCTAGCCCACTGGAGCTATTGGCATTTCTTCTCTCAGGTACAGGCTGCTGAGGCTGAGAAGCCCCAATGTTGACAAGTAAAAAGGCACTTTCCCGATGTTACCAAACCACGCAGCAGGCCATTAACTTAAATCCATTGTATGTCCCAAGGTCGGTAGAGCATAGCAGGCTGCTGAGCAACGACACGGCTACATGCAGGGTCCAAGCATGCCATAGGCTAGAGGCCATTCTTCTCCTTATATACAGGAAGCAGACCACATCCCAGAGGCAGCTTCTCAGCTGCTTGTAGTAGATCCCACCATGGAGCTGATTGCCAGTCTCATCATGGGGAATAACTACCACCAGCTGCCCAGCCACTCAACCAGACCCAGCCAAGATGACACACAAACATAACTACCACAGGGTTTTTCATCATTTCTTCCCTATAAACAGTGCTAGCCCATATGTGATTTGGTTTCAGAATTATAGTTGATTACGTTGAAGATCTGAGCTTGCTGGTCTCAGGGTTGGTGATGCTTCCTGTAGTATCCCATACACCTTGCATGTATACATTTGTAGAAATACTCATCACAGACATCTAAGTGCTGGTTAACTGGCTGTGCTGGACATAATGAGAAATTGTGTATCAGTTTTCAACATGGCAATTTCCAAGAGGCTTTCCAGGATAAGTTTGAGTACAATTTTTGCTTTAAATGTTGGCTTTACAAGCTAACCCCCATATAAGAACCAAGAGCATTCTAAGTAGTCACATGTGGAAGCCTGAATTAATACACACCAAGTTTCTCATTAATTTCTATAACATTTAGCACCCTTATAAGGTAGGGTTCTCAACATCTTCTTCTTCTTCCTCTTTTTCTTAATGCATTTCATTGAAATATAATTTATATACAGTGAAATACACAAAACTAAAGTGACATGGGTCAATGCTTTTTTTTTTTTTTTTGCAGTGTTCCTTCCCCTCCCCTCCCACCCCTGGCAACCAACAAAGAAAGTTTCTCTCCATATATAAACCTTTCCTTGACCCTCCACAACAATGAACTAATACTGTATTTTCCTTCTGTGACTGACTTATTTCAATCAGCATAATGTCCCCCAAGTTCATCCATATTATGCAGTATTTTGCAGACTCTACATTATTCTTCAGTGCTGCATAGCATTCCATTATGTGTGTATACCATAGTTTGGTCATCCACTCTTCCGCTGATAGGCATGTAGGTTATTTTCATCTTTTTGCTATTGTAAATAGTGCTGCGAGGAACATGAGTGTGCATATATCTTTTCTTATCCTGGCTCTCACTTCTCTAGGATACATACATAGTAATGGGATTGCTGGGTCAAATGGTATCTCCAATTCCAGCTTTCTAAGGAATTGCCATACTGCTTTCCACAGTGGTTGTATCACTTCACAGTCCAACCAGCAGTGTATGAGAGTCCCAATCTCTCCAGATACCCACCAGCATTTGTTATTTTCTGTTTCATTGATCCTTGCCATCAGTGCTGGGGTGAAATTGTATCTCCCTGTTGTTTTGATTTACATCTCTCTGATGGCCAAAGATTGTGAGCATCTCTTCATGTATTAGCCGGCCACCTGAATATCCTCCTTGGTGAAGTGTCTGTTCATGTCTTCTACCCATTTTTCAATTGGATTGTTAATTCTTTTGCTGTTGAGGCATTGGAGTTTTCTATAAATCTTAAAGATAAGTCCCTTTCCAAATAGGTAATTAGCAAATATGAATTTGTTGCTGTCATTTTTGTTATGTATTTTTTTTTGTGGTGTTGATTTCTTTGTTCCATATAATTTTCTATGCTGAGCTCATTTTGTTTATGAATTGTGTTATCACTTCCTTCATTGCTATTGTTTTAGTATTTGCTAAATATTTGTGCTGGTCCTCTTTTTTATTTTGATGTGAAGGTTCATCATTTTTCTTTGAGGTTACCCTGTGATTGATAGTTTTCTTCCCAAGTTTAGAACAGTCTGTTCAATCTTATAGTTGTCTTGACTTCCCTACCATCTAGAAGTTTTGTAACTATACTCTCAGCATCTTCTTATGTGGACCAAGGGTTGGCAAACTTTTTCTGTAAAGATCCAAATAGTAAATATTTTAGACTTTGTGGAACATAAAGTCTCCATTACAACTACTCAACTCTCCATTTTCACCATTGCAGGTGAAAGCAGCCATAGGTAAAAAGTAAACTAATGGGTGTGGCTGTGTTCTGATAAAACTTTATTTACAAAAACAAGCAATTGACCATAGTTTGCTGACTCCTGATTTAGACTGCTTCTTCATCTGGTTTCTGGAGAAAGCCTTTGTCAATCTTTTGATGTCTATTTTTCTGGTGTGATGGTCTGTAGTTTTCATTTCATTTCATTGTGCATGTGTATGTATAGTTAAATACTTAATATACAAGAAGACTAAATGAAAACAATGTATATACTAAACAAGATTATTAAAAGTTTGAGTGTGATTTTTGCTTTAAATGTTGACTTTACTGTAAATTAGGAAACTAGAAATACTTGGGGAAGAGAAATTAATGTAGCATGTGCTAACTTGAGGCTCTCTGCTGCTGTCCAGACAAGGGAAGTCAAATTGGTCCTAGAAGGTTTCTTGGAGAAAAACTGATTCCAGGTCTGGGGAGAGAAAATAGACAATGAACCCAAAACGCCTGATTGTGCTAGATAGTAAGGTGTGCTCAAGGAATGACGGTGATTCAACTCAACTGACTTCCTCTAGCCACACCTGGGACAATTAGAACACCAAGATAAATACTGAGAGTAATGACTTATAATTCATTGAATAAAATAAGAACCCCTGGGTATCTTATTGGTATAAGGAAGTAGATTCATAAATAAACAAGGAAGAAGGGATACCTCCTCTTTACAGTAGAATGCCAACTAATAAAGATAGAAGGAATAATGGATTTAGGAAATCATCAGTGGATGCTGAAACCAGTGGATAAAAGTTTTCTGAGGACAGAATATTTACATAGTTTAAAAGTATCTTTCCACAAATTACTCTATCATTACACAAGTAAAAAGTAACTTTACAGTGTAGAAACTTTACAGTAACATTACAGTGGAGAAACTTGGCAGACATTACTTTACCAAATGATTAAATTTAGTATCACCAATATGTCGCTGGCTAATGCAAATGGTTAACACACTTGACTGCTAACCAAAAGGTTGGAGGTTTGAGTCCATGTAGAGATACTCCAGAAGAAAGGCCTGGTCATCTACTTCTGAAGAATCAGCCATTGAAAACCCAATGGAGCACTGTTCTCCTTTGACATTAGTTGGAATCACTTCCATGGAACTGTTGTTGTTGTTATGTGCCATTGAGTCAGACCCAACTCATAGTGACCCCTCCTTGGATTTCTGAGGCAGTATCGCTACAGAAGTAGATTGCCCCATCTTCCTTCCAAGGAGTGGTTGGTGGGTTTGAACTGTCAGCCTTCTGGTTAGCAGCCAAGTGCCTTAGGCACCACGCTACCAGAGCTCCTTCCATGGAACTGGTTATCACCAGTACTTGAAACAACATCATGTACCTTTCAACATGAGGCACTGAGAAGAACACAACATCGTTTCTGTGATATTCTGATACAAAATGCATAAATTGGATCTAATCCAGGAAAAATATCAGATAAACCCAAACAAAGGGACATTCTAACTGGTCTCCTGATTCTTCTGTCTCTGGTGTCACAGTTTCTCTGCTGCTACTTCTCACCGTCTTCCACCCTCTCCCGTGTTACAGCTCTCTCTCTCTGTCTCCTGGGTCTAGGAGTTTCTTAGCATGGCGATCCCAGGTCCAAAGAATGCTCTCCACTTCTAGCTCTTCTTTACAGGTCATAGTGAGGTCCCCCCTTTCTGCCTCTAGGATGGCTCATTTTAAGTCTAGTGGGATGGCAAAACTGACCAATCCTCTTGCTAGGTTTCCAGACATCTTATTTGCATGGTCTCATCCTGACAAGGAGTGCCACACACCTTATTTGCATTATTAGCAAGCTCCCCAATTCCCTCAGTGAGTCACTTATTTGCATAGTTCCACCCAATCTTTTGGTGAAAATTGCAAAACCATGGTGAGAAAGGCAATCCATCACACCGCGGTAATTAATGTCACTGAATTGTACACTTAAAAATGCTAAATTTTATATTATATTACTACAATAAAATTTACTGGGGGGAGAAAAAAAAAAAAAAGAAGAAAGGCAAGGAAAGACTGAGGAACTATTCCAGCTCAAAAGAGTTTAAAGCAAACATGAAAATTTAATGTACTGTGTAATCATGGATTGGATCTTAGGCTGGGGGAAAAGTAGCTATAAGGGAGGTTATAGGGAGTACTGGTGAAATTTGAATATGGACTATGCATTAGAAAATAATATCATATCAACATAAAATTCTCTGATTTTTATAATGAAGATTATGTAAAAGAATGTCCTTAGTCTTAGGAAAAAAACATTGAAGGATTCAGGTAAAAGAAAAAAAAAAAGATCCTATTAAATATGGGGGGAAAAAAAGAGAGAGAGAGACCATCACAAGCCAAAGTCAAGCTTTTAAATCAAACCCCTCATAAAGTTGGTTCTCAAAGAAGTTACTCAGGGATGTGGCAGTATTTTCTGGTTAATATACTGCCTTAAATTCAGTGGCCTCATAGATTTTATTTTCTATTTATTACAATTTCAATATATTTTATAATCAGAAGTTTAAAGTTTGGGAGAAAGGCATTTCAAGTGGAAGAAACAGAATGAACAAAGTTACATTGGTGGGAAATACACAGGCCTAAAATGTGTTAAAGTTGTAGCAAATAAACAGTGGAAAAATAAGAGTAAAAAGGTGGTGATGATCAGATTACAAAGGACCTTAAACACCTTACTAAAGAGTGTAGTAAGGGGCAAAGGGGAGCCATTGAAAGTTGTTGAACAGGAAAGTGACATAGAGCTGAACTTTGGGACAATGACTTTGGCTGCATGTTTAGGTTGTGTTGGAAGGAAAGCCTGGAGTTGAAGAGAGTTTTGCAAAAATATGGGCAGGCAATAATGAATGTCCCACTTAGAGTTCAACGCACATTTCTGCAAATCTAGAACTTGGGAGAGAGACAGAGATGGACATTTGGGAATCATCTGCCTTAGGGAGGTCATTTGGACTATGGGATTAAGTGGGCTTGTCAAGGAAGAGGAGGTAGGAAGGGATAAGAAGAAAACAAAGGAAGACCTTGAGGAAGTTCCTGCCTTTTGAGGGCAGGAGGAAAAAGATGAGCCGATGAAAGAGACATGAATGATTAGAGAAGGAGGAAAGCCAGGAGGGAGCAGTGTCATGGGGAGGGGTATCATGAAGGAGGGGTGGCCTACAGGTGTGAGTGCCAATGAGAAACAGGCTTTGGATGAAGTTGTTAGGTTCTCATTGATGCCTGAAAGTGTGAATCAGCAGAGCAGGAAAAGAGAAGCCAGAGTATAAGGAAAATGGAGGCCCCAGGAGAAGGTTATCCTTCATAAAATTTGATGATGTAAAGTTTGATGAAGGCGGAAGGTAGGGGAGAACAACTTGGAGAGAATACGGTTGAAGGATATTTGAACATTCTTTTGGTGCCTTAGCAGATCCCCTCCTTGCTCCTCAGGAAGACTCCCAGAAGACATGAGCATCTCCTGTGGGAATAGGGATGCCTCTTGGGTGTGCAGAGCCCATCGATGCTGTCTAGCCTACATTGCAGTTGGAGAAAAATGGTGGGTGTGTTGCACATAATAAGATTAGGTGGGTTCTTATTGATGTCTGAAAGTCTGAATTAGCAGAGGAGATGGAGAACCCAGACTGGAAAGAAGATGGAGTCCCCAGGTGAAGGTTACACTTTATAAAGTTTGATGGTGTTATGAAGGCAGAAGGTAAGGAAGAAAAACTTGAAGAAGATGAGTTTGCAAGATTTTTGTGTGGTGTGTGTGTGTGTGTGGCACATCCCATGGTCTTCTCCAGATTTCCTGCCACTTTGATGGTGCTAATGTCCTCAGTAGAAAAGTGAGGGGTGGTAGGGATGGTGGAAGCAGATGGGGAAGGGAGGTAAAAGTTTGTGGGGGAATAAAGGGATGGGGAAGTCCAGTTAGGGAAGAAATATGTTGAAGGGGGAAGGTGAAGAGGACTAAAGTAGGGTTGCTGACATTTAGGGCTAATGGGGAAGGTTTAGGAGGGAAGATGGGCAGGGTCTTTATTGCATAATGTTTTTTTCTTGTTGGTTTGCAGGACTCCAACAAAGTCAGATGAGAGTAGCTTCTATTTGTTCCATTTGCAGATAAACAAACTGAGGCACAGGAGGGGTAAGTAACACAGATGGTCCCCAGCAATCAACTGCACTTCAAGGAAGAAGAGAACCCAAGACAGAGCTTTAAAAGCTACTTCTCTCTCACCATCTCTTAGTTCATCATATTGCTTTCCATTGGAGTCTCTCTGTGTGCTGGTGTGGGACCACCATTTTGATGTCTCCCCTTAGCTTCAAAGCCACTGACATTCTTCTGTAGTTCACCCTGGACAAGGGACCGAGGAGAAGGGTGGAGCTTCCCAGAAGGCAGGCAATTTGATGGCTTCCCCTTTCTGCCCTTTCCCATCATGGAGTATCCAGTGCAGTGCTTTTAAGTCCAGGCAGCTAGAGATGTAACACATGACTCTGCCACCATGGACATGGCTGCTTCTATGAGAGCCATTTACCTTCTACAAGAGGACCAGTCAGGTTCTCTCCCTCACCATTGGGAGTGGAGCTGTGAGACTACAGGTGGGACTCTGTGGATCACTGAGCTCACAGAACCTGACCTTGGGAGCCAGGGGGTGGCTCCCAGCACCATATACAATGAAGACATGGAGGATACCAGAGGAGAAGAGGAAGATGCAAGAAAAGGTGCCAGGTCCTGGTTCCAGACTTTACTAAGATGAGATCAGGCTATATACCTCTGAGGGAAGTGGGGCAAGTGAGTGGTGGTGGAGTGAAAGGTAGTGGTGGAGTCAAGGGTAGTAAGATGTTGAAGGTAGTGGGAGGTACTGTGGGGGAGTCCATGAGATACCTGCTACCTTTGAAATCAATCCCCCCCATATTTTACGTTTATTTTTTGTTTAATGTAGTTTACACCACACATAAAGAGAGAATCTGAACTAAAACATGTAGAGAGTACAAAAGCAAACCAAACCAAACTCACTGCCATCAAGTCAGACCTGACTCATAGCGACTCTTCCTTGGGTTTTCGAGAGGGTATCACTACAGAAGTAGATTGTCCAACCTTCCTTCCAAGGAGTGGCTGGTGGGTTTGAGCCACCAGCCTTCTGGTTAGCAGTCAAGTGCCTTAGGCACTATGCCACCAGAGCTGAGTAGAGAGTACAAGTTGTCCCCATTTACAATGCATTCAAGTTATGATGAACTGCACTTAACAACTGTCTTCCTTATTTGACTGGTGACCAGAAGGCTGGTGGTTCAAACCCACCAACCACTCCTCGGAAGGAAGATTGGGCAATCTACTTCTGTAGCAATACTGCCTCAGAAACCCAAGGAGGAGTTGCTATGAGTCGGATCCAACTCGATGGCAGTGAGTTTGATTTTTTTGGTTATCATTAGTAACATGTACCACTTAGAATATTGCAGTGCATAATTGGCTGATATTATCATTCTCATGCTAACCCCTATAGACAAATAAAGATGGAATTATAAAGACATTGATGATAAAAAGCAATAATAATGAAATTAAAAAAAAAAAAAAAAAAGGAAGTATTCAACTTAGTCAGAACCAACTTAGGATAGACTCCTCCGAACGGAACCCGTCATAAGTCAAGGACTACCTGTAGTTGGTTTCTGTCCTCTGGTGCCCTAAGGCTTTCTCTAGCCCTAGCTGACCCATTAAGACTCCATCCTTGAGGTCCCCACTCCAGCCACAATGAGACTAATTAGAAGGTCCTGTTTGGAGAGAGAGGGAGAGCATAAGGCCTCACTACCCTCTCCAAGCTCCTGGGCCTTGGGTCTGGCTGTGTGCCAGCCAGGGCCGTCCTCCCTTGAGGGTGAGCAGGGTAGCTCCAGAGAGGTGGTTAAGGTCTGTGTGGCCCTGAGCTCAGCTATGTTCCCTGATGTTCCTCTGATCCCTTCTCAGGTCAGGGCCACAAAGCAGAGACCTCCCAGGTACCACGGGTGCCAAACAGTCCCAAGCCTGGCTAATCACGGTCTCTGGCTCTTGAGTCCCTGTTGCTAACACGGTGACTCTAACTGCCGTGTACTACAAATTAATTTATTCCTTTAGACCTTGCTGTTCAGTAACTGGCTGTCACAGCAATCGCCCCAGGAGCTAATTGAGAGTTGCGATCCGTGGCAATATTTCCATTAGCGGCATAATGACAGGCAGCTTCCGGGCACACACAAATACACACAGAAGCACAAAGCATGGGTACACATACACACGGACACTAAATGTACACACACACATGTGAATGCTCAGATACACACACACTCACACACCCACACTCAAGCAGATTTGCTCACATTCCTTAACCATAGAGACAGCTAGGAGACTGGGCTGAAGTGGCCACTCATATTTGGGAGTCCCTGGCTGAGGACAGAGACTGAAGCCCTTGTGAGCATGGGAACTGGCAGAGGAGCCTCTGGCCATTGTCAAGAACACAGGCATCCACTACCACTAGCCCCAGGTCAGGCTGCTGTGTAACCACAGCTGAGACTCTGAGTGTGTGTGTGTTCAGTTGTTGGGGAGGCTAAAGGACAGGATCAACAGTTCTCATTTCAAAGTTGACTGGGCTGCCTCTGCCTGGCAGTGGGGATGGATGAGTTATTAATTCAGTTAAGAAGAATCAATGTAGCTATGAGGCAGGCACTGTTCTAGGCACTCAGTCCACTGAGGTACTTAGGGCTATGCCCCAGAAGCAGAGTCTGGTATAGGATACTTGTACAGGCCCTTATTGGGACGTAATCTCAGGAAACACCAGTAAAGGAACAGGAAAATGGAACAGAAAAGATAAGGAAACCTATACAAGGAAGGTTAACAGGGTGCTCTCTACCCTGGGCAATTGGGCCCAGTCACCATTCAGAGCACTGAGAGACTGTGTAGAACAGTCTTGGAGTTGCCCCACCCAAGGGCCACGGAGCTGGGTATTTATCCTTTTGTCATTGGCTGAGAGTTGTTCCCAGGACCTTTAGCTCCCTGGGCCTTGCAACGTTGCACAGGCCCAGCAGGTTCTTGCATCTAGAGTAAGCCATGGATACTTGAAGTGAGCACCTGAAGGGGGAGGGGGGGTACAAAAAGAAGGGGGTACAGAGGGGGCGAGGGCTGCCGTGGCAGCATCTTTCTCAGTGGTGCACCAGACAGGCCTGGTCTTTGTCTCTCAGAAGCTTATGTCACGTGAACAAGTCTATTTCCTACCTCCAGGGAGCTCAAATTCAGGAAGCAGAAGAGGGGCGGCTTCTGGCCAGGCTTTGTTCCGTGAAGCAGATTTGGAGGGGCTCTAGAGCCACGTGATCTTCCCTCATTTTATTCATGGATTGTTGGTGTGCCTCAAGGCTCCGTACAACCAAACAAAGCAAACTAGATGTTGTGAGTCAACTCTGACTCAGGGCAACCCCATGAGTGTCAGAGTAGAACCGTGCGCCATAGGGTTTGCAATGGCTGATTGTTGGCAAGTCGATCACTAGGACTTTCTTCCAAGGAGCCTCTGGGTGGACTCAAACTGCCAACCTTTGTGCTATCACTTGAGCACATTAACTGTTTGTGTCATCTAGGGACTCCTAGGCTCCATTCTAGGGCCTTGTATTTCTCTATACTATCTCTACATGGTATTTCTCTATACCATACCCTACACCATCTCGTCTGCACCCATAGCTTCAGCTGCAACCTGCAGGCAGATGGCTCCCACTCAGATGACTTTAGTGCTTCCTGTGTGAGCCCTAGGGTCATGTGTCCAACTGCCTCCTTGACATTCCCTTTTGGACACCATTAAGTCACATGATACTAAATGTGGTTGAAACCAAACTCCCTTCTTGTGCACAAACCTGGTGACTTTTGAATGTTCCCTGTCTCAGGGTGTAGCAGCCACTGCCTTTCTCAATGGAGGAACCTAGGATCCTGCCTTGACACCTTTCTTGTGCCACTGACATCCAGTCTACACCAAGTTCTGCTGATTGCACCTCCCAGATATCTCTCAGTTCTATTCATTCTAGCTCTACTGTCCTGGAGGAAGTGCAGCCGGAATGCTCCTTGGAAGCAAGAATGGCCAGACTTTGTCTCACCTATTTGGTCATGTGGTCAGAAGGGACCATTCCCTGGAGAAGGATATAAAAAAAAAACCTCACTGCCATCGAGTCAGATCTGACTCATAGCAACCCCTCCTTGGGTTTCCAAGGCAGTATCACTATGGAAGTAGATCGCCCAACCTTCCTTCTGAGGAGTGGCTGGTGAGTTTGAACCTCCAGCCTTCTGGTTAGCAGTCAAATGCCTTAGGCACTATGCCACCAGAGCTCCCTGGTAAAGTGGAGGGCCAGCAAAAAAGGGGAAGGGAATCCATCAACAAGATGGACTAACACAGTGGCTCCAATGATGAGCTCAAGAGGGCACTCAAAGAATATAGGTTGGATGAAAGCATGATACAGATGGGTTTCCACTTTATGAAGACTCCTGAGACCATCTACTCCTCCAAGGTGCATCCCCATCTTTTTTTTTTTTTTTTTCGTTCTTTGAAAAGGTCAATATAATTGACAAACCACCAGCCAAATTAACAAAGAAAAGAGGGAGATGCATATAACACAAATAAGAAAAGAAATGGGTGGTAACAGCAACAAAAAAAAAAAAAAAGGAAACAACAAATGCTGGGGAGGGGTACATCCCCTTTTTAATCTGGATTGTCTCAAAGACAAATGAAAAGAAACATATTCCAACAAGGTAAGTTATGACACCCAGACAATGAGTCTAGTGGACTCATTTGGAATGAAGCGCAGTTAACACCCCTTCTCTGAGAGTCATAGGAACAGTGACTCAAACTGATTCAAGTAAAATAAGAAAAGGGGAGGGGTGGTGTTGGGTTTAATGGCTTGTTGTTAGGTTGTTAAAGGCCATCGAGTCAGCGCAGACTCACAGCAACCCTATGTACAATAGAACAAAATGTTACCTGGTCATTCGACATCCTCACAATCCTTGCTATACTTGAGCTCATCATTGCAGCCACTGTGTCAATCCATCTTGTTGATGGATTAATCTTTCCCTTTTTCTTTGGCCCTCCACTTTACCAAACATGATATCCTTCTCCAGGAAATGGTCCCTTCTGACCACATGACCAAGTAGGCAAGACGAAGTCTGGCTTGCTTCCCAGGAGCAGTCCAGCTGCACTTCTTCCAGGACAGATTTGATCATTCTTTTGGCAGTCCATAGTATAAACCAAAAAACCAAACCCACTGCCATTGAGTCAATTCTGACTCACAGCAACCTCCATTGGATTTCTGAGGTAGTAAATATTTACAGAAGTAGATTGCCCAGTCTTGCTTCTGTGGAGTGGCTGGTGGGTTTGAACCACCTACCTTCTAGTTAGTTCTAGTTAGCAGTCAGATGCCTTAGGCACTGTGCTAACAGAGAAGTCCATAGTATAGATGACTAAAAATGCCAATGGTAGAGCTTCAAGAACAGTTTGATTTAGGGGCTGCTATTCTGGTAGCATAGTGGCTAAAGCACTTGACTGCTAACCAGACGGCTGGCGGTTCAAACCCACCAGCCACTCCTCGGAAGGAAGGTTGGGCAATCCTACTTCCGTAGTGATACTGCCTCGGAAACCCAAGGAGGGGTCGCTATGAGTCGGGGCCGACTCGACGGCACATAACAACAACAACAACATTATTATCAGAAACCAATTTCTCTCTATTCATTTGTTGGTTCCACTTTTTCAATATTAGCTCTATTCTTGGAAAAGTTCTGACCTCCCAAATGGCTGCCAGAGGTTCAGCCCATAGCCTTGCAGTTTTGTTAGTCAAGAAGTATGAAACAGGATTCCTCTTTTTACTGTATGAGTCCTAGGAATCACTCTGATTGGATTAATCTGGACCATTTGCCCATCTCTGAACCAACCATTGTGATCAGGAGGATTGAATATACTGATTGACCAGGCCCTGAAGCCTTGGATGGGACCCTACCAAAGATCATAGCCCGAGATTGGGAGAAGTGGGTTCCAAAAGGGAATCTGAGTGATGTTTGCTCAAAGGAGGTGAAATGGAAACCAAGGGCCGAGGCCACAGAGAGCAAATCCCACTACTGAAGCATGCCTGAAACAAGAAGGCCAGCAGGAACTGCAGTTGGAAGTGCACAGAGGTCAGTTACCAGGAGCCACTAACCAGGTGCGGCAGCCATTTGAACAGTTCTGGGTTTACCCAGTTGTTCCAGAGGTCACCACACAGGCATGAAGTCACACCTTGCCCATGTGTGATGGAGTTGTGAGTGGAGGGGAGAGCTCTGGGTCCTTCCACTCTCCCCAGGATTCTGTTTGTGTATCACACTGACTGTCACTCGGCGTCTTAGTTACCTACTGCTGCTATAACAGAAATACCACGAGTGAGTGACTTAAACAAACAGAATTTTATTTTCCACAGTTGAGGAGGCTAGAGGGCTGAATTCAGGGCACAGGTGCTAGAGGAAGGCCTTCTCTCTCTGGCGGAAGGTCTTTGTTTCCTTCCAGCTTCTGTTTCTTGGTTCCTTGGAGATCTCATGTGACATGGCATTTATCTTCCCCCACCTCTGCTTGCTTGCTTCTTACTTAATCTGTTCTTTTATATCTCAAAAGAGATTGACTTAAGACACTGCCTCATTAACATAACAGGAAACACCCTATTTCTAAAGGGGTTTAAACCACAGGTGTAATAGAATTTGCAACACATTTTGGGGGACGCAATTCAATCCATAACACTTGGGCTGACCTTGTCACATGCAACTCCATTGACAGCAAACAACAATAACAACCTTGTAAAACCAATCACTGACAATGCATTTGTGTGTGTATGGAGATCATTAGCTAATGAATGTTTGGAGATGTTTTATTTGGTCACATCAGTGACCTGCATCCCCAAGGCACTCTAGTGTCTGTTTCTCCAAGCTGTCTTTCCTCCATGTCCTCCCAGAAACTCAATTTCCCTCGCTGGGCTCACCTGGCTTGTCCAAAGCCTCACCGCCCTGCTCTGCAGTGACCATTCACTATAGGCCTCATCTTTCAGCAATACAGAGAATGTGGCAGACAGCTGGACCTGCCTGTTTCTCCCTTCTGCCTCCCTCACAAGTCTGAGCTACAGGAGGAAACCAGCAGAGAGATTAATTTCCCTGCTCATTTGAATTGGTCTTTCCTCCTTAGGAAGCAGAAACAGTTAAAGGCTCTTTTGGTTTTTAAGTAGCATTTTCTATTGTCAATTGCTCAAGGACACTTAACTCACTGCCATGGAGTCTAATCTGACTCATAGTGACCCCTACTTGGGTTTCTGAGGCGGTATCTCTACAGAAGTAGATTGCCCAACCTTCTTTCCGAGGAGTGGCTGGTGGGTTTGAACCACCAGCCTCTGGTTAGCAGTTAAATGTCTTAGGCACTATGCCACCAGAGCTCCTGCTCAAGGACACAGTGGCTCTTTAATTGGCTTTGGTGACACTGTACTGAGATGGACCCATAGCCATGGCTCAAAGGCCCAGCCCTGGCCCCGACCCCAACTGCGGCAAAAGTCAGGTGTCTTCCCACTCCAGGTTCACACTTCCTGCACCTGTGGGCATGTAAATGATCAGAGCTGAAAGGGACCTGAGTCGTAAGTGACGTCAAGAAAGAGAGTCCCAAAGAGGATGCAACCTGCCATGGACCAGTGCTGGTGACCAGAACTCAGATCTCTTGCCCCTTCCAGCCCCGTCTGCAGCACCCAGACCTGTGAGGAGGCCAGGCAGGCACTGTTGAAAGGGCACAGTGATGCTGGCACTTTCCCAACCTGATTGAGGCTTTCTGTAGGTCCCACTGTTGAATCTTAGAGTACTGATTGTCTCCATAAGGTTCCGGTCAAAATGCACATAAATTATCTCAAAGGTGCACACTTTCAGTATTTGGTGATGCAATAATTCATTACCAGTTTCATCTTGGATATTTAGGGTTACAGGGTGCCTTCCCACAGGATCAATGGCTCTCAACCAGGGTGATTCTGTCCTTCCAGGAGACATATGACAATGTCTGGTGACATTTTTAGTTGTCCCAGCTGGGGATTACAACTGGTGGCTAGTGGGTAGAAGCCTGAGATACGGCTTAACATCAACAGGGTAATGCCCACAACAAAGAATTATCTGGCTTAACATGTCAATAGTGTGCGGTTGAGAAACACCACCATAGCTCATGTCATTTAATCCTCCCAACCACCTTTGAAGGCAGAGCTTCCCATCCCAGGTGCTAAGGGCATGAGTGGGCTACACACAGTAGAACCTCTTTCTGCCCCTGACACAGCCAATTTGGGCCTGGGAGAGTTCTAGGGTCCATTTGTCTCTGGCTGCTTGCAATGTTCTTCTGGGCTCTTGGAAAAGCAGCCAGAAATGTAATAAATAAATACAAGCCTGGCAAGCATTCTTTCAAAGACTTCAAAGCCTACTGTAAAGATAAGTAAACTGAGACTCAGGAAGCTTGTCAGTTTCAAAGCCTTCCTTGTAATATTATTAAGGAATGGGAGAAAATGTGACCAACATAAAGTAAGCACAAAATAAACAGTACTTACTATAATATTCTCTGGTAGCATAGTGGCTAAAGCACTTGACTGCTAACCAGAAGGCTGGCGGTTCAAACCCACCAGCCACTCCTCGGAAGGAAGGTTGGGCAATCCTACTTCTGTAGTGATACTGCCTCGGAAACCCAAGGAGGGGTCACTATGAGTCGGGGGCTGACTCGATGGCACATAACAACAACAACTATAATATCCATTTATTATTACTTTATCCTCATGTCCTCAATTCCTAAGCGCCTTATCATCTATCAAAATGTACCTGTGCTGTGTTTCATCCTATTAGGGCTTTATACCAAATTCTCCCAATTCTAAGACATCATCAATTTTAATACAACCATCATCAGTTCAATAAAAGATTTTTTTTAAGGAAAGCAATCTATTAAATATACTTATCCATTATAAAATTATACATTTATACACAAAATATTTCATTAGAAAAAATTATTACTATTAACATTAAAATGAGAAAAACACATTTAAACTTATGATACCTAATAAAATTATTTGTGGTACAGTGTGATGGGTCACTTTGACATGGCCTTTCTAGCTATGATCTTGTAATGTTCACCAAATGATTGGATGAGACTATGCAAACAAGGTGCTTATGACCCACCAAGGGGATTGGACAGTTTGCTAATAATGCAAATAAGGTGCATGGAATCTTGTAGGGGTGGAACTACACAAATAACATGTATGGAACTCTACTGTGGGGATGGTCAGTTTTGCCATCTTGCTAAGCTTAAAATGAGTCATCCCAGAGATGGAAAGGGAGGACCTGATTACCACCGAGAAGAAGGGATGAGAGTGGAGCACATCTTTGGAGCCAGTATCCCTGCACTGAGAACTTCCTAGACCCAGGAGACAGAGAGCTGTAATACCAGAAACGCAAGAGATGGTGAGAAGCAGCACTAGAGAAATGATGGCAAGCAAAGGCAAGAGAATCAGAAGACTGGCAGGAGATAGCAGTGTGCTTCCTGGTCCACAGAGAGAGCTGAGCACCTTTGGGCAGGAGGCTTGCTGGCAGAGAGAGGCATCTCTGGACACTTGACAGAGCTAGGCTTGCCAACCTATGGAATGAGAGAGTTGGGTACCTTTGGGCCAAGGCTTGAGAGAGTTGAGTACCGTTGGGCCAAGGCTTATTGGCAGAGTGAGATTCCTCTGGGCACTTATTGGCAGAGCTAAAGGGCTTTGTAACACTTGCTTGAGCAAGGCAGAGGCTGGGCTGACCCAAGAGGTACAATGGGCTGAGTGCCAGAGAAAGCACTACCTGCAGATATGACTAAGAAGAGGCTGTCTTGATTGAATAACTGTATTCTGTGTTATTCCTGATCCTGAATTGTAACTTGTTACTTCCTTCACAAACCACATAATCGTGAAGATTGTCTGTGAGCTCTCTGTGGCCACTACAATGAATTATCAAACCCAGCAGAGAGTGTCTCAGGAGGGACAGCTGATGTCAGAATTGGTAAAAAGGTTGGAGAGAGGAGGTATGTCTGACCTCAGCTTCATAGGAATCAGCTGTTGATGCTGATAATGATTCTCCTCCACTCTTGTGAATTTAGATGAGGAGGTCTGATGAGGCCTCCTCCATGCTATCTTTACAGTGCTAATGTGATGATGGACACTACTGGGTGTCACCGTAATATTTAATAACTCTAAATCATGGCTCATCAGAAGGTGACGCTTCTTTCCAGCTTGGCAATGTTAGAGGTTAAAGCATAAGATCAGTGTCACAGCCATGCTTGTTTCCCACAATGCACACAATGCAGTGGAGCCCCACAAGTTCGAAGTAGGTAGGGAGGGACTATGCACAGTGTCAACGGGGGAAACTGTTGTCTTAGCAGATACATATTACCGGCCTAGGGTTGCAACTCTTTATAAAGGACTCAGTATCACTCAGTGCTAGAAGCATCGATGCCTTTGAATTTTGGTGTTGGCAAAATACTGAAAATAACATGGACTGCCAGAAGAATGAATAAATCTGTCCTGGAAAAAGTGCAGCCGGAATGCTCTTTGGAAGTGAGAACGGCCAGACTTCATCTCACCTACTTTGGTCATGTTGTCAGAAGAGATCATTTCCTGGAGAAGGATGTCATGCTTGGTAAAGTAGAGGGTCAGCAAAGAAGGGGAAGACCCTCAACGAGATGGATTGACACAGTGGCTGCAATAACCGCCTCAAGCATGGCAAGGGTTGTGAGGATGGCACAGGACTGGGCAGTGTTTGGTTCTGTTGTGCGTGGGTCGTTATGAGTGGGTGCTGACTCGATGGCACCTACCAACAACATCACGCAGTGCTCAGTATCATCAAGTTAAGTCCAACTCATAGCAACCCATGGATGTGAGAATAGAATTATGCTCCACAGGGTATTCAATGGCTGAATTTTTGGAAGTAGATCACCAGGCCTTTCCTATAAGGCTTCTCTGGGTAGACTCAAACCTCTAACATTTTGGTTAGCAGGTGAGCATGTTAACTGTTTGCACACCCAGGGACTATGACCATTGGCACACTCAGGCCCTCAACTTCCCTAGCTATAAATTGGAAATGAAGGAACATGACTCTACTTTTCAATGGACCACAGCCAGTAAAGGCTTATTTGGCCCAAGGTTTGGCAAGATGGGGTTCTCCATCCTCTTCATCCCCTTTCTTCCTCCCCATGAGAGGAGATAAGTCTTTAAGAGAGAGCTTTGTGGGTAGAATGGTGTCCAATCTGAAGATTTTGAGGATCTACAATTATCAACTCATACAAAGGCTGATGGCCAGATGCAGCTGGACCTGTGAGAGGCCAGAGGGAGAAAAAGGGAGAAGGGATGTGTCAGGACCCATCCATAGTAGATTTGATCCCAGAAAACTAGCTACTAGGGGTAACAGCACAAAGCAGCACCACAGAAGTTAGTATGGAGTTCAACCTCCTCAGTGATGATGAAATAGGAAGGCCTGGCCTGACAGACTTCATTATGTACCTGAATCACCAGGGAGCTTATTAAAGTACAGACTCTGATTCAGCAGAAACCTGAGATTCTGAATTTCTAACAAGCTTCCAAAACCCAAAAACCAAATTCCCTGCCACTGAGTCAATTCTGACTCATAGTGACCGCCTTTGGGTTTCTGAGGCAATAAATCTTTACGGAAGTAGATTGCCCAGTCTTGCTTCCATGGAGTGGCTGGTGGGTTTGAACTGCCAACCTTCTGGTTAGCAATCAAATTCCTTAGGCACTGTGCCACCAGAGCTCCTTTAACAAACTGCTAGGGGAAACACATGCTACTGGCCTAAGGACCACACATTAGTAGCAACGTCATAGGAAGTGTTGCTTTTTTTGTTCTTGGGGGCCATGCAGTTGATTCCTACTCACTGTGACCCCATAGGGTTTTCTAGGCTGGAAGACTGAAGAAAAATGGATCCATATGAATTTTGGTGTTGGCAAAGAATTCTGAAAATACCACAGACTGCCAGAAGAATGAACAAATCTGTCTTGGAAGAAGTATAGCCAGAATGCTCCTTGGAAGCGAGAATGGCCAGACTTCATCTCAGGTACCTTGGTCATGTTGTCAGAAGGAACCAGTCCCTGCAAAAGGGTATCATGGTTGGTAAAGTAGAGGGACATCAAAAAAGGGGAAGACCTTCAATGAAGTGGATTGACACAGTGGCTGCAACGATGAGCTAAAGTGTAGCAAAGATTATTAGCAGGACCAGACAGTGCTTCATTCTGTTGTACACAGGGCCACTAAGAGTCAGGGCTTACACGATGGCACCTTAAAACACCAACAACAATCATTACAGAAGCAGATTGCCAGGTCCTTTTCCAGTAGGGCCACTGGGTGGGTTCACCCAGCCAACCTTGCAGTTAGTAGACAAGCGCTTAACCAGTGAACCACCAGGATGGTTTGTCATAGGAGGTACTGGACCAATAGTCATTCATTCGTTATTCAATCCGTCATTCAATTATTCAACAAATATTTATTGAGCATTAACTGTAAGTTCTAGATGCTAGAGACATTGACTAGAAAAAAACGAACAAACAAGTAGAACATAGGGCTTACATTCTAAATAAATGAATATATAATTTAATTAATGACTGAACGGTGGCTGCTATTGGTTTAGTGCAATACAGCAATGGAAAAACAACAAAAGAACATTTCTGCTGTGGCAATTTATCTTACTATCCTAAATCCCATTATTTATTTATTGAAGAAGCAGGCAGGAATGGATGGGAGGAGAGAGAGAATCCTGGGCCACTTACCAGCAGTGTGTCCTCGGGCATGATCCTTCTCCCTTCTGGCCTTGAGGTTCTTCATCTATTAAGTTTTACATTATCACCATGAGATTAAAGTGGAAAATGTACAGAAACCACTCGACTCAAATGCCTGGCACCTAGCAGGCACTTGGTACATGGCAGCTGTTATCACCTCATTATTCAGGTGGCACTAACAGTTACGTGTTCAACTAGTTATCAAAAGGTTGACAGCTTGAGCCCACCCTGAGGTAGCCCGGAAGACAGGCCTGGAGGTCTGCTTCCAGAAGGGCATAGCCTTAAAAACTCTAGGAAGCAGTTCTACTCTATGCTCATGGGGTCACCATGAGTCAGAATCTAACAAGAGCAACGACATCATTTACTATTACTTACCAGGGTGAGAGCACAGCTGCCCGGGTCTGTCTGGCCCCCACCCCCATCCCCAAGTTCTCCCTCCCCCGGTCCCCTCCCTCCCAGAGCCACAAGGCTACCCTGATGAGCTGTGCAGCTTACTGTGAAATGCGTTGCATTTTCTCCCCAGCTGCCTCCTGATTGCAGTATTTACTTTTAATCTCCTGTGCCTCAATGCCCGATAAAAACTTTGTCACATTAGATGGTGACAGATGGGGGAGAGAAGGGGGGTGGCCCTGCGCGGGAGCGTCCGGGCCGTTCAACAATCCTTCACCACGCCAATTACGTCCTTCAGTGCTCCCCGGCGTGGGCACCCGTGTCAGCACAGAAGGAAATGGAAAGGCATAAATAAAGACAAAACCAGGCTCGGGGAGGCTTTAATCTGCAGAATAACATTTCTCATTTATGTGAAATATCACTGGATTTTCTCCCTATGCTCTGGGTCACATATGAGTGCCCACGCACGCACCCGGGGACAGGGGTCCCCAATCACTTCCAGGTAAAGTTAACTGTGTGCAGTGTGCAGGGGCGGATTACCCAATAAGCAAGGTAAGCACGGGCTTACTTGTGCTTACTTACTTTTTATTAATCTGTTATTACTTACAGATTAGCAAGTAACTAATAACAGATTAGTAAATAGTAAGTAAGCACAAGTAAGCCCGTGCTTACCTTGCTCATTGGGTACTCTGTCCCTGTCAGGGATTGTAAATTGGAAAACATGCTTTGATTCTGTAAGAAGGTCCTGGGGGGTTGGGAGAGATATAGAGCCAGCCATACCTAGAAGCAGAATCTTTGAGGGGATGAAAAAATGTGAAGTTGTTCACTGAGATTAGTAAGCACAAGTAAATCTGTGCTTACTTTGCTCATTGGGAAATCCAGTACTGCCAGTGTGCCTTGTAGAGGCGGAGGGGGGGGTTGACCTGTTCCCGGTTTCCTAACTGGGACTATTTCTTCCGTGGTTTGCAAGGTACTAAGGGGGAAGAGGAGCTCTGGTAGCATAGTGCCTAAGGCACTTGACTGCTAACCAGAAGGCTGGGGGTTCAAACCCACCAGCCACTCCTCAGAAGGAAGGTTAGGCAATCTACTTCTGTAGTGATACTGCCTCAGAAACCCAAGGAGGGGTCGCTATGAGTCAGGTCAGACTTAATAGCACATGACAACAACAAGGGGGAAAGAGAGTGGAAAAACCTGGCAGCAGAATGCAAACGGTTAAGAAATTACCAGCTTTGTCCAAGGGGGAAGGGAGGCAGGCTGGGCAGCCAGAAATTGGTTCTGCTTTCACAAGGATAGAAGAATTATTTTGTAATAATATATGTGATTGGTGCCTAACACTTCCCAACCCTCTTTCTTTCACTTCCTGGTCCTAACCAACTCTGTGAGGCAAATTTAAAACATACACCTTCGTATTTGTGTGGAGTGGTTCCGTTTTGTTTTGCTTCTAACATCAGGTCTCTCTCTCTCTCTCTTTCCTCGTCTCCTCCTCTCCCCCGTCCCCCTCTCTCCCTCTCTGCCATCTGGAGGTGTAGCGTGATAAAGGTACAGTGATTAAAAGCATATGTTTTGAAATCAGAAAAACTTGTATTTGAACCTCAGTCCTAGGGTCAGTTGCTCCATCTTCTGACTTAATGGGTGAGAGTCCTCCAGCCCTCCAGACCTCCTGCCTGAGCAATGGCGGTCAGCCAAACCCTGCTCTGAGTAGCTGCAGTTGGAAGGATCCGCAGGCAGGGTTTGCATGTGTTCAGGGCAGCACCCTCAGCCCTGCCCATCTCTGCACAGGTCTACGCAGCATCAGCATGGAAGAGCGGGAGTCGGAGCAGGAGCCAGGGAGTCATCAAAGGCCAGGGGAGGAAGACCACAGACGTCTGTGTCTGAGCCTGGGGTGGCGTTGCAAAGGCAGTGGCTGGGAGCTCTTTTGGAACAGTCCGTGAGCCCTTATACTGGAAATGACCTGTGGTGCCAGAGCCAGGTCCCTTGTAGAGGTTTCTCGCCAGCGCTTGAAGGAAAGCTGGATGACAGAGAGCCAGAAGAGGACAGAGGAGGAGCTTAAAGATCAAATGACAATTCCAGTCATTTCTGGCAAGACTCCCACAACTCTGTTGATGTTACTGTTAGAGTATGAATCACACATACAATGGAATGACACCCAGTCCTGTAATAGCCCCATGATCAGTTGTGAATCAGACTTAGGCACTATGCCACCAGAGCTCCCATTGATCCATGTTGTTGTTGTTATGTGCTATCGAGTTGGACCCGACTCATAGCGACCCCTCCTTGGGTTTCCAAGGCAGTATCACTATGGAAGTAGGTTGTCCCATCTTCCTTCCAAGGAGTGGCTGGTGAGTTTGAACCGCCAGCCTTCTGGTTAGCAGTCAAGTGCCTTAGGCACTACACTACCAGAGGTCCTCCATTGATCCATAGAGTTTTGTTTTCAATTTTTTATTGTGATTTGAGTGAAAGTTTAGAGTAAGTTCGTTTTCCACGTGACAATTCATACACATTTTGCTTCATTACTTTGATTGCAATGCCCGCAGTGTAACACAGCACTCTTCCCACCTCCTCCCTGTGTTTACTGTTTCCATTCTTCCTTCTTTCCTCTCCTTTCCTGCCATGGGCGTTTTTTCCCTGGGCAAATCCTGCCCTTCAGATCTCCAGTGTTTGATTGTTCTAAGGACGGCATACCTCCCTGGAGTTACTGTTCACCTTCTAGGCCTACTGTCTCTATTTGGCTGAAGGTTGAGCACCAGGGGTGAATTCAGTGCCACCACTCTCTAGCAGACCAGTTTTTTTTTTTTTTTTATGATTTTCAGTTTTATTTCACATTTTTCTCCCACTCTATGCAGGACCTTCTACTGTGATCCCTTTCAGAGTGGTCAGGACCGGTAGCCAGGCACCATCTACTTCTTCTTGTCTCAGAGTCAAAGAGGCTGAGGTTCACGTGGTCCAGTAGTCCTCTGGATATTTGTTTCCAACACATTCTTTTCTTTTCCTCACTCTGATTTGCTTTGGATGGGGATGACCCAAAGGGTTTGCACTGGCTGATTTTCAGAAGTAGACCACCAGGCCTTTCTTCCTGTTGTTGTTGTTGTTAAGTGCCGTCGAGTCGTTTCCGACTCATAGCGACCCCATGCACAGCAGAA
>NW_006921666.1:4996439-5008561 GCF_000298275.1 Orycteropus afer afer | reverse complement strand
TGGTTTTGGCTGAAGATATTGAGCTTTTCCACCGCCTCTTGCCACAGATGTAGTCAATCTGATTCCTGTGTGTTCCATCTGGTGAAGTCTGTCTTAATCAGGAAGCTCCATTGAAACCTGTTCAGCTTCATAGCAATATGCAATCTTCCACTGACAGATTGGTGGTACCCACAGGTGCACTGGCCAGGAATCAGACCTGAGTCTCTTGCACAGAAGACCAAAATTCTACCAGTGAACCCCCACTGCCCTCTCCCCAAAACTCTGTTGTTCCTTTTTCCTTGAGTCCTTCTTTCCTATGCATTCCTGCCCTCTGAGCTATCTCCCTGTGCAAATACTGCCCTTCTGATCTCCCATAGTTGATTGTTCAAAACAAATTATTTTAAAGTGTACAGTTCAGTCGTATTTGTTTTACAATGTTGTGCAGCCATCACCTCCATCTAGTTCCAAAATATTTTCTTGCCTCTGAAGGCAGCCTCATATGTCAAGTCACTGTTTTCTGTCTTTAAGGATTTGCCTATTCTGGATATTTCACATAAATAGAATCATACAATATTGAACTTGTGTGTCTGGCTCTTTCACTTAACATTATGTTTTTGAGGTTCATCCAGATTGTGGCATGTATTAGTAGTTCATTCCTTTTCATGGCTGAATAATATTCCATCATAGAGATATAGCACACTTTGTTGATGGACATTTGGGTTATTTCCACTTTGGGTTATTGGACATGCAATGTAGTCTCCATGGGAAGCTTATAAATGTAGCCAGTTATTCTAACCAAGTGGAAGTTGAAGGGAAAGAACTGTTATTATGGGTATTATGCTTGTATTTCAAGTGGATGTTTACAATGCTTAACAGAATTGAACGAAAGCTTTCTCTAAATCTCACTCCTTCACTGCCAGAGGTAGTAAGCAGACACTGAAGAAAAGATCTGTCTCAATCTCTCTCCTCTTATTCGTTTATTTGTTCAACCAATATTCCTGAGCACCAGCTGTATGTGAAGTCCTGGTTCTGTTAGAAAATGCAGGGGCATTGTGCAGCCTTGCTAACTCCCAGCTATAGGCCCCAGGAGACATAGGGTGGCTCCAAACCACAGAGGCTGTTCAAGCCTCTGGCGACAAATTCCCATTGGCTCTTCAGAGCAGGAGAGAGAAAGGCTGGCACCTGAATCAGACCCCTCCCTAAAGGACAGGGAGGGCCCTGTTCAAAAGGCACAGAACCTGGGGAACTTCCAAAGGTCTGACTTCTAATGCCAGGGCCTCCCCAGTGAGGACAGGGCCCCTATGCCTCCTGAGGGGCTCCCACAGCCCCTTGGTCCTGACCATCCAGCAGCACAATGAGGCCTTCACTTTTTCTGATCTGGAGAAGAGTAGGCAACAGAGGGTCCTCAGACTGAACTTGGTTCCGTTACCTGAGTGCCTGCGTGAGAGGCTGAGACACAGCTCTGGAGAGAGACAGGGAGAAGACAAGGAGACAGAGAGAGAAAGGGAGACAAAGAGAAAAGAGACTGACTGACTGAATATATAGCAAGTTGACAAGACCTTACATGAGAGAGTTGAAGTAGAAAAACGGAAATGGCTCCCAATGTTATTTTTAATTTGCTCTTATGGCATAGTGCCTTGGGCATTTGACTGCTAACCAGAAGGCTGGTGGTTCAAACCCACCAGCCACCCCTCAGAAGGAAGGTTGGGCAATCTACTTCTGTAGTGATACTGCCTCGGAAACCCAAGGAGGGGTCACTATGAGTCAAATCGATTCCATGGCAGTAAGTTTGGTTTTTTGGTTTATATATATATTTAATAAAACTACTCATAGTTTATTCTTATGTAGGTTCAAGTCTTCTCAAATCATCCTTTCTTGCCCTCATATGATTATGATTTAAAAGCTACCTTTGGGTTGGTATCTGAGTCCACATTTGTGGGTTCAGATTGAGACTGCACAGAAATGGCTCCCAGGCAGCGTTTCTCAGAGTGTGGCCAACGGAACATGCACAACAACTGGGGTAAATGTTCAAAATTCATATTCTGAGCCCCCATGGGAAGTGTGACTCTTTCTCAATGACTTCCCCCACTCCAAGTCTAAGAATTGAGTCTCCTTCTTGGGTCTAGTTTTCCTGGCTCAAGTCATGTACCATCCCTGAACCAACCATTGCGCCTGAAAGAGCACACTGGAGCAGAGATGCAAAACTTTGTCCACCGAGTCAAGTGGAGAGCAGGGGAGGGTATGTCCCAAGGAGAGCCAAGATGCTGCCACTGGAGTAAAAGAAAGAGGAGAGTCCAGACGGGCAAACACAGCAGATGTCTGTTGTGGTTCATGTCACACAATCAAAGGGGAACTGAAGGAGTTTATTTAGCCATTCGTCCATGGAGCAAATTCTGTGGTGCTCACTTTGTACAAGGCACTGGGACACTTTTCAAATATGCAAAGAGCTATCATAGGAACAAAAAAATTAGAAGTGTTGTAAAGGCTGGTGGTTCAAACTCACCAGCCACTCCTCAGAAGGAAGGTTGAACAATCTACTTCCATAGTGATGCCACCTCAGAAACCCAA
Source organism: Orycteropus afer afer (assembly GCF_000298275.1). Classification (NCBI taxonomy): domain Eukaryota; kingdom Metazoa; phylum Chordata; class Mammalia; order Tubulidentata; family Orycteropodidae; genus Orycteropus; species Orycteropus afer. Next base: position 5,006,014 of record NW_006921666.1, on the reverse strand, counting down.
GGAGAGGTCATTATGAGTTGGATCTGACTCCATGGCAATGAGTTTGGTTTGTTTTGGTTTATTTGTGTTCCTGTGGAAGGACTAGGATGAATGTGTGTATGTAAGTGTGTGTGAACACATATATTTTTAATGTGCATACATATATTTTTATTGAGCTCTGGTAGCATAATGCCTAAGGTGCTTGAGTTCAAACCCACCAGCCACTCCTCAGAAAGAAGATGGGGCAATCTACTTCCGTAGTGATACTGCCTCAGAAACCCAAGGAGGGGTCAATATAAGTCGGGTCCGACTTGATGGCACGTAACAACAACAACATATGTTTGTAGGTATATGAGTCCTTAGTAGAGAATTAAGGGGTGTGTGTTTGTGTTCCCAGGGGACAACTAGAACAAATGGCTGAAAGTTAAGGAGATGGGTTTTGTATGGGGACAGGCTGCCTTCTAAGGAGTGAGCTCCTCGTTACTGGAAGTATTAAGCAAAACTGAATGACCTCAAATCAGAGCTGCTACAAAGAAGATTCATACCAGGCAAGGGGTTGGAATAGATGAGGGTCTTTATTACTTTGCTATGGCTGATGTAACAAATGTCAGGCTTAAGCCAACACAAATTTTTTATCTATAGTTCTGGAGTCAAATGGGTCTCAATGAGTTTAAATCCAGGTGTCTGCAGGACTATGTTCTTTTCTTGAGGCCGTGGGGTAGATAGAATCCATTCACTTGCCTTGTCCACATCTTCTAGAGGCTGCCAGCATTCCTTGGCTTGTGGCCACGTCCTCCATCTTCAAAGCCAGAAATAGCAGGTCAAGTCTATTATGAGTTGAATTGTGCCCCCCACAAATATGTGTTGTAAATCCTTGATCTCAATGGGTGGTTATAATCCTATTTGGAAATGGGTTTTCCTTGTTATGTTTATGAGACAGTATTAGTGTGATGTGTGTCTTAAATCAATCTCTTTTGAAATATAAAAGGAGCAGATTAAATAAGTAGAGATGGGGGAAGGTAGATGTCATGTCACACGAAGATTGCCAAGGAACCAAGAAACAAGGACCTTCCCATACAGTCAACAGAGTGAAAGTCATCCCTTAGAGCCGGCACCCTGAATTCAGACTTCTAGCCTCCTACACAGTGAGAAAATAAATTTCTGTTTGTTAAAGCCACCCCCTTGTGGTATTTCTGTTATAGCAGCACTAGATAGCTAAGACAGTTCTTCTCACATCATATCACTCTGACCTCCTCTTTGCCTCCTTCATCCATTACAATAAAGAAGCTCTAGTGATACAGTGCTTAAAGCACTCAGCTATGAATGGAAAGATCCGTGATTTTAACCCATCAGTTGCTCCATGGGAGAAAGATGTGGCAGTCTGCTTCTGTAAAGATTTCAGCCTAGCAAACCCTATGGGGCAGTTCTATTCTGCCCCATAGGGTCCTTCTGAGTCAGAATCAACTCAATAGCAATAGGTTGGGTATGGGCCATCACACTGGGCCCATACAGATAATCCAGGATAACCTGCCCACTTTAAGGTCAGCTGATTAGCAATCTTAATTCCCCTTTGCCATGTAACCTAGCATACTCATGGGGTCAGGAGATTAGGAGACAGATGGAGGGCTGTTACTCTACCTACCACAGGACTTCATCATCCTTTCCCGGACACAGAGTCAGCTTTTGTCTATGATTTATTAGATCACTGGGTCTTTTCAAACAGGGGAGAGACTTGGGCACAATAAGGCACAACAGTAACATTTTTCAGTTCCCCCTAAGAGCATGCATGTGGTTGTTCGCTTTGAAACTAGAAGGCAGGTTACACAGTATTTACTTCTTAGTCTATTAGCAGCAATTACACTCCAATCAGTAGGAGGTCTGTAACATCTATGGACTCATCTTCTTTTGCAAGGAATTCTATTAAGTGCCTGTGTAACTAAAAAGTCATTACAAAGCACTTGCAATTATCGTGTTACCTGCCTAGGAAAAGTCCCTGCAGTCTCCCAGAGAAGGGGGCAGGGACTGGAATGGCAGGTAGGTAAGGTAGGCAGACAGTCTTTCCCCGCTTGTATTCTCATGGCAGGACTGAGGTCACCACGAAATCTGGAGCATTCTGGATTTTGGCATGGCCCAAAGGTGGTCACAAATAATAATAATAGCTGCTATTCATTGCTACTTGCCTGGCGACAGGCATGGACCTGGGCCTTTACATATCCCAGAGCCAAGCTTCTGAGTGACTTTTACTCCTTGAGGTCTTTCCATCTGAGTGGAGGCAGTGGTTGCCAACATGGTTGAGGCTAAAGGAATACAGAGTTGAGGAAGGCTGCTGGAATGGTAGAGATGAGGGAAGCCTGGCATTATAGGCCCAAGTTCAAGACCATTTAATGTCAGAACTGGGTTCCTGCCATTGTTAGAAATGAGGAGGTCAACCAGAATTCTGTTCATGACACTGTATGTGTATGTGTGTGTGTGTGTCGGGGGGGGAAGGGTCTTCCCTCCAGGAGCGTTTGTTTGACTGTTCCAATGATTAAGTTCCCCACAGGCATTTAATGAGCATGGCCAGGGAAAGAGACATTTCCCAATATACAGGATAATCCCATGGGACAAATAATGTGCCATGTCCCACATGAATTTCAAACATCTCATTGAACATTTGTTGTTGTTATAGGCAAAAAATTCTGATTTTGGTGATCAGAACCTGGGACTAACACTTTTTTTACATATGAGCACAAAACAACTTTTTGCAAAGTTTTAACACTACCAAAATTTCCAGCAATTCAACTCTTGTCAATCAAGATAAAATTGGACTTTGCAGTGTGCATAACAATGCCAAAAATTGTTCACTATGTCGGGAAGTGAAATCACGAATGACAATGCTGCCCATGGTATTTGGCTCGCCACTGTGGTTACCAGTCTACAGTTACAGCTGCTGGGTTCACAGTGACTCTATAAAAATAGGGGCAACCTTCCAGCCCCTTTTTAATTTTTAACTTATTATTTTGAAAGAATTACAGATTCAAAAGAAGTACAAAGAGGTACAATATACCCAACACTCAGCTTCCTACAATGGAAACACATAACTGTTACAGATTGACTTGTATCCCTCCCAAAGGTTATGTTGCAGTCCAAACCTGTAGCACCTGTGAATGTGCCCTTGCTTGGCAATAACTGATAACTAATGTTATCAGTTCACGTGAGGTCATACTGGAGTAGAGTGGGCCCTAATCCAATCTGAGTGGTGTCCTTATAACAGAGATGAGACACAGACAGAGACAGAGGGGAAAGAGCATGGGACAATGGAGTTATGCTGCAGCTGTGGGTCAAGGAACACCTGGGGCTACCAGAAGCCAGCAGGAACATGAAAGGCTCTTCCCCTAAAGCCTTTAGAAAGAACACGGTCCTGCTGACACCCTTAATTCAGACCACTGGCCTCCAGAACTGTGAGACAATGAGTTACTGTCCTCATAAACCACCCAGTTTATGGTACTGGGTTACAACAGCTCTAGGAAACTAATACAATAACTATGTTGTTGTTGTTGTCGTTGTTATGTGCCGTCGAGTTGGAGCCATCTCATAGCAACCCCTCTTCGGGTTTCCCAGGTGGTATCACTACAGAAGTAGATTACCCAACCTTCCTTCCGAACATTGCATAGGTTATCTAACTCAGCCATTCTGGGAGGAAAACAATAACTATAATGCATTATCAAAATAAGACCTTCGTTGTGTCACCAACACACAGTCAAAACAGAGGGCCAACCATGGTCAGGCCCTTTCAAGTTCTAAATAGGTATTTTCAGGGGGCTCTGGGGTCCTCTTGTTTAGTAGTAAGTCCTCTTGCACAAGAAACATGACTTTTCCCAAAATTTCATTTCCACATTAGTTATGTACGTAAATTAATCCCTTGCTACTCTAAGTGTGGTCCATGGATGGGCAGCATCAGCCTCACCTGGCAGCTCAGTAGAATTCCAGAATCTTGGACCACCCCCACTCCCAGACCTTCTGAGGTGGAAACTGATTTTAGTAAGAACCCCAGGGATTTGCATACATTGATAACACACATCTCATAGGAAGGCTGGGCAATCTACTTCCATAGTGATACTGCCTCAGAAACCCAAGGAGGGGTCGCTATGAGTCAGATCCGACTTGAGGCACATAACAACAATAACAACATGGAGTTGTAATGAAGGTGATGATAAGGAGAAACCCCATATATTTAGTTGGGGTAATTGATGCTTAACAGATAACTGATCTTGTTTAAGTGCTGACCATGTGCTAAGCCCTTTACATGCATTGTTCCACTTCATTTGCATAACATCCCTATAAGGTGGTGATTATAATCTCTATTTTGCAAATATGGAAACCAAGTCACAGGGGGAGTAAGTAGGTGGCACAGCCAGGTGACTCCAAGTCTACACTAGCAATCAGGAGGCTGGATATTTCCAAAGTAGTACCATTATATCTCCTGAAAATGCTGCCATTAACAATAACAATCACTTCCATTAATGCAATCCTTACTACGTGTCAGATGTCCCTGGGTAGTACAGTTAACATGCTCAGCTGCTAACCAAAGGTTGGAAGTTGGAGTCCAGAGGCACCTTGAAAGAAAGGCCTGATGACCTAAAATCAGCCATTTTTGAAAACCCTGTGGAACACAATTCTACCCTGACACACATGGGCTCACCATGCATTAGCGTCAACGTGATAGCAAATGATTTTGTCCTCATGTGTCAGCTAAGTGGGCTCTGTGGATTTCATAGGTTATCTAACTCAGCAATCCTGGGAGGAAAAAGGTTTACCCCCATCCTGAGATCCAGACACCAAGATCAGAGAGATTAAGTAATGTGTCCACGGTTGCACAGCAAGAAAGTAGAGAGCCGGGATCCAAATGAGGTACCCCTGCTTCAAAGCTTGGGCACTCCACCAAGACACCGTGCTCTCTCATTGGCTTCTTCCTGCCTCCCTCTGGTTTCAAATTATGTTCCCACAATAATCTCATAAGGTCCTGCCATCAGACCCAAGCAATGAGGCCTCTGTCCTGGATCCAGAGCTTTATGCCCCAATGTCACTCTTCTCTAGCTGTGTTCCTCCCCACAGACCAGGAGTCCTAGAACCAAGCCAGTGCCCTTGTAGACCATGTTCCACATCCTACGAATTCTGGACATTTGGCCCTGCTGCTTCTAGCCCCTGTATGGGTCTCCTCTCTGGGTCTACTCTTTGGAGTGTGGGTCAAGCCACCAATATGCTCACCCCAGGCCTGATGGCAACAAGAGGCAGCTGTTTGGGAAAATAGTCAAAGTTTGGGGTAGTGCCTGGAGTTTCTTGGTGGGAAGAGAAGTGGGGGTATCCACACACACCCTTGCTCCAGCCTACCTGTGAGGGCAGACTTGGTCCTGAATTTAGCTCTTATCACCAAACACTTTGACCTGAAATTCCTAATTGATGAGGATTTGACTTAAACTCCTTTTGGCCTGGCCCACCTAGTGGCTTAGCAATCTATTGGACCCTCTATAAACACAGAGCCAACTTGGAACCAAGGGGTCTTACTGATCTAGCTCAGAGCCTCAATCTAAGTCACAAACAGAGCGGGAAAGACGGGAATCCCTGATTGGTCACAGATCGCCAGTGCCAGCCGGCAGGGCAGGGACACACTGAGACGGCCCTGCTGTCTTCGCAGGGGCTTTGACCACCCACCCAGCGGGCAGGAGGGGCGCAAGGGCGCAGCCTATCAGGATGTGCGAAGAACGCGGGGTGGGCACGGGGGGGGGCGGGGGGGACGGGCAGAAAGATTATCTCACAGTTCGAACTCGTTAATGAAAGAAATAAATTAACCAAGCTCATTTTTCAGGGAATTCTTGTGTAAACTGGAAATTTTCCAGTCTGTGAGCCCTGTGGCGGGCACTCCCATAAATCACAGCAAGCAGGCTGTCGCGTGGCAGAGGGGGAAGGGCGGGGGGAGCGCAGGCAAACAGAGGGAAGCCAGCAGGCCGGGCTAACTGGTCAGGGAGCCCCCGTGTTTTCCTGGTGCTCTTCCTCCCAGGAATCGCTGGGAAAAGAACAAGGGAAAGAAAGAACAGTCAACTACAGGGCCTCTGCCGGTAAACAGGGCCCACACATCAGCAAATACCCCGCACCCCCATGCTCCCAACCTGGGAGAAGGCCCCCAAACAGGTCATTTTTTAATTGAATACAATATTAATTATCGCGTGCACCATTAACGGTTTGTGGGATTTGACTAATTAATGTAATAGTTTTTGAGTCACGCTCATTAAATATGAAAATTACGCCGGTGAAAGGTATTGGTTTCATTATCAATCTTGTATGGACAGGATGGGGGGCAGGGACCAACAGGAGGGACAGATTCCCACCCCCACCCCCTACCCCACCCCCGCTTCTTCTGGAATGAGGAGCTGCACTGGGGGCTCCAGAACTGAGAGGAGCCCCCAAGGACTCATCTGACACAACCCAGAGACCCCACAGGCCTCTGAAAACCAGGTCTCTGGTTTCATTTCCACATTAGTCTTTTCCATGGTTTTAACAAATATGGATAATTTTGCAAAGAACAGGAATTCCAGAACACTTACCTGTGCTCATGTGGAACCTGTTTTGAAACAGGCAGTCGTTGGAACAGAAAAAGGGGTTTAAAATCAGGAAAGGTGTGTGTCAGGGCTGTATCCTTTCACCATCCTTATTCAATCCAAGAAGCTGGACTATATGAAGAAGAACCGGACGGGAGGAAGACTCATTAACAACCTGTAATATGCAGATGACACAACCTTGTTTGCTGAAAGTGAAGAAGATTTGAAGTACTTATTGATGAAGGTCAAAGACTACAGTCTTCAGTATGGCTTACACCTCAGCATAAGGAAAACAAAAGTCCTCACAACTGGACCAATAAGCAACAACATGATAAACAGAGAAAAGAATGAGTTGTCAAGGATTTCATTTTACTTGGATCAACAATCAATGCCCATGGAAGCATCATCAGTCAAGAAAGCAAACGTCATATTGCATTAGCCAATAAAGTGTTAAGGAACAAAGATGTCACTTTGAAGACTCAGGTGCTCCTGACCCAGGTCATGGTATTTTTATTAGCTTCATATGCATGTGAGAGCTGGACAATGACTAAGGAAGACTAAAGAGGAATTAATGCATTTAAATTGTGTTGTTGGTGAAGAATACTGAATGCACCATGGACTGCTACAAGAATGAACAAATCTGTCTTGAAGGAAGTACAGCCAGAGTGCTCATTAGAAGCAAGAATGGGCAGACTTTGCCTCTCACACTTTGGTCATGTTGTCAGAAGGGACCAGTCCCTAGAGAAGAATGTCATGCTTGATAAAGTAGAGGGTCAGCACCAAAGAAGAAGACCCTCAATGAGATGGACTGACACAGTGGCTGCGACAGTGGGCTCAAGCACAGCAAGGATTGTGAGGCTGGAGCGGGACTGGGCAGGGTTTCGTTCCACGTGCATGAGGTTTCTATGAGTCAAAGTAGACTCAACAGCACCTAATGACCGTCTTTCCCAGTTGGAAAGCTTCTCATTTATTGAATCATTGATTGGTTTGTTTATTTATGTATGGTGCAGCTGACACTATTGACTGGCATCTAATACAACATCCATTCCCAGCCCCCTCCTCCCTAGCCTGCCTCCACTCCAAAGGTTATCAAAGGGAAATACTTATATTCCCAAACTCCCTTGGGGCTAGGAATGGTCATGTGACACAACTTTGGCCAATGAGATGTAAGGGAGTAGTTAAGATTAAAGGTCAGGGAGTCCTTGGATAGCACAAATGGTTAAGTGCTTAACTACTAACTACCCAAAAGACTGGCAGATCAAACCCACCCCAAAGCACCTCAGAAGAAAGACCAGGTGATCTGCTGCCACAGAACCAAGAGACCAGAATAAGATAGAGCAGTGGTCTTCCCACGGAGCAAGAAAGCTGAGTTCCTTCGGCCAAGAAGGAACATTTGCCCAAGCAGGACAGAAGCCAGGCCAAGAGGCTGAGGGCCAAAGAGAGGCATGCCAACAGGCACATCTGAGGGGATGCTGTCCTGATGGAAGAATTATATTCTGAGTGTTCCGGAACCTGAATTGTAACCTGTTGCTTCCGTAATAAACACCATGATCGTGAGCTTTGTCTGTGAGTTCTGTGCGGCCATTGCAAGGAATTATCGAACTCAGCAGAGTAGAGAGTGCCATGGGAGGGGCAGTTGATATTAGAATTGGTAAAAAAGTTGGAAGGTGGTGGCGTGTCTGACTGCTACCTCAGGAATCAGCCATGGGCTGATGCTGCTGGTGGTGATTCCGTCTTCCCCTCATGAAGTTAGAGGACAGATGATGCTGCCCCCACACACTTTTTGCATTGTCCAAGGCCACAGAGCTGGTAATAGAAGAGAGTGTTAGAAAAGCTCATTTATATGGCATGTGCTGTGGAAAGGCATAAAGAATCTGTGCCCTTTTCCTTGGAGAATTTACCATGTAGCTGGGGACCGTCGAAGCGGCAGCCAGCAAACACAGCCAACATCCTGGAGTGCCAGTGACACATTCCTACAAAGGAGGAACTAGGCCAGGAGTGACAGGCCATCCCTGTGGAGGGTGCTTAGAGTTCAAGATGGCAGGACTGGCACAGGCCTGGAGTGCTCCAGTCTGCCCCTCTCTCCTACTCCCACCACTTACCAGAGGTGAACTGTAAATCCAGAGGGGAAAAGTGACTTTCTCAAGTGGATGGTAAGTGTGCTTTCAATAGCGAGTACCTGAAAAAAAAAAAAAGGCCTGAAATAACAGTGGTCATATTAGTTTCCTGTGACTGCTGTACCAAACTACCACAGACTTAGTGGGTTAAAACAACATATATTCATCATTTTAGAGTTCTGGAGATCAGAAGTCCAAAAGGGGTTACACTAGGCTAAAATAAAGCTACCAGCAGGGCTGCATTTCTTTCCAGAGGCTCTAGTTGTTGTTAGGGGCCATCCAGTCAGTTCTGACTCACAGCAACCCTATGTGCAACAGAACAAAACACTGCTTGGTCCTGAGCCATCCTCACAATCGTTGCTAGGTTTGAGTCCATTGTTGCAGCCACTGTGTCAATCTATCTCATTGAGGGCCTTCCTCTTTTTCACTGACGACTTACCAAGTGTTACAAATTGAATTGTGTTCCCCCAAAAAACGTGTCAATTTGGCTGGGCCATGACTTTCAGTATTATGTATTATCCTCCATTTTACTATCAGATGTAGTTATCCCTTGTGCTGTAAATCCTAATCTCTACAATATTTATGAGGCTGGATTAGCAGCAGTTCTGTTAATTAGGCAGGATACTATCTATAGGATTAGGTTGTATTTTAGCTCAATCTCTTCCGAGATATAAAAGAGATTAAACAAGCAAGCAGAGATCAGAAGGACCTCAGAACCACCAAGAAACAAGAGTCAAGAGTGAAGCATGCACTTTGGACCTGGGGCCCCTGTGCAGAGAAGCTCCTAGACTCAGGGGAAGATTGATGTCAAGAAACATGGAGATTTGACTATCAAGCATAATTCAAAATGCACCAACAGCAGAAGAGAAGCCAGATGATTGGGACCTTCTAAAAATTAAATTTT
>NW_006921666.1:4993942-4994561 GCF_000298275.1 Orycteropus afer afer | reverse complement strand
ACATGAGACAAAGTATATTATGTGAACTGCTGTATGAAAAGTGAATTTACTCTGTAAATCTTCACCCAAATCAAAATAAAATTAAAAAAAGAAAAAGAAACATGGAGATTTGCAAGGAACATTGGGCCCACAGTTGTTGAAAGGAGGCAAGGACTTCCTGCCACAGCCAACAAAGAGCAAGTGCCTTCCCCTAGAGCTGTGGCCCTGAGTTTGGACTTCTAGCCTACTACACCATGAGGAAATAAATTTCTGTTTGTTAAAGCTGTCCACCTGTTACAGCAGCACTAGATAACTAAGACACCAAGCATGATGTCATTCTCCAGGGACCGGCCCCTCCTGATAACATGTCCAAAGTACGTGAGACAAAGTCTCACCATCCTCACTTCTAAGGAGCATTCTGGCTGGACTTCGTCCAAGACAGATTTGTTCATTCTTCTGGCAGTCCGAGGTATATTCAATATTCTTCGCCAACCCTATAATTCAAATGCATCAATTCTTCTTTGGTCTGCCTTATTCATTCTTTAGCTTTCACATTCATATGAGGCTGTTGAAAATACCATGGCTGGGGTCAGGTGCACCTTAGTCCTCAAGGTGACATCTTTTTTTTTTTTATATATGA
>NW_006921666.1:4984244-4993702 GCF_000298275.1 Orycteropus afer afer | reverse complement strand
GTGTGTCTACTTGAGGTAAATGTTTAACTCACATGCCTGTACTTTGTTTGGCTGGAAACCACAGGTGTGGGTTCAATTCCAGACCTGAAGGGCAGCTCGGGGCCATAGTCTCAGTGGTTCCATCAAGGTGACATCTTTGCTTTTTGACACTTTAAAGGAGTTTTTTGCAGCAGATTTGCCCAGTGCAATACATCAGAGGAAATTCGTTTTCTTGCCTTTCCCATCTTCTAGGGGCTGCCACATTCCATGGCTCATGGCCCTATCCATCTTCAAGGCCAGCAGGGGTCAATTGAGTCTTTACCACATGGAATCACTTTAACCCTCACTCCTCTGCTTCCCTCTTTACAGTTGAAGAACTCTTGCGATACATAAGGAACCCTGGTGGTGCAGTGGTTATAGGTCAGCAGTTTGGACCCACCAGCTGCTCCTTGGGAGAAAGCTGTGGCAGTTTGCTTCCATAAACTTACCTTGGAAACCAGGGCTTCAAATGGGCTCAGCTCAGTTCATTCATGGCCAAAAAAGCAACATTAGAATGGACCCAAATTTTCAAAATGTAGGTGAACTGGAACATTAAACAGAATGGGGGAAAAATATGGCTTAAAGCCCTGCTAGACATGTATTCTCCCTCTTAGAAAATAAGGGCAACATGTACATTGAATAGCAACCAAATCTCCTGAATGGTAAAGTTGAAAACAACGGTGCCCAGTTCAAAGATGGCAGCCAACTGTACCACTTTGAATGTGCACTGCTCTCCACAGTCCTGACAATAATCCAATGTCATGCATCAGGTTCCTGAAAGGGCTCACTATGTTTCTTCTGAGTCTCCCATTCCAGGACTTCAACCTGTAAAGTTTCCAGTTCTGATTAGCATCTGGATCACCCAAATTTTAAAAATCCATGTCTATGGTGGTTTTGCTTCATCGGCCATGACTGAATCGGTTTGAACAAGTTTGAACCCTGTTAGAAACCCTATGGGGCAGTTCTAGTCTGTCCTATAGGGTCAGTGTCAGATTACCCAAAATGCAAGGTAAGCATGGGTTTACTTGTGTTTATCTACTAATCTGTAGGGAACAATTTTACATTTTTTCACTACATCAAAGATTCTGCTTTGAGGTATGGCTGGCTTCTGTCTCTATCCCAACCCATAGCTCTTTCCTCCAGCATCAAAGCCTCTTCAAGTTTACAATTTCTGACAGGATATCAGTAATCTGCCCCTGTACCAAGAGATTATACTGGATCCACCTGGATAATCTCCCTACTTTAAAATCGGCTGATTAGCAACCTTATTTCCATCTATAACCTTCATTCTCCTTTGCTATGTAAGGTGACATATTCACAGGTTCCAAGGATTAGGACATGAACGGTTTGTGAGGCTAGGGTATTAGGCTGCATATAACAGTGACTTACACAAATTGTGGTTTATTTTCCTAACATAGTAAGTCTAGAGGTGGGAGTTGAAGTTTGGGGGCAGATGTTTGTGACATAGGCTTGTCATATCCTTTGGGATATTGGCTTTGGTCCTGAAGCTTGACACTTCATGTTCACAATATGGCTGCCAAAGCTCCCAATATCATATCCTGAAACCACCATGCCAACTAGGAAGTAGGCGGGTGGGCAGAAAAACTTCTTTTTATACAGGAGGACAACCTTTCTCTTGAGTTTTCTACACCCTTCTCTCTGCATCTACTGGTGAGATCTGGATTACTTGGCCATACCTAGCTGCAAAAGAGGCTTGTTGTTAGGTGCTGTCAAGTCAGTTTCAACTCATAGTGACCCTATGTACAACAGAACAAAACACTGCCCACATAATCATTGCTGTGCTTGAGCACATTGTTGCAGCCACTGTGTCAATCCATCTCATTGAGGGTCTTCCTCTTTTGCACTGACCCTCTATTTTACCAAACATGATATTCTTCTCTGGGAACTGGTCCCTTCTGACAACATGACCAAAGTATGAGAGGCAAAGTCTGGCCCTTCTTCTTCAAATGAGCACTCTGGCTATACTTCCTTTAAGACAGATTTGTTCATTCTTGTAGCAATCCATGGTACATTCAATATTCTTCACCAACAACACAATTCAAAAGCATCAACTTTTCTTCAGTGTTCCTTATTCATTGTCCAGCTCTCATGTGCATATGAGGCTAATGAAAATACCATAGCTTAGGTCAAGAGCTCTGGTAGCGTAGTGCCTAAGGCATTAGACTGCTAATCAGAAGGCTGATGGTTCAAACCCACCAGCCACTCCTTGGAAGGAAGGTTGGGCAATCTACTTCCATAGTGATACTGCCTCAGAAACCGAAGAAGGACATGCTGTGAGTCAGATCCGACTCGACGGTAGTGAGTTTGAGTAGGTCAGGGGCACCTTAGTCTTCGAACTGACATCTTCACTCCTTAACGCTTTTAACAGGTCTTTTGCAGCAGATGTGTCCAATGTAACAACATTTGATTTCTTGACTGCTGCTTCCATGAACATTGATTGTGGGTCCAAGTAAAATGAAATCCTTGAACAACTTCAATCTTTTCTCTGTTTATCACGATGTTACTTATTAGTGCAGTTGTGAGGATTCTTATTTTCTTTATGTTGATGTTTAATTTATACTGAAGGCAAAAGAGACTAGGAAAGTGACTATGTGGCTTTGCAGCCTTTACAGAGGGAGGTGGGCAAGACAGAGGGGCTTCAGTTTGGCGTTAGGTAGCCAGTCTACAGTGGCTACCACACGAGAGTACACAGTTTTCTGCGGCAGAGCTGGGACTGAGCAAGATCCCTGCATGTCGCTGGTGGCCATGACTGTCCTTCCTGGTCCTGTTGAAGCTGCCAGTTTTCTGCACAGATCAGAGCAGCCTGGTCGTTAGGAGTATGGCTCAGCCACCGTTTGAATTTGGGCTTTGGCTAATCAGTGCAGTGTGCCCATTCTGAGAGTGAATGAGATAGGCTGGGTGGATTTGTCTGGCACCAGAGTAAATTTCTTTTACTCACAGATAAGAGTCTTGGAGTTAGAGGAAGTATGGGGGTAAGACAGGAAACTGAGCTCTGGGGCTCCAGCCTACCCTCATAGAACGGGCTGCAGTTTTCCAAAATGCCACCCTTCACCCTGCAAGCCAGCCTTGCATGCTCCATATCGGTACTCTTGCTGCCTCTTGCTAATGCGTTAGTGTTTGCTGAGTGAAGGACAGAGGGAGACTCATTCAGAACAGAAACTCTTACAAGCTGCCATCAGGGCCTGAAGCAGGACAGGGGGGCTGCAGCAGGGACAAGGAAGGCAAAGCACCCCTGAGGAACATAAAAGTCCATTCATTCTAGCTCTCTCCTCCCAAGCACCGCAAAGGGAGTTGGGGACCAGAACCTGTTAGTGACAGTGAGTGACTGCCGCGTGCGGTGCTCTGGGGAGGGGGCCGTGCCAGCTCCATTATGTTTATGGCCCCTGTTTGGCTGAGCTTCTCAGCCTGCTCCCGTCGTCGTCGTGAGCTCAGGGGGGTGGCTGTGCGCCAGGTGGGGTCCTGGGGGGCAGCATCCATGGGGAGAGTGAGGGAGAGAAGAAGGGAGGAGTAAGACGGGGGAGGAAGGAGAGGAGGGAAGGGCAACGCACAAAGACTAAGCACTGGCTGAACAAAGATCATGCTTATTTTATTTTAAAGAAAAGATTAAGGGATATTGTGAGAGAAACCCAGAGAATGAAGAGGGAGAGAGGGGAAAAAGAGCGATAGAAGAGGGTCCAAGAAGGGGAAGAGAGAAGGGAGGGGACAGGACAGGGGACAGAGAATTAACAAGTGGTGCAGTGGCTAAGCCCTCGGTTGCTAACTGAAAGATCAGCCGTGCAAACCCACCAGCCGCTGCACAAGAGAAAGATGTGGCAGTCTGCTTCTGTAAAGATTACAGCCTTAGGAACACCATGAGGTAGTTCCACCCTGTCCTATAGGGTCACTATGAGTCAGAATTGACTTGACAGCAACAAGTTTGGGCACCAGGGAACATCCCTGGGTGGTGCAAATGGTTTGTGCTGGGCTACTAACCAGAAGGTTGGCAACTGGAATCCACTCAGTGTCCGTGGGAGAAAGACCTGGTGATCTACTTCTCTAAAGATTACAGCCAAGAAAACCCAGTGGTGCACAGTTCTGCTCTGTAACACCATGAGTCACTACAAGGCAGAACTGACTCGGTGGCCATGAGTTTGGTTTTTTGTGGGAGGCCATCAGAAAAGGAGCTGGGAACCTCAGAGGTCAAGGAACTAGCCCAGGTCTCAGGGCAGCAGCGGTGGCAGCACTGAAGGGCTTTGAACTTGGACCTGTCTGCCATGACTAAGAGATTATGGAGGTGGGGCATTGCAGGAGGGGGTTCTGGGGACTGAAAATAGACTGACTGGCTGAGGACAAGGGGTTACATTGGAAAACAGCCTGATATGACAGTAGGTGAGTGCTCAGGGCCATCTCTAATCAAAAACCCTCAGTGGGTTCCCTTTGATTTGTGGCAACACCAGCCATCCCTCAAGGGTCAAGGCTTTCTACCCTGCTTCCTCAAGGTTAGTGATCCAGAGGTTAAAGGCTTGGGCCCTGGAGCCAGACTGCGTGGGTCCAAATTCTGGCTCTGCCACTTGGAAAAGTAACTTAAATCCTTATCCTCAGTTTCCTCTTACAGAAAATGGGGTAATAGTTCCCACCTGAGGTAGACTGAATTCTAGTCCCCAAAATATATTCATCTCCTATCCCCTGGGATCTGTGAATGCTACCCTATATGGCAAAAGGAACCTTGCAGACATGATTTAGTTACTGAGCTTGAGATGGGGGAGTATCCTGGATTATCCCAGGAGGCCAATGGAATCACAGCGTCTTTGTAAGAAGGATTCAGGGAGTCAGAGCAGAGGTGATATGATGACAGTAGCAGAGGCTGAAGTGATGTGCTTTGAACATGGAGGGAGGGGCCATAAGCCAAGGGATATTGGGAGCCACAAGAAACAAAAAAAAAAAAAGCAAAGAAATGGATTCTTCTCTCAGAACTTCCAGAAGAAACCAGACATCTTGACTTAGCCCAGTGACACTGGTTTCAGATTTCCAACTTCCAGAATTGTAAGCAAATACATTTGTTTTGTTTTAAAGTCACTCAGTTTGGGATAGGTTGTTACAGCAGTGATAGGAAGCTAATACACCAGCTCATGGGTTGCTGTGAGGGTTAAGTGAGGTAGAAGATGCATGTAAAGTGCTTAGAACCATGCCAGCAATTAGTCAGGGTTCAATAAGTATTTGGTGTCGTTAGATAATTCTTTACTAGTAAAATCCCTATATTGTTGAGGATGACAATGTGCCCTACTACAAAACTGCATTTCTTAGCCTCTGGTGCAATTGGGGGTGACCCATGAGGAGTTAGAAGACGGCTGGCGGTTCAAACCCACCAGCCACTCCTCGGAAGGAAGGTTGGGCAATCCTACTTCCGTAGTGATACTGCCTCGGAAACCCAAGGAGGGGTCGCTATGAGTCGGGGCCGACTCGACGGCACATAACAACAACAACAACAACATGAGGAGTTAGAAGAAGCTATCGTGTAGGGCTTCCAGGAATTTAGAAAGGATGGTTTTTCCTCTATCCAGTTCATTCCTTTTCCCCTTCCTTGTGCCAGAAAGGTGGGCATGATAACCTGAGATGCTGCAGCTATTTTGCAGCCCCAAGGTCTCCTTGAGGAAAGAAGCCCTGTAGTAAGGAAGTTGGAACAGAAAGGTAGAAGGAACCTGCGACACTGACAACATCATCAGGCTGCCGAGCCAGCCCTCAACCACCTGTGTCCATGTTCTTTGCATGAGAGAAAGACAAACTTTGAACTTGTTTAAGTAATTGTTACTTCAGGTTTCTGTTGCCAGTTGCCAAATTTTAACTAAATACAGATTAAAAAGTTAGATGTATTCTAAAAGATTTAGAGAAATTCATACTAATAGAAACAAAAGAAGTGACTTGTGAAGTTGGGGTGGATGGGGCACGTCTGAGAGGCATCAAGTAACCTCAGAAGTCCCTCGATCCATGCCCTGGACCAGATTATCTGTGAGTGCAAGCCAGAGTATGATCATCTTATTATTGTCTTCATGAAAGCCATGAGAACAAAGGCTTTCTGGAAACCAATGTAGGAATTCTTATGCTCTCAGAACTGCTACTGCATGTCAGGGGCCGCTGGGTTCAGTGCCTGGGTAGGCCCCTTCCTCAGTTGAAATGGAGTGAAAGAGTGTGTAATTTGCTTTTAGCTTTTTTCTTTACCACTTTACTATGAAATTTTCAAACATATTGAAACATAAAAATCAGAGAAAATAATATACTGGACCTCAGCGCAGCCATCACCCAGCTGCAGCCATGACCAATTCATGGCTAGTCTTTGTCCTCTGCATTTCCACCTACTCCTCCACCCAGTGATTCTGAAGCAAATCCATGACACCATTTTATTTCATCTCTAAATATGTCCCCAAAAGATAGCCTTTGTCAAAAGACCATTATCACATCTAAAAAAATTTAACAATTTTTTTATTATTCAACAGATAACTGGTGTTCAAAATTTCCTGATTGCAACATAATTTTGTTGTTGTTGTTGTTCATTTCATAATCCTATACAATGTAATTGATTGATAGATTTCTTAATCTCCTTTAAAATGCCCTCTTTCTTTTACCCTCTCTCTCCTTTCTTCTCAAAATTTATTTGTTAAAGGTCATTTTCCTATATAGTATCCTATGGTCTGTGCTTTGCTGATGGAATATTTATGGTTTCATTTAGTAGGTTTCTTGGTCCCCTATAGTTTGATAATTGAGTCAAGAAGGTTGACCTCACTCGAGTTTGATTGTTCGGATAAGACTACTTCATAGGTAGTGTTCAGTACTTCCCTTTTGAGGAGTGTGAGTGACTCTTTGTGTGGCATTAGCAGCTATTGGTGATTATTACCCAGATTCATTATTTCACTAGAGACCACAAAATGATGACATTCTAATCTATCTTTTTGTCCTCATCTGTTGTCTGGACTTTGTCTGCCCAATAAGACTCTCTGCAAATGATGAAAATATCTGCACTGTCCAACATAGTAGCCCACTAGCCACAAGCTATTAAGTGTTTGAAACGTGGCTGGTGCAACCAAGGCACTGAATTTTATATTTTATTCTATTTAAATTAATTTCAATGTAAACGGTCATATGAGGCTAAAACCAAAATAAAAAATCCATTGCCTTCAGGTCAGTTTGCTCTTGGCTACTAAGTGAAAGAAGGTGGGGCCATCTACTTCTGTAGTGATACCGCTTCGCAAACCCAAGGAGGAGTCGCTATGAGTCAGGTCCGACTTGATGGCACATAACAACAGCAACAACTAAGTGAAAGACTGGCAGTTCAATCTACTCACCAATGCCTCCAAGAAAGCTTTGGTGATCTACTTTCATAAGATTACAGCCATTTAAAACCCTATAGAGTACAAGTCTACACTGAAACCCATAGGGCAGCCATATGTGCTGTTGTTGGGTTGTTGTTGGGTGCCGTTGAGTTGATCCTGACTCATATTGACCCCATGTGACAGAGCAGAACTGCCCCAAAGGGATTTCTTGGCTGTAATGTTTATGGAAGGAGATCTATAGATCTTTCTCTTGCAGAACCACTAGGCGAATTCAAACTGCCAAACTTAAGTTAT
The DNA here is from genome assembly GCF_000298275.1 of Orycteropus afer afer. NCBI lineage: Eukaryota > Metazoa > Chordata > Mammalia > Tubulidentata > Orycteropodidae > Orycteropus > Orycteropus afer. The sequence continues at coordinate 4,986,065 of NW_006921666.1, read as the reverse complement.
AAGCTGAGAGGTTAACCTTTGCACCACCAGGGCTCCTTCTAGAATTCTAGAGCTTCTCTCTCCTGTGCCCCGACCGTCCTTGTCCTGCTCTGTTTGAAATCTCCAGCCATCAGCTCCTCCTCTATGTGAGGTTTGGTCCTGAAAGGGAACTACGGTTAGTTAGTTTCAACGATTCCCTGGTCCAAACTGCTCCAGTGTGTCTTCACCTGCAATTCCAATCCAGCTAAGATTCCTCCCACCCATCCCTACTAGCTTGGATGCTCTTCTCACATTGGTCTGTCTGTTTTCAGGCCAACACCTCTAGGTGGTTTGGAGGGTCCCTGGTTCTTATAGACCTTGGCCTTGTTTCTGCTTCCTCTAGCACAGTTGCTAAGACCACATTAGCCTTGTCCTCCTGAACTCTCATTCACTGGGTAGCAAGAAGGAAAAAATCAAGAACATGAAACTACCTTTGGTTCCAGATGTGGAGTCCAGAGTTACAGTGGTCAAAGCTCTTAAGTGTGCAGGCTCTGAACCCAGTTACCTGATCCACACCTTGGTCTGCTAATGCTCTGTGGTCTTTAGAGTTATTGAACCTGTCTCTGAGTCATCTGCAAGATGAGAACATGGTGCCTGCCTCTCAGGGTTTTGGTGAGAGTTGTTGTGTAAGGGCTTACTTAGAACATGCCAGGAATATGAGGGTTCAGTCTATATTAGTTTGAACACTTTGTTGTTGTTGTTTTGTACCGTCAAGTCAATTCCTGTGCATTGCCACCACAAAAAGTCAGAATCCAGTTGACAGCAATGGATTTGAAGTCTTTATGGAAGCAGATCTCCAAGTCTTTCTTCTGTGGAGCTACTAAGTGGGTTCAAACCACCAACTTTTCAGTTTACAGCTGTTGCACCACCAAGCCTCCTGTTTTTATACTTCTTGTTGTTACTGTTGTTTGGTGCCGTCAAAGTCACTTCTGACTCATGGTGACTCTACATACAACAGAATGAAATACTGCCTAGTCCTGGGCCATCCTCACAACTGCTGATGTTTGAGCCCATTGTTGCAGCCACTGTCTCAATCCATCTCCTTCAGGGTCTTCTTCATTTTCACTGACTCTCTTCTTTACCAAGCATGAGGTCCTTCTATAGGGATTGGTCCCCCTGATTACATGCCCAAAATACGAGAGATGAAGTCTCACAATCCTTACTTCTAAGCAGTATTCTGGCTGGATTTCTTCCAAGACATATTTGTTCGTTCTTTTGGCAGTCTGTGTTATATTCAGTATTCTTTGCCAGCACCATAATTCAAAGGCATCAATTCTTCTTCAGGCTTCCTTATTCATTGTCTAGCGTTCACATATATATGAGGCTATTGAAAATGCTACAGCTTGGGTCAGGCACACTTTAGTCTTCAAAGTGACATCTTTGCTTTTTAACACTTTAAAGAGGTCTTTTGCAGTAGATGTGTCCAATGCAAAAGGTCTTTTGATTTTTTGACTGATGCTTCCATGGGTGTTGATTGTGGAAAACAAGTAAAATTAAACCCTTGATAAATTCGATCTTTTGTCTGTTTTTCATGATGTTGCTTATTGATCTAGTTGCGAGGATTTTTGTTTTCTTTATGATAAGGTGTAATCCATACTGAAGGCTATGGTCTTTCATCTTCACCAGTAAGTGCTTGAAGTCCTCTTTGCTTTCAGCAAGCAAGTTGTGTCATCTGCATATCACAGGTTGTTAGTGAGTATTCCTCCAATCCTAATGCTGTGTTCTTCTTTGTATAGTATACTTTATCAGATTATTTGCTCAGCATACAGATTGAATAAGTATGGTGAAAGGATACAACTCTGA
>NW_006921666.1:4980999-4981549 GCF_000298275.1 Orycteropus afer afer | reverse complement strand
TCCTACTTCCGTAGTGATACTGCCTCGGAAACCCAAGGAGGGGTCGCTATGAGTCGGGGCCGACTCGATGGCAAATAACAACAACAACATTGCTGCTGCAACAATTTCCCAAACTTAGTGGCTTAAAAAAATTCAAATGTATTATTTTACAGTTCCAGAAGTCTAAAATGAAGGCATCAGCAGGGCTGCATGCCTCCCAGAGGCTTAAGAGGATAATCAATTCCCTTGCTTTTACAACTTCTAGAGGCTCCCTGTGGTCTCTGGCTAGTGCCCCCTTCCTGCACCTTCAAATGCAAGAGTGTAGCATCATCATAGCTTCTTCACTGACTTTGACCTTCCTGTCTCCCTCATATGATTACATTGGATGAGATTGCATTGGATCCATCTAGATAATGCAAGACAATCTTCTCATTGCAAGGTCACTACCTTGAATCACATCTGCAACATCCTTTTATCATGTTGTTGTTGTTGTTGTTATGTGCCATCGAGTCGGCCCCGACTCATAGCGACCCCTCCTTGGGTTTCCGAGGCAGTTATCACTACGGAAGTA
>NW_006921666.1:4955545-4980899 GCF_000298275.1 Orycteropus afer afer | reverse complement strand
GAGTCGGCCCCGACTCATAGCGACCCCTCCTTGGGTTTCCGAGGCAGTTATCACTACGGAAGTAGGATTGCCCAACCTTCCATAAGGTAACAAGTTCCAGGGATTAGGACGTGGACATCTTTGGGAGAATTGATTCAGCTGACCTCAAGTTCTTACAGCAAAAGTGCTCAGTGTGTCAGATTCCCCTCCCATGTGACATTCTAAGATGATGTCTGAATAAACAGGGTGGTGGCTTACATGATTATCTGGAATTTGTAGGAAAGAAGGCCCCTACCTGTGCATTGGGCCCTGGGGGTCTGTTAGCCGGTGTTTGCTGAAGTCAGGATGGCCTGGATTTATCCCTGGTGGGGGGATTACTGGCAATCACTGATGTCTATGGCCACTGAGCCCATGGTTAATTTTTCCTCCTTCCAGCCAGGGCTTGGTGACACTCCCTGCTAACTGAGGACCCCTCATCTCTTTGAGTGCTGTAGGTCTTAGTCTCTGGCACTCCTCCCACCAGACCCTGGCTCCAGCTATCCCCACCACAACCTTTGCTAAGGGGTCAGCTTGGCCTCACCAGGGAGGGCCCATGGCAGACCCACTGGCTCTAAGCTACCAACCAGGAACAGGTTGCTCGGAAGTATACCTGGGCCCTCTTGCTTTTTCTTTCCCTAAGCTGTGCCTGTCCATGTTGGCACAGGGAATATGCAGTGAAGTGGCTTCCAGAGTCTCCAAGGAGAAGGAAGCAGAACCTCCCGACTCTCGGTGTTGCCCTTGTGGCCCTCCCTGGCCAGGATACCTGGCTGACCATCAGCCTCCCCTTCCTTATGGCTTCTTTTCTTCCTTACCACCTCCCTGACCCACAAGAGGCAAACTTTGTCCTACATCGTATTGTTCTCCCAGACTGTTAGGGTCCTCCCTTGTATCAAACTAGTCAGCTGCTAGTTCATATGTTAAAGGGACAGATAATCAAATTTGAAAAATCCTTTGTTTATTGGCAATATCTGGCTTTCGACCCTGCCATCTGTCTACAACGTCCTATTTTAAATGGCAGAAGCTGAACAGCGAGTCTTTCTTTCTCTCTGTATTCCCTGTCTATGTTGTTGTTATGTGCCTAAAATCTCACCTTCTGCCCTCTGAGCAGAACAGCCGTAGATGGCTCAAATGATTAAGCTCTCAATTACTAGCTGAAATATTGGCAGTTAGACCCCACCCACAGGAGCCTTGGAAAAAGGCCTGGAGATTTGCTTCCAAAAGGCCACAGCCTTGAAAACCTTGTGGAGCAGATCTACTCTATAAACATGGGGTCACCATGAGTTGGAATCAACTCAGTGGCAACTAACAACAACAACAAGCCCTCTGAACCAAGAAAAGGGGTGGATGTAGAAATGTGAGAGAAAAGCACATTAGTCGCTATGAGTTGGGTCCGACTCGACAGCACATAACAACAACAACATGTATGGATAATAAATACTAGGGGAGAAAAGATCAATGAATATACACTCTTACACTCGAACCAAGTGAAACACAATTCCTTCCCCAAAAAGATCTTAAAATCTAATGGAGTCTAATGGCAACATGCATTCATTCTTTCAACTAATCTTTACTGAAGGCCCACTCGGTGCTTGGCCCTCCATTCTGGACAGTGGAGACACAACAGTGAATAGAACAAAATTCTGATCCTCGCTGAGCTGCCATTCCCAGGCAGGTACACGGCTCACTCAGTCTTCCCAATGACCTATGAGGTAGTTGCTGTTATTATCACCATTTATTTTCATTGTTGTTATTGTTTGCTCTCAAGTCAATTCTGACTTAGAGCAACCAACCCTATATGACAGAATAGAGCTGCCCCATAGGATTTTCTAGGCTATAATCTTTACCAAAGCAGATTGCCAGGTCTTTCTCCCACAGAACTGCAGGGTGGGTTCAAATGTCCAACCTTTCAGTTAGCAGACAGGTCCTTAAACATTGGGCCACCAAGGTTCCTTTACCACCATTTTTCACAGGAGGAAATTGAGGCTAGAGACTTTAGGGAATTTCCCCCAAGGTCCCACAGCCAGTAACTGTTCTGATGCCTCCTGTACAGCAGGAAGAGCAGGCCTGGGGATAAAGATGATAACATCAGTTCAGAACACGGGCATTTGGTGGAGATGTCCTAGATGAATCAGAAACTCAAGTCTCAAGAGAGTGGTCAGAGCTGGAAAACTGTCTAGGTTTAGGAGACTGTAGCATTGAGTTGGAAATTCAAGCCTGGGGCTAATAAGATGAGCCAGTGTTATGGATTGAATTGTGTCCACTCCAAATATGTGTTGAAATTATAATCCCTGTATCTGTGAATAAGGAGCTCTGGTGGTACGGTGCCTAAGGCAATTTGACTGCTAACCAGAAGGTTGGTGGTTCAAACCCACCAGCCACTCCATGGAAGGAAGACTTGGCAATCTACTTCCATAAAGATTTACCACCTCAGAAACCCAATAGGGGTTGCTATGAGTTGGGATCAAGTCTGGTTTTGGTTTGTACCTATGAATATGATCCTGTTTGGAAAGAGGAGTTTTAATTCTGCTATGTTAATTAAGTCATACTAGTGTAGGGTGGATCCTAAACCTAATTACTTCTGAGTTACGAAAAGATAGTCTCTTCAACAAACGGTGCTGGTAAAACTGGATATCCATTGAAGGAAACATGAAACGGGATCCATATATCTCACCATACACAAAAACTAACTCATGATGGATTGAAGATCTAAATGTAAAATCTAAAACGATAAAGATCATCAAAGAAAAAATAGGAGAAAACTTAGGGGCCCTAATACATAGCATAAATATACTATTAAATATAACTAAAAATGTACAAACAGCAGAAGATAAACTAGATGGCTGAGACCTTCTAAAAATTAAATTCTTATGCATATCAAAAGATTTCATCAGAAGAGTAAAAAAACTTACAAACTGGGGAAAAAATTTGGCATTGACTATCAGACAAAGGACTAATCTCTAAAATTTATAGAAAATTTCAGCACTTCAACAAAAAGAAGACAATCTAATTAAAAAATGGTCAAAGATGTGAACTGACACTTCACCAAAGAAAACATTCAGGTGACTAACAAACACCCGAAGAAACGCTTGCAATCATCAGCCATTAGAGAGATGCAGATCAAAACAACAGTGAGATATCTCACACCAGCACTAATAGCAAAGTTCAAAAAAACAGAAAACAACAAATGCCGGCAAGAGCGTGGAGAGACTAGAATCCTCATACACTACTAGTAGAACTGTGAAATGGTACAACCACCATGGAAAATGGTGTGGCACTTCTTAAAAAGTTGGAAATAGAAATACCATATGATCCAGCAATCCCACTACTAGGTACATATCCTACAGAAATAAGAGCTGTGACATGAACAGACACAGGCATGCCCATGTTCATCACAGCACTACTCACAATAGCAAAACATGGAAACAACCTAAGTGTCCATCAGTGGATGAACAGATGAACAAACTATGGAACACACACACACACACAATGGAATACTATACAATGTTAAAAAATAACAATGAATCTGAGAAGCACACCTCATAACATGGATGAACCTGGAGGACATTATGCTGAGTGAAATTAGTCCATCACAAAAGGACAAATATTGTATGAGAACACTACTATAAAAAGTCAGTTACAGGTTTACACGTGAGAAGAATCATTCTTTGAAGTTACTGGAATAGGTGGGGAAGACAGAGTAAATCACTAACTAGAGGGAAGACTCATATTACCTTAGGTCAAGGGGAAGGCAATATACAATAAGTGGGAGGTCAGCACAAAATAATAAAGGCAAAGGAAGACACTGGGGGGGCACAAGAGTTAAAGGCAACAGAGGTAAATACCATTACAATACATAGTCCAGCAATAACAGTAAAAATATAGATAGACACTCAAGCTGAATAGAGGTAGGAAGATGAACAGGACTACACACATGACATATATAGGTTTGACAAAGGATATTTCTACATATGTATTTACATATGCTGCAAATATATCCATGAATATAGATGAGCATCCAGGGGCAAAGTTGTGAAAACTTGTTAGCCATAACTGAGCATGTTGAGGGAATGAATCGCTGGGCCTGTGGACACTTGTTTTGGTGGACACTTGGCCTAACAATTGGTCAAGTGGCATAACACAATCTACAAAGACAATGTTCTACATCCTACTTTGGTGATAGCAACTGGAGTCTTAAAAGCTTAAAAGTGAGTGACTATCTAAGGGGCAACTATTGGTCTCTCCCTGTCTGGAGCAAAGAAGAGTGAAAAAAATCAAAGATACAAGGAAATAATCAGTCCAAAGAACTAATGGACCATGGGAACCCCAGCCTCCATGACCCTGAGACCAGAAGAACTAGATGATGTCTGGCTACCATTGCTGACCACTCTGAAAGGGATCACACTAGGAGGTCCCTGATAGATGGGGAGAAAAATGTGGAACAAAATTCAAAATTATAAAAGAAAGGCCAAGCTTACTGGTCTGATAGAGACTGGTGGAACCCCCAAGACAATGGCCCTTTCAAGCATGGAACCGAACTCACCTCCATGGTTCAACTTTCAGCCAAAAGATAGGCCTATAAGGTGAACAAGAATTCCAGGAAGGTGTGCACTTATTAGAACAATCAAACGTGCCAGATCAAAAGGGCAGCTTCTGGGATAAAGCTCTGCAGGTAGGAAGAAACAGGAAGGAAGGCTGAGGGGAAATGGTGAACGCAGGGAGGAAGTGGGAAGAGAGCTGTTACATTGGGGGTATTGCAGTGAATGTTACCAAACAAAATGTGTAGGAATTATTGAACTCTATAAGGTTGTAATCTTATGGAAGCAGATCACCAGGGCTTTCTTCTGGTAAAGCCAATTTGTTCTGTAAACTTTCACCTAAATCACAAAAGGAAAGAAAAGTACCAAAAGAGACACACAGAGAGGAAGACTGATGCCATGGAGGATTTTCTGCAAGCCAAAGAGTGCCCAAAACAAAGAATACCTGGGACTGCTTCCAAGGCCAAGGAATCCATGCGCCCAAGACCCTGACTTGGACTTCCAGCCTCCAGAACTATAAGAAAATAAATTTCTGTTTTTAAAAGCCACTTGCTGGTAGTAGTTGTGTTATTGTAGCACAAGGAAACTAAGACACCAGGAAGGTTTTTTTGTGGATTGAATTATTCTCAGAAAAAAACATGTGTCAACTGGGCTGGACCATGATTCTCACTGATTTGGCATTATGGAAGGATGCAACGTCTCAGTTATGTAAAGATACCCTATGATGTGATCTGATGTGATAAGCCAGGCAGTTGTAAAAGGATTGGGGGATGTGTGTGCACATCCGTAATCCCATCACAGTCCTGATCCGACATAAGGGGAGTTTCCCTGGGGTGTGGCTGCAACACCTTTAATCTTACAAGAGATGAAGAGAGAGAGAAGTGAGCCGAGATAGAGGGATCTACCACCACCAAGAAGCAAGAGCTGGGAGCACTGGTGTCCTTTGGATGCAGGGTCCCTGTGCTAGGATCCTCCTAGGACCAAGAGACACAGAGAGAAAGCCTTCCCCTAGAACCGGCACTCTGACTTTGGACCTCTAGCCTCCTAAACTTAGAGAATAAATTTCTGTTTGTTAAAGCCATCTACTTGTGGTATTTCTGTTACAGCAGCACTAGACAACTGAAACAGTTGTGCGGCATGGAAGATAGAGTTCTGAGGCCTCATTATGAGATGTCCAGATAAAGAAAGAGAAGCCTGAGAAATAACCTAGAAGCTTAAACCTGGTCATTCACCCCAATGCAGAACAGATAATGAAGCAACAAAGGAAAGATGCCAACACAAAGAGAGGTACAGGCAGGGAATGAATGGGGGGGGGTGACTGCCACTCCCCAACTTGGTGATGTTGGCCTGCAGCTTTTCCACTCTGATACTCAGTTATTCCACCTGGAAGATAGGGAGAATAAAGCCTTCCTTGGGAGTTCTGGTGGTGTGGTGCCTAAGACATTTGACTGCTAACCAGAAGGCTGGTAGTTCCTTGGAAGGAAGACTAGGCAATCTACTTCTGTAGAGATACCAGCTCAGGAGAAGGGGTCACTATGAATTGGAATCGACTTGATGGCAGTGAGTTAGGGGTTTTTTGTTATGTTATGTTTTGTCTTGTCTATCTTACAGGTCCCTGTGTGGTGCAAATGGTTTGCTCTGAGCTATTAACTGAAGATTGGGGGTTCAAATCCACCCAGTGGCTTCACCAGAAGAAAGCCCTGGTGATTTACTTCCATAAGATTACAACCTTATGGAGTGCAGTCCTACCCTGACACCATGAGTCAGAGTCAACTCTTGTTGTTGCTGTTGTGTGTGTGTGTCTATCTTAAAGGGTATGAAAAAGTTGCCAGTATCCTAGAATTATCAAGTTTTATTATTCTGGGACCTGGAAAAAAATACCTTGAGGAGATTAGGGGTTCTAGTCAAGATGTGTGTGTGTGAGCAGAAGGTGAAGACACAGACAAACCACTCAGTCTTTTGCCATTTCTTGGGAAAAGATGAGCCTTGGGCACTTCTTGGTCTGAGGAGGCAACTAGGCTGCCCTCGAAGTGCATGGCAGCACTTGAGGGAAACATGCCCCTCATGAGCCTTGAAGGAACACACTGCTCAAGACGTCCATGATACAAGGTATCAAAGGGGCCAAAGACAGGACAAGAAGAAAGGCCAAGTTGGAAGGCTGGAGACCCAGCTTGCAAGGCTGACTCAGCTAGATGCTTCATACCAGAGTCTGGAAAAGCTCAGGTGGGAGGGGAAAAATCAAATACAGAGGTAGTCGTTTATAGGGAGCATATGTAGGAGTCATAGGGTCAAGTAACCCCCACAGGGACAGAGGAAAGAGTCATCCTTTCTTCTTCCCCGACTCTTATATACATTAACCAAGTCACATTAGCCAACAGCCCATTCAAGACCTTCAGAGAAGCTTGGAAGCCAGGTCCCACCCTCAGGGCAGAGGTTCTCTGGGGGCCTTTGGGGCTCAGCTTTGCTGGTCCCTGACACTTGGTCAAAGAAAGTTTGCCTATGGTCCCATCACTGCTGCTGTGTCCCTGACTCCCTCTCCAAGAAACCCTGCTCTCCATTTGTCAATTTTAAGTGATAATTTCTATTCAATCTGATACATATTATAAGAATATAAACAAATGCCTCTCCCCCTATCGGCGCCATAATCACTTTCTTTTATAGCTATCATTTATTACTAGCCGACAGATGGCCAGTTCGCAGAATTCTAAAGAGGCTACCCGCCGGCCAGTCACCTGGGAACACAGGCACATTTACATTTCTCCAAAACAGATGGGAAAGGGAGGGGGGAGGATGGCAGATTCCTGTCAAAACTTTGGCGCTTTCCAAAATGTGTTTCTTTTGCTTCTCCCACCATCCCTCTGCCTTTCTCACAGATGGTATTTATCCAATCCTCTGCATACCCTCCCAGACTTCCATTCCCCTTCAGTAGCAACTGAAATTACCAATATGGCGGCCTTGATGGGTGGAGACCAGGTGGGTTCTTGGCAGGCCACCTTCTGGGAATGTTCAGGTCTGCATTCAGTTTTCCAGCATTCCCTCCTGGCTTGTTATTTGGGATTGGGACAGAGATAAGGGGCCAGAGGAGGGTGACAAGTGAGGCGGCTTCACAGAAGACAGATCCTGGAGACTGCCTCTTTCACAAGACAGAAGAGCAGTGGTTTTCAGCCCTGATAGCACAGGAGAATCACTCATGGAGCTTTAAAAAAGAATGAATGTCACGACCCATATGGATTGATTAAATTACAGTCTGGGGATGAGATATGGCAAGGTAGGCGACTGTGTTTCAGAGCCCATTGCTTCAGGGTCAAAGGAGAAAGAGAATATTGTAAAGAGGCAAAAAATAATGATGTCATAGAGAAAAGAGACTACAGGGCACCAGGCATCACAAAAGTTGCCAAAGTTATAACTCAGTGAGACAAGGTCCCTGTTCACAACCCATCTGGGGACAATGGCAAGTAAACTGATTACTGGATTAGAGAATGGTAAGAGCTGTGATGAAGATATGGTCAGGGTAGGAAAAAGCCCCAGGAAAGTCTTTCTATAAGAAGAGGGCATCCTTTATGACCCCCCCAAGGAGGGAAAGACACAAGGAGTGTCAACCATAAATGAAATGATTGATATGTTTGCCTACAATAAAATCAAGGACTTTTTGTTCACCAAAAGATATCATAATGAGAATCACAAGACAAGCCACAAACTAGAAGGTATTGGTAACATAGCTTATAGATGGTTAATACCCAGAATATAAGGAGCTCTGGTGGCACAGTGGGCAAGGCATTTGACTGCTAACCATAAGTTGGTGGTTCAAACTACTAGCTACTCTGTGGGAGGAAGATGAGGTAATCTACTTCCATAAAACTAAATGGGGATTGCTATGAATCAGAATTGACTCCATGACAGTGGGATCCAGCATATATAAAAAAGGCATATGAATTAATAGGAAAAAAAAAAAAAAAAAAACAGTAAACCATTGGGCAAAGGACACAAAAAGGCATTTCACACAAAGGAATTAAGAAATGGTCCATAAACATAAGAAAAATACTTAAAATAATTTGTATTCAAATTAAGACCATAATGAGATATCATTTCACATCCATTATGTTGACAAAAACTTAACTCTGACAACAAGTGGTAGGAGGAGGATGATTATAAATTGGTACAACCACTTTGGAAAAACCATTGAGTGATATGATATCTACTAAGGCTGAATACATACATACTCTGTTGTTATTGTGTGCTGTTGAGTTGATTCCAATTCACAGTGATCCTTTGGAACACAGTAGAACTGCCCCATGGGGTTTCCTAGGCTATCAGGCTTTACAGAGCAGATCACCAAATCTTTTCTCCCTTGGAGCTACTGGCAGGTTCAAACTACTGACCTTTTGGTTAGCAGCTGAATGTTTATCCATTATGCCCCCAGGGCTCCTTATACATACCTTACTTCCCAGCATTTCTACTCTTGGTAAATATTGCGAAGAAACTTGAACACATGCCCAAGAGGTGTGCATAAGACTCTTTATAGCAATATTATCATAATGTTGTTATGTGCTGTCGAGTCGGACCGACTCATAGCTACCCCTCCTTGGGTTTCCGAGGCTGTATCACTATGGAAGTAGATTGCCCCATCTTTCTTCTGAGGAGTGGCTGGTGGGTTTGAACCACCAGCCTTCTGGTTAGCAGTCAAGTGCTGTAGGCACTATGCTACCAGAGCTCCCATTATCATAATAGGAAAAAGCAAAAACAAAACTAGGAACAACACAAATGCTCATTGATAGCAACATGGATAAATAAATTTTGGAATAATCATACAATAAAATCATATAATCTGAGAAACTGTACAAGCAATAGCTATATACACCAGAATGGGTAAAACTCAAAAAGCATAATATTGAGTGAAAACCCCAAGTTGTGAATTTATGTGAAGTTCAAAAACACGCACAACTAAACATTATATTGTTCAGGGATGCATACCAACCCAAACTCAAAACCAAACTCATTGCCATCAAGTTGATTCCAACTTTGGGTTTCCAAGGCAGTAAATCTTTACAGAAGTAGATTGCCCCATCTTCCTTCTGCAGAGCAGCTGGTGGGTTTGAGCTGCCAATCTTCTGATAAGTAGCCTTATCATTGTGTCTTAGGCCAATGTGCCACCAGAGCTCCTTGGGATGCATACACAGGTGGTAAAACCTATAGATAAAGACAAGAAATGCATAACAAATTTAAACCAGGTGGGGTGCTAAGATGGCATCAGGAAGAAACACATGAGGGTTTCAAAAGTAATAGTGGTTTTTTTAATCTGGGTAGTGGATACACAGGTGCTCTTGTTAATACTCTTTTAATGTTCTTATTTCATAAGAAAAACATTAATGAAAATCAAGGTAATGGCATATTTGCAAAAGATTGTATTATGCTAATCCTTATCTCAAAGTTTAGCTGAGAAAGTGACTCAATTTTCTTTCATAAGTAATATCTATCCTTCATTAGCTTATTAAAATAACTAAGGGACCCATATCAAACCAGTGCGGCCACCTTGTGACCAATTTCCAGCTGAGAGGCAGGGCTCTGGGTTTGGATATGGCCATGCCCCGAAGGTCCCTCCAAACCATCTTGTCTCAGTCAGAGGGCCAAGGAGCACCCCATCTCTGAAAATCCCCCGACTGGGTGCTTTGGAAGCACCTACAGCCCAGCCCTGCCACAGTGCGTATCACACCATCTAAGATGGGACGGGACAAATGGCCAATCAAACTAGCCATTAAAATAAACACCAATGAGAGAGAAGCATTGTACTAGGCATGTGTGTGCCTGTGTGCGTGCGTGCACGTGTCTGTACAGGTGCTGATGGCCTGGGAGTAAGGAGACGTCCTGAGAAGACAACTGTAGGTACTATGTATGGATCATGGTCTTGTTTCTCTGGCCTCAATTTCCTCAGTTGTCAAGTGAACAGAATGGATCAGGGCTACCTTTATGGTCCCTTCCAATTCTAGAATTTCTGATCTTATACATATTTGGTGCTAAACACCCTGAATAAATAAATATTTTGCTAATTATTTGCTCTCCCCTCAGCTTATAGCATGCCTCTCAGCCTAACAGCATGCCTATTTGCATGACTTTGCACAGAAAGGAAAGTTCAATTTATGTAAGGAGAGAGTGGATGTGTCACCATCTGTTCTCGCCTGAGATGGATATTGGCCAAGACTAGAACTTTGGCCTTAATGTCAGCATCTAGGCAAAGGAGAGGTTGTTGAGGACAGCAATGTTTGATGGAATGTGGAGGGACGAAGGGATGGTCTGTGAGCCACAGCGGGTGTAGGAAAGTTTGTAGGGAAAGCAAGGTGTGAGTCTCTCTGGTTGCCATTAAGGGCATGGAAAATGTTTGCCAAGGCAGAGGGCTGAACAGAAACCTCCCTGCTGAAGGGCCCCCCACTCCTGAGCAGGACTTTAATTCCAGAAGTCTTAATTCACTGGTCAGGAGTACTGGGATAGTGCTGACCAGAGTAAGTGCTGGACTACTACTAACCGAAAAGCTGGCGGTTGGAACCCACCAAGAGGCACCTGGGAAGTAAGGCCTGGCAATCTGCTTCCCAAAGGTTACAACCTGAAAACCCCTGGAGTACAGTTCTGTGCACACTGGGAGTTGTCATCAGTTGGATGAGCTCAATGGCAACTAGCAACAACAACAACTCACTGGTCACCAAAAGAGTCTTTCGGAGAGGAGAGGGGCTGAGCCTTGAGGAAGGTGATTCCTGCTGTTGAGTCCAGGATAGAGCTGAACACAGAGAGAGGGGAGCAGGGGAGCTGCAACAAGGCAAACACAGGCAGCTTGATCCAAGAGCCACATGCAGGGAGCCTCTCAAGGGACATAATCTTAGTTTTGTTCACCCATACACATAGCACAAAGCCTGGCATGTGGTAAGTGCTCAATAATTACTTATTGAATAAATGAAATAATGATGTTCTTGTTGTTGCTTTTGTGTGCCGTTGACAGCTATCATGTTTTGGGAGCTTACTGTGAGCCAGGCACTATGCTAAGTGCCCTGCCTGCTCCGTTTCAACCTCACATTGGCTCTGAGAGGCCGGTGCTGACTACAACATTTCTCAGGGGAGACTCCTGAAGGCAGCAGTGAGGTGTGAGGTGCAGCAGGAATGGGACCCTGTGGCCTGACCCCAGTTCGGGCACGATCACCCCCTTTGTTTCTGTTTGAATCTCCAGGACTACTCTGGAGGGTAAGACGAGAACACATTTGTTAACAGACTTCATTTTTCAGAGAGTTTTAGGTTTACAGAAAAATTGTGCAGAATACCGAGTTCCATACACTCCTCACCTCCCTGCACACAGTTTCACCTGTTATTAACATCATGCTTTCCTGTGGTACATTTGTTACAACTGATGAACCAGTATCGATCATTATCATTAACAAGAGTCCATAGTTTACAGTCATGTTCACTCTTTGTGTCATACAGCCCTAGGGTTTTGACAAATGCATAATGTCATGTGTTCACCAGTATAGTGACCTACAGAATAGTTTCACTGCCCTAAAAATGCCCTGTGCTTCACTAATTCATCGCTCCTCCCTCTCCCTGAAACCCTGGCAACCACCAATCATTTTACTGTAATGAGAACATACTTTAATGACCACTTGATACCAGTTGAGAGACTGACTTAAGACCACACAGCTGGTTGGTGTCCAAGAGGAGAATCATCCAAAAGATTTCCAACTCCTCTTTTCTGGTCCCACTCAGTTACTGGGTTGGGAATAAGCCAGGAGACACACAGTACAAGAACATTGGCCCCATACAAATTATAGTAAAAACAGAAAAGTGTGGAGCCAGCTCTGTGGCTCCTACACTCTGCGTAGTGGGTTAGAGACAATTTCTCAGCTCTTCTTCCCTCTGTTGGCATAATTCTCTGGGTCTCCATCAGAACAGACAGTTGTGATTCAGTGGTAGAACCCTCGCCTTCCATGCAGGAGACCCAGGTTCGGTTCTTGGCCAATGCACCACGTGCACAGCCACCAGCCACCTGTCAGTGAGGCTTACATCTTGCTCTGATGCTGAACAGAGTTCAGCAGAGCTTCCAGCCTAAGACAGACTGGGACAAAACGCCTGTCAATCTACTGAAAATCACCCAGTGAAAACTGTGTGGATCACAGTGGTCAGACCTCATGTTAGCTGCCCTCAGAGACTTGAGGGCAGCTAACAACAAAAGCTGCTTGGCCCAGAGCTAGTTGCACCCAAGTGCTCATTAACGAGAGGCCTCACACTAAAGGATGAAGTCAAGGGGTGACTTCTCCCAGAGTTATTGAAACCTGAGGCCAAATCTCTGCTGTGGAATTACCAGCGAGAGTAAGTGAATGGAAGAGGCATTTTGAGGGACAGGGAAAGTCTTTTGGTGATGCCCAATTTATGCTGTGTAGAAGTTCTGGCCCGGAGACTAAGGATGATGTAATAATAACAATGGTTTGTACTTAAGAAGCACTTACAAAGTGCCAGGCACTATTGTAAGTCAAACAACTTCGGCCTAAGGGTTGTCCACTGCCTATATTTTGTAACTAAGGTTTGACTGGAACACAGCCACATCCATTTGTTTGCGTATTGACTATGGCTGCTTCTGCAGAGTTGAGTAGCTGTGATACTGACCATCTGGTCTGCAAAGTCTGAAATATTTACGATCCGGTTCTATTCAGAATAAGTTTTCCAGCCCTACTCTAAGTACTTGACATGCTGAGTTGTACTTAATCACATTCCTAGAAGTCAGTATTATCATTCTCATTTTATAGATGGAGAGATAAAATAGTAAGTCAAGATCCAAACGCAGGCACTGCAGTGCCCGAACCTGGAATCCTCACAATCACCGGCAGGTTTGAGTCCATCACTGAGGCTATCGTGCCAAGCCATCTCCCAGAAGGTCTTCCTTTACCTGGCCCTCTACTTAAATGAATACCATGTCCTTCTCCAGTAGTTGATGCCTCCTGATGTCATGTCCAAAGCAAGTGAGTTGCACAATGTTCTGTTGTGATCCAGAAGATTTTCACTGGCTAATTCTCAGAAGAGATCACCAGGCCTTTCTTCCTACTGTGATTTAGCCTGAAAGCTCTACTGAAATCTGTCCACTATGATGACCCTAGGAGCTTTGGCAACATAGTGCCTAAGGCATTTGACTGCTAATTAGAAGGCTGATGGCTCAAACCCATTAGCCACTCCTCAGAAGGAAGACTGGGCAATCTACTTCCATAGAGGTACCACCTCAGAAACCTAGGAAGGGGTCACTATGAGTCAGAATCAACTCGACAGCAGAGAGTTTGGGTTTTTTCATTTTTCTATGGTGACGCTGCTGGTATGTGAAATACCAGTGGCATAGCTTCCAGTATCACAGCAACATGCAAGCCACCAAATACAACAAACTGAGAGAGGGGTGGTGGATTTGAGACATACTAAAAAACTATTCATGACTTAAAACTCAAACTTAACTGAGCATTGTATATTTTAACTGGCAACCCTACTGAGGACCTCAGGAAAAGGAGGAAGAAGCCAGTGTCCCTGGAGCCTGTTCCCCAAGTCTCTTTCCACAGCTAAATACTTCTGGGTAGGGTGGCCAATGGCTCTTCCCATATATCTCAATCCCTCTATTCCACAAAGATAACTTTCCCATAAGGCTCTCAGAGGGTCTTGGGACTCATTGCCATGTTGCTTCAAACCTAAGCAGCCCGGTGCAAGGAGGAGTCCCCAGGACAAAGTACAAAGCCCCCCTCTCCAGTCCAAGGGCCGAGTGTCCGGCTCCTCTCCTCCTCCTCTCCCCTGTCCTCCTGGTCAATGGCCCTTCCAGGCCCTCTTTCTCCTTGAGGCTGCATAGAAGTTTTAAAAAGAGGGAAAAAATATGGCAAGCCAGAGTGACAGCAATCCAGGGCCAGAGGGCGGGTGGGACAAGGGGAAAAAGAGAGAGAGAGAGAGCTCAGAGGTGGAGGATGGGAGAGGGCTGTCTGATTTTTAATAGACTAAGACATAAATGCAACATGATTCACTTTGAACAGGCCACCTGGATTAGATGGAAGTTAATTAAAACAATCCCTCATTTCTTAGCGTTTAAAACTTCTTAAGTCTCACTCGGGGAAGGGTGAGGCAGGACTTTTTATTACTCTTAGATGGTGTTCAGAAGGCCCATAAATACATCTCCTCTTCCCATGATCCCATTAATCTTGCCGCCTCTCCTGCTCCTCTCTGCCAACAATCAGATCCCAGTAAACAACCTCAAGTGAAATTTGCAACTGTCAGATAAACATTAAAAATGCTTCTCTTGTCCTTTCCCATTGATAGTCCCATTAATATTGTAATGGAACAAAAAGTTATGAAAATGAATGCACGCTGGTTTTGGAAATGAATGATGCCAGCCGCGGCTGGGATACAGACACACATGCATATGGATGGGCTCGGCAGATCGCGAATGCCGCCCGCGTCAGCGGGAGGCTGCGCGCCGACCGGGACTAGCAATGGGCATGCCAGGGTCCAAGGACACCGCACAAAATGCAGGGTCTACGTGAGTACAGTCGTGTCAGGGGGGAGGGCTTGTCCATGAAATCAAGGAACTGCACCCCAGAAAGTGCTGTAGACCCACACTCACTACCCAGTTTTATACGGAGTAAAATATTAACAATGCGGTCTCCTTATCATGGCTTCTCTCCTCCCTTATCTGTCTCCAGTTAGTGGTTGGGATTCTCTGGAAAGATACTCAGATACCCTAACTGATAAGGCTCTCGAGACATTTCTTGCTCATTTATTTCCCATGCAGAGGCCTTTTTAATACACACGCATGCTTTGGTTTGTGTGTGTGTTTATCTGTCTGACAAATGAGGTCTTAAAACCTGAAGGTCTAATATATGGGAACATTGTAAGAAAATGGATGCTCGCAGCTGTTTCTTCTCATTTTGAGTCATGCCACCTCAGCACATGAAGATCCCCAAAGCTTTACTCCATCCACATCATTAAATGGACTCTACTCTGAGGCGGCAGCTCTTCCCCAGTTGTATTTTGAGTGCCTGCCAACCTGAGGGGCTCAGCTTCCAGCACTATGTCAATGTCCTGCTGCTGTCCATTAGGTTCTCACTGGCCCGTTTTGTCAGAAGTAGACCACTGGGCCCTTCCTTCCTTCTTTCCTTCTTCATCGTCTTACTCTGCAAGTTCCACTGAAATCTGTCCATTATGGACAAATACCCTGCAGGTGTTTGAAATACTGGTGGCATTGCTTCTAGCATCACAAGAGTACACAAGTGACCACAGTACGACAGACTGGAAAACAAAACTCTTTCAGGAGGCTTTTAGGTCAAGGAGTCATAATTGATGCAGGAAACAAGTACCGTTTTTATGGATCTTTAAGCTCATTAGGAGAACACACAAGGAGCCCTGGTGGCACAACAGCTGAGCACTCGGATGCTAGCTTGAAAGGTTGTTGGTTGAACCCACCAGCTACTCCACAGGAGAAAAGATCCGACGACCTGCTCCCGCAGGATTACAGTCAAGGAAAGCCTGCTGGGCAGTTCCAGTCTGTCACATAGAGTGACTTTGAGTTGAAATCAACTCAACGGCACACACAGTAACACACAGTAAAACAAACAACAAAATAAGCAAAGAAACAAATAAAACCTTTGCACTGAAATCTTGGGTAGAGGGATTTGAATAACCATGTCACCAAGGCCTCTCCACGGGCTCCTGATGGGAAGGTTGGCCTTAGTGTTTGCTCAGCCGAGTTACCCAGTGCCTCATCCAGTGCCTGGTACTTAGTAGAGGTTCAAGAAACATGATGCCAAAGGGAGAGAGAAAGGAGAAGGAGAGGAGGAGAGGCGAGAGATGTCCATTTCTTTTCCTCTGCTGGAAAGTCTCACTGCTCTTGCCAAGCAGAGGCATGTCTGTATTTTAACATCTAGGAAGGTCAGCTTGAGGGTGGAAGTAAGCATGGTAAGCAGGACCCAGGGCCTTGTTTAGAAGGGGAATGAGCACATTAAAAAGGACTCAACATATGACTATCTTCTCTCTGTGTCTTTGGTTTTCACACTCTTTCTCCTAACTCTTTTTATTCTTGTCTTACTCGGTGCCTCAGAAGACAGGCCTGGTGACCTGCCTCTGAAACGTCACAGCCTTGAAAACCCTGTGGAGCACAGTTCTACTCTGCACATATGGGGTCACCGTGAGTCCGAATTGACTCGATGGCAACTGGTGGTGGTGTTTTGTTTTATTTTGGTATTTGTCATATCAACCTAGTACCTTGAAAACTGGAAACAGCGAAAACAAAGCTCCCACAGACCTCACCCTATCCCGACCCCAGCTATGCTTCTGTGCCCCGCACTTGAGCTAGTTAATTTTTACTCCCCTTGAGACTCCTGAGCTCTGGTGGCATAGTGGATAAGGTATTTGACTGCTAACCAGAAGGTCAGTGGTTCAAACCCACCAGCCACTTCATGGAAGGAAGATGAGGCCATCTACTTCCATAAAGATTTATAGCCTCAGAAACCCAATGGAAGTCGCTATGAGTTGGAAACTGCTCGATGGCACTGAGTTTGGTTTTTCGGTTTTCAGGTCCACTCCAGGAAGCCCTCCCTGACCTCACAGAGTGGGTTAAGTCTCTCTATGCTTCCTTTTTGGCAACAGCCACCATCAGTTCCCTCCAGGCACTAGCATAACCAAGACAGGTTACACATTTTTTTTTTCACAACATTGACTGTAATTCCCACAATGTAACAGCTCTCTTCCTGCTTCCTCCCCATAGTTACCTCTTACCTGTGTCCTTACCTCCCATGCACTCCCACCCCCAACTATCTTCCTGTGCAAACACTGCCCTTCTGTTCTCCCACTTGAGCACTCCAAGTAGTGTGTCCACCTGATGTAAATGTTCAGCCCATATGCCTGTCTATTATTTGGCTGGAAGCCACAGGAGTGAGTTCAGTTCCAGACCTGAAGGGTAAGTAGGGGCCATAGTCTCAGAGGCTTCACCAGGCTCTATCAGACCAGCAAAACTGGTATTTTTTTTTTATGATTTTGAGTTTTTTTTCCACTCTATCCAGGATTTCCTGCACCAATTCCCTTCTGAGTAGTTGACAGTGGTAGTTAGACATCATCTAGTTCTTCTGGTTTCATGGCCATATAGGCTAAGGATCACATGGTCTACTAGTCCCTTGGACTAATTGTTTCTATGCATCTTTGGTTTTCTTCATTCTTCTTTGCCCTAGACAAGGAGAGACCCATTGTTGTATCTAGGTGGCCGCTTGCAAACTTTTAAGACCCCAGTTACTATTCACCAAAGTAGGATGTAGAACAGTGTTTTTGTGTAGTATGTTATACCAATTGATCTTAATGTCCCCTGTGACCATGGTCCAACTACTCACTCCCTCAGGGCAGCTGGCTGTGGCCAAGGAGCCACCACAATCTTGCCGCTTGTCAGCTCCACCACACACCCAGACATTCTTACAGCACATACAAATATGCTTGTAGATACATCATCATCTGCCAACTCTGTACATGGTCATGGGCACACTCCCTCTGCCTAGATATACCTGAGCATTCAGCCTGTCTGCCCATCTACCACCCGTAGATCAATGCTTGCCATCACTGATAATGCAGTACTGTACATGCAAAATTGTTCACCTGTATTGTCTGTACCTCCCGTGTACCTCTCTCTCTCTCTCTCTCTTTCCTTTCCTAATTGCCACAGTGTTGATCACTCACTTTTGGTACATTACCCTTCCCTTCACCTAAATCAATACTTGTCTCTACCTCTGATAGAGTAATTATTTTTTTAAAAAAGAACTATATGAACTTCCTAGCCTAACTTACAAATGCCTCATGTAATTTGAAA
This sequence comes from Orycteropus afer afer, assembly GCF_000298275.1. Classification (NCBI taxonomy): domain Eukaryota; kingdom Metazoa; phylum Chordata; class Mammalia; order Tubulidentata; family Orycteropodidae; genus Orycteropus; species Orycteropus afer. Next base: position 4,962,506 of record NW_006921666.1, on the reverse strand, counting down.
TGTGGCAAGAGACCACTAGACTGGTTTCTCAGTCAATAGTGCTCAGTCCATTTGATGGGGAAAGAAAAGTCTCTTTAATAGATGATATTGGGAGAATTGGATATCTACACGCAGAAAAATGAAATAGGATCTATACCTCACACCATTACAAAAACAAATTAAAAATAGAATAAGGACCCAAATGTGCAAATAAAACCATAAAATTCTTAGCAGAAAATGCAGGGGGCAATGCTTTTGATAACAGATTATTTAATACGATAACAGAAGCACAAATAGCAAAAGACAAAATAAATAAATGAGACCTTAAAAAATTAAAAGGAGCTTTGGTGGCTTAGTGTCTAAGGCATTTGACTGCTAATTAGAAGATTGGTGGTTCAAACCCACTAGCCACTCTATGGAAGGAAGACTGGGCAATCTACTTCCATAAAGATTTACTGCCTCAGAAACCCAATGGTGGTCACTATGAGTTGGAATTGACTCAATGGAAGTGAGTTTGATTTTTTGGTTTATAAAAATTACAACTTTTGTTCATCAAAGGACTACCAAAAAAGTGAAAAGATAAGATATTGACTGGGAGAAAATCTTTGGAAACCATGTTGTTGTTGTTGTTATGTGCCATCGAGTTGGACCCGACTCATAGTGACCCCTCCTTGGGTTTATATCCCATAAAAATCTAATAATCAATAATCTAACATTATTAGATAATCTAATAATCAATGCATATATAAAACTTCTACAACTGCAAAAAGTCAAATAACCCAATCATAAAATGGGGAAAGGAGGAGTGGCTGGTAGGTTTGAACCACCAGCCTTCTGGTCAGCAGTCAAATGCCTTAGGCACTTCGCCACCAGAGGTGTAATCCATACTGCAGACTGTAGTCTTTAATCTTCATCAGTAAATTTTTCAAGTCATCCTCACTTACAGCAAGCAAAGTTGTCATCTGCACATTGCAGGTTGTTAATGAGTCTTCCTCCAATTCTGATGCCACATTCTTCTCCATATAATCCTGCTTCTTGGATTATTTGCTCAGCATATAAATTAAATAAGTGTGGTGAAAGTCTTCCAGACTAAGACAGACTGGGAAGAAGGAAGAGCCCATCTACTTCTCAAAGAACTGGCCAGTGAAAACCTTATGAATAGCAGTGAAATACAGGGGCAAGGAGAATCTTTATCAGAATCAACAGCCCAATGCTGACTGTTGTGAGGAGGAGGCACAACAATCCTCCTCAACCTTTTTTTTTTTCCCTCTCTCCAACCTTTTTACCGATTCTGACACCAGCCATCCCTCCCACGGCACTCTCTACTTTTATGCAGGGTTCAATAATTCTTTGCAATGGCCAAACAGAACTCACAGACTGTACTCACAATTATGGGGTTTATTAGGGAAGTACCAGGTTACAATTCAGGATAAGGAACGATTCAGGATATAGCTCTTCAGTCAGGACAGCCTCTTCTCAGCTGTGCCCGCAGGCTGGCCTCTCTCTGTACCTCAACCTCTCAGCCCCTTGGGCCCTCAGCCAGCCTCTGCCCTGCTCAGGCAAGTGCTATAAAGCTCTTTAGCTCTACCAGTAAGTGCCCAGGGACACCCCCATTTTGCCAGTAAGCTCTGGTCAAACACCCTTAGCCCTCTTACTCCATGGCTTGTTAAGCTTCACAAATGCCAGAAGTGCCCCATTCTGCCAGGAAGCTCCTGTCCAAAAGCACTCAACTCCCTCACATCGTGGGTTGGCACACTCACTATAAGTGCTTTGCTCCATGAGCCAGAAGGCCCACTGCACTGCCTCATGCCAGTCTCTTGGTTCTGCTGCTGCTGTTTCTCTGTCACTGCGTCTCACCATATTGTGCCATCTCTGATGTTACAGCTCTCTCTCTTTCTCTCTCTGTCTTCTGTGTCTAGGAGGTTCTCAACACAGGACCCTGAGTCCAAAGGACACAAACCACTCTCAAATTTTCTTGGTGGTAGTGAGGTATACCCTCTGTCTGGGATAGGCTCTCTATTTTTGGTATAAAAAGCCTAGTGCATGGCAAAACTAATCAATCCCTGCTTTAGGCTTCTAGGAACCTTATTTGCATGGCCCCACCCCCACAAGGGTGCTTTGTACCTTATTTGCCTTATTAGCAAGCTGTCCAAACCCCTAGGTGGCCCACGAGCACCTTATTGGCATAATCCCACCCAACCATTTGATTTGTGGTATTGGCGAAGAATATTGAAAATACCATGAACTGCCAGAAGAACAAACAAATTTGTCCTGGAGGAAGTGCAGCCAGAATGCTCCTTAGAGGCAAAAATGGCTATACTTTGTCTTATATACTTAGATCATGTTGTCAGAAGGGATCATTCCCTGGAGTAGGATATCATGCTTGATAAAGTGGAGAGTCAGGGAAATAGGGAAGACCCTCAATGAGATGGATTGACACAGTGACTGCAATGATGGGCTCAGGTATAGCAAGGATTGTGGAGCTGGTACAGGACCAGGCAGTGTTTCACTCTATTGTACACAGGGTCACTAGGAGTCAGAACCAACTCGGTGGTACCTAAAACAACATAACACAACCCTAAGTCGTTTGATAGGAGTCACAAGACCAGGGATTAAAAAAAAAAAAAAAAAGCCATATAAAAGTGATCCATCACACTGCCACCTCCATCCCCTGAGACATAGTCCAGCGCCGGAGACAGACACTTAATAGGTACAAAATGAATTTTAAAAAATGTAATTTTAGATTATGATAAGTGAGATGAACAAAACAAACAGGGAAAAAAAACAGGGAAATATGATGGAGAGTAATTGGGATATGTGTATGGGGTACCCTCCAGAGGTTAGGGTGCTCCCTGGCACCTGAGACATATGAGATGAGAATGAGTTATGCCAAGAGCCTGTATTCTCTCTCTCTCTCATTCTCACTCTTGCTCTCATTTGAATGAGTTTCTGTTGCTTACAACCAAATGAAGACCTAAGCATCCTAACTGCTGGATGAATAAATAAGTGTCTAAGGTTCTAACCTCACCCCTTCCAGGTCTTTAGATCCTGTTGTTGTTTCTGTTAGTTGCCATTGAGTCAACTTTGATTCATGGTGACCCCATGCGTGCAGAGTAGAACTGCTCCATGGAGTTTCCAAGGCTGTGACCTTTCGGAAGCAGATCACTAGACCTGTCTTCAAAGGTACCTCTGTGTGGGTCGAAACAGCCAAGCTTTTGCTCAGTAGTGAACCACTCAGGGATTCCCTCCTTGAACCTATTTGTGTGATTTTTAAGCCATCTACCATAGCTCTTCCATCGTGATGTGCCTGGATTAATCAGGACTCTTTCAGTTGCAAATGATAGAAACCCAACTCAAGTTGACTCAAGTTCAAAAGGAAACCTATTGACTTACATCACCCAAACATTTAGGCATAGCTGGATCCAGGACTGCAAAGTCATTATCAAGACTCTGCCCATCCCTCTCCATATCTTGGCTCTAGTTTCCCCTGTGTTATTTCATTTTTACAGTCAATTTTCCCAAAATCAAGGAGTCCAATCTTAAATTTAATGAGCTCAGTAATCATAGGGACAAGAGATGGGTGTGTGTGTGTGTGTGTATGTTTAGAGCTTCCTACAAATAAAACAAAAATCCTCACAACTAGACCAATAAGCAACATCATGATAAATGGAAAAAAGATTGAGGTTGCTAGGGATTTCATTTTACTTGGATCTACAATTAACACCCATGGAAGCAGCAATCAAGAAATCAGATGTTGTATTGCACTGGGCAAATCTGCTGCAAAAAGCCTCTTTAAAGTACTAAGGAGCAAAGGTGTCACTTTGAAGTGTAAGTTGCATCTGACCCAAGCCATGATATTTTCAATTGCCTTATATGCATGTGAAAGCTGGACAATGAATAAGGAAGACAGAAGAAGAGTTGATGCCCTTGAATTTTGGTGCTGGTGAAGGAACCTGAAAATACCATGGACTGCCAGAAGAATGAACAAATCTATCCTGGGAGAAGTACAGCCAGAATACAACTTAAAAGTGAAAATGACAAAACTTCTCACATACTTTGGTCATGTTGTCAGAAGAGACCAGTCCCTGGAGAAGGATATCATGCTTCATAGACAGTCAGTGAAAAAGAGGAAGACTCTCAACAAGATGGATGGACACAGTGGCTGCAACGATGGGCTCAAGCACAGCAAGGATTGTGAGGGTGGTGCAGGGCCAGGAAGTGTGGTGTTCTGTTGTACGTGGGGTGGCTATGAGTCAGAGATGACTCAATGGCACCTTACAACAGCAAATAAAACAGAAATAAGTGTCATTGAATAACTTGAGTCACACACATATCCATCCCAGAGCCAGTCACAGTGGTCAGCAATATGAAGTATGATGATTACCAATGGTGATTCATTCACATTGCTCTCTAGAGCTGGGTTTGGGGTGGGGTGGTTTCCTAGGGGAAAATCAGGGTGCTATTGCCAAAAGAATAGAGTGAGTTTGCAGGGAAGGCAAATACAACTGATCCTATGACAATACCTTCTCTTTCTCTCTTGCACTTGTCCTGCACAGCCCTGGATTCATCAGAGCTCCTGTGGTAGTTTGTGTGTCAACTTAGCTGGGCCTGGGTGAGTGGCTGGGCAGCTGGTGGCAGTTATTCCCCATGATGAGACTGGCAGTCAACTCCATGGTGGGATCTACCACAAGCAGCTGAGTAGCTGCTTTGGGAATGTGGTCTGCTTCCCGTGTACAAGCAGCAGCTTTGGGAATGGTCTCTAGCTTATGGCACACTTGGACCCTGCATATAGCCGTGTCATTGTTCAGCAGCCTGCCATACTCTGCCAACCTTGGGACTTATAATGGACTTAAGTTAATGGCCTGCTGTGTGGTTTGGTAACATCGGGACTGTGCCTTTTTACTTGTCAACCTTGGGCTTCGCAGCCTCAGGAGCTATCTGAGTGAAGAAACACCTCTAGCTCCAATAGGCCAGGAGCAGGAGGCAGAGCTGGACCCCAAGATTGAGGGGTTTCACCCAGCCCCTAGAGCCTGGGACTTTGAACTTGGACTTAAAGCATCCAAACTGTAAGAGAATAAACTCCTGTTTGTTAAGGCCATCCCATTTGTGGTATATTCTTGTCAGAGCGGCCTAGGTAACCTGAACAGCTCCAGAACAAGCTCCCTTGTGGGCTTTTGGGTTTTTTGGTTTGTTTTGTTTTTGTTTTTTGGTAATTCCTGCTTTTCTTCTCCACAAGAACCCTTTCTAACTTCGCACATGAAAGAGGAAATAAAGAGGTGCATTTGCTGGGGCATGAAAGGTGACACCTAGCTAATGCCTGCAGGGTTGGCAGTGCCCATGCCTCAGACTGCAGGCTGTTTGTTCACCCCCTTCACCATCCAGACAAAGAGACCAATATCTGAGAATATGTGATCAGCTTCCAAGGCCAAGCATGCAAATATTTCCATTTTCATAAATTTTATTTATCATTATATATTTATTGCCTAGTTGAGCAAATGGGTAAATAAAATATTGGAACCCAGAGAAAGGAACTGCTCTCTCCTCAAACATGTTGGAACATGAAGGAAGGGAGATGTACCCTCATAAGTTTTAGCAGGAATTTGATTGGCTGACACGTTGTGCCAGTTTCTGCTCTAAATGCTTTACATTTAGGAATCTACTTAACTCTCAGCACAACCTTGTGAGCTTTATTATCCCCATTTTATAGATGAGAAAATCTGTGCTCAGAGTGGTTAAGGGTCTGGCCCATGTTACATGGCTTATAAGTGACAGAATCAGTGTTTAAATCCAATAACGTGGCATCAAAATCCACACTTTCACCTACTGGGCTTTATGTTCACATTTGTATAATGCTTTACAATAATCAAAATGTGTTTGCACAGTCAATAACTCTTTTAATCTTTAGTGAGGCTCAGAGAAGTTAAGTGACTTGTCCAGTCTATATGACCAGCCAATGAAACAACTGAGACTTCAACCCAGGACTCCTTGTGCAAAACTCTTGGCAAGACTGCAATCCCAGGAGTTTCTGGTTTATAGGGTGGACTGACTCAATGGCATCTAACAACAACATGGCCATAAAGAATCCTTCTTTTCGCTCATCCTTCACTTGCAAGTCACTCAGCTTCATTCACGAACCATTTTTTGCCACTAGGGTTAGTTGTGGCTGATTTTCAAAAATACAATGACCAAAAGAAAACCACATTATTACATTGGTTCTCAGCAATGGCTACATTTAGAACCAGCTGAGGTGTTTGTAAAATATTGATGCCAAGGTTTCATCTCAGATTAACAAATCAGAATATCTGGGGGGCATCAGTATTTTATAAGAGTTATTCAGGTGAATTTCATGTGCAGCCAGGTCTGAGAGCTACTGTCTTAGCCAATCCCAAACACATATGGCACCCAGATGACACTGCAAACCATTTCTTTTACTTTCTCCATTAGTTTGTCTTTCATTCCACACAAACTCTGCCCTAGATGTGTCCCTGGGAACCTCTTATTCCTGGCTCCTATTTTCATTCTCTTCCCTTACTCATCTCAAACTATCACTTCCCACCAGAGTTCCTGGCTCCATCCTAGATCCTAAAAGGAGACAAACACTTTTTAGAGTCTTCAATATGGAGCAACTATAAGACAAATAAGCCTTTCTCTTGCTGATTCTGGCAAGTGACGCTGAACAGGGATGAAGAGAGTGGAAAAGGACAGAGAACACCATCCTGCTACAATTAAACAGGACCATTGAGTCAATTCTGACTGAACAAGGATGAAGACAGTGAAAAATTGTAGCAGAGAACACATCTGCTACAATTAACTAGGTACCACTGAGTCAATTCTGACTCATGGTGACCCCATGTTTGTCACAGTACAACTGTCCTCCATAGATGTGGGGTTTTTTAATGCATTTATTGAAGTATAATTTGTGTACAATGAAATACACAAAACTAAAGTGACATGGGTCAATGCTTTTTTTTTTTTTTTTTTT
>NW_006921666.1:4952720-4954360 GCF_000298275.1 Orycteropus afer afer | reverse complement strand
TGTCTTTCTCATCCTCAATGCTGCCATATTGGTCACTCACATTTGGTACATTGCCCTTCTCTTCACCCAAATCAATATTTATCTCTATCTATCTAACAGAATTCCCCCCCCTCCCCTCCCACCCCTGGTAACCAACAAAGAAAATGTCCTCCAATATCTATATTATTCTTTAGTGCTGCATAGCATTCAGTTGTGTGTATGTACCATAATTTGGTCATCCACTCTTCCATTGATGGGCACGTAGGTTGTTTCCATCTTTTTGCTATTATAAATAGTGCTGCGATGAACATGGGTGTGCTTATATCTGTTCCTGTGCTCCCTCTCACCTCTCTAGGATATATACCTAGTAATGGGACTGCTGGGTCAAATGGTATCTCCAATTCCAGCTTTCTAAGGAATCACCATACTGCTTTCCACAGTGATTGTATCACTTCACAATCCCACCAGCAATGCATGAGTGTCCCAATCTCTCCACATCCCCACCAGCATTTGTTATTTTCTGTCTTGTTGAACCTTGCCATCAGTGCTAGGGTAAGATGGTATCTCATTGTTGTTTTGATTTGCATCTCTCTGATGGCCAACGATCATGAGCATCTCTTCATGTATTTTCTGGCTTCCTGAATATCCTCCTTGGTGAAGTGTCTATACACATCTTCTGCCCATTTTTCAATTGGATTGTTAATCCCTTTGCTGTTGAGGTATTAGAGTTTTCTATAAATCTGAGAGATAAATCCCTTGGCAGATATGTAATTATCGACAAGTATGAATTTGTTGCTGTCATTTTGTTATGCGCTTTTTTTGTGGTCTTGATTTCTTTTTTCCATATAGTTTTCTGTGCTGAGCTCATTTTGTTTATGAATTGCGTTATCACTTCCTTCGTTACTATTGTTTTAGTATTTGCTAGATATTTGTGCTGGTCTTCTTTTTTATTTTGATGTGAAATTTTATCATTTTTCTTTGAGATTATCCTGTGATTTATACTTTTCTTCCCAAGTTTAGAACAGTCCATTCTATCTTGTAGTTGTCTTGACTTCCCTACTATTTAGAAGTTCTGTAACTATAGTTTTTTTCCCTCTTTTTGGTTTGTAGTTGTCTTCATTTGTCGATTGATGTCCCTGGTTCCCTGTTTACAATCTTGTAGCTTATTTTTCTATAACTGGGTTGGTTTCTGGGATATGTCATCATGTGTGTTAATGGTCAGTTGTTGTTTGCTGTTGTTGGTTGTCTGTCCAAAAGACTCCTTTTAGCATGTCTTGTAAGGTTGGTCTGCTTTTAACAATTTCCCTTAATTTCTGCTTATCTGGAAATGTCCTAATTTCACCATCATATTTGAGGGACAATTTTGCCGGGTATGTAATTCTTGGTTGGAAATTTTTCTCTTTCAGGGTTTTATATATACCATCCCATTGTCTTCTCACCTGCATGGTTTCTGCCAAGAAATCCGAGCTTAGTCTTATTGGTTGCCCCTTGTAGGTAACTTTTCATTTTTCCTATGCTGCTGTCAGGATTCTTTCTTTGTCTTTGGTTTTGGTGAGTTTGATGATGATGTGTCATGGTGATTTTCTTTTGGGGCCTATCCTGTTTGGGGTTCATTGGACTTCTTGAATAGATATATTCTCATCTTTCATCATACCAGGAAA
>NW_006921666.1:4952132-4952620 GCF_000298275.1 Orycteropus afer afer | reverse complement strand
ATTGAGGTATTTGCCTTCAATCTCACTAATTCTGTCTTCCATTGATTCAATTCTACTCCTTTGCCCATTCAATGTGTTATCTATTTCTGAAAATTAAGTATTAATCTTCTGGACTTCTGTCTATAGATTTTGTATCATTTCTAGTTTTTCATTTATTTTTGTCATTTTGTTCTTGTATTGTCTTTTGAAATTGTTCAAGAGTTTTCTCTGTGTTTTCCTCAATTTTGACAGTGTTTTCCTTGACCTGTCTCTCAATTCATTGAAGATACCTAAATATAATTCTTCTGAATTCCTTATCAGGGAGTTCCATACTGCACCTTCCTCAGGGATGTGTTTTGGGTCTGTATCCTGGTCCCTTGTTTCTCCTGCTTTATCTTTCTTCTTTGCGTGCACTGTGATGCTCGTTGTCGCTGAGGCATTGTGATATTTTTGTGTTTATATTTAATTGGGATTGTATGTTGGAGGGACTTACCCATGATTTTTGTTTT
>NW_006921666.1:4928720-4952032 GCF_000298275.1 Orycteropus afer afer | reverse complement strand
TTTTTTTTTTTTTTTTATGTTATCTACATAAGCAGGGCACTCTGCTGTGCTCCTCTATTCACTAGTTGACAGCACTTATACACTCACCACCTGTCTCCTTTCCCTGTTTCCCACATGTCCCTGCCAGCGTTGGCAAATGGAGCTTATTCTTAGGTCCCTGGAATCCAAATGAGAATGCTGTCATTTTAAAATCTAAAATGGCCACCAGTTGTAAAGATTCAAAATGGCTGCACCCTCATTTACTTTAAAGATCCACAATGGCCACTGCTTGTAAACAATCAAAATGACTGTGCCCTCTGGACAGCCAAAAGTCCATAGTTCAGGTTGCTTCCCTCCTTGCTGTTTCCCTTTCTAGTCATAGGCCACTAGCACAGTTGTCCCTGCAGCCCTTGGCCACCAGGGTTGGTCTTTAGGTCAATTGTCAGGTCCCAACACCGCCTGGAAATATTCAGGCTGTTGGTCCCCTCAGGGTAGCTGACAGTCCACTGTTCCAACTGTCTCTGTACTCACTGTTTTCGTTCAGGTTTTTCCACTAGTTGCTGTCTAATTCACTTCTGTGTACTTCCTTTCAAAGCTCAGGGCTTCAGGATTATCTTCTGTGTTTCTGTCAATTGGTTTCTCTTTTCTTTGTTGAAGAGGGTCTGTGTAGCTTGTCTGCCTATTCCTCCATCTTACCAGAAGTCCCTCCATAGGGTTTTCATTGACTGGTTTTTCATAAATAGATCACCAGACCTTTCTTCCAGGGTACCTCTGGGTAGACTCAAACCACCAATTTTTTGGTTAGCAGCTGAGAATATTAACCATTTAAACTGAAAAAAATATGTGAAGGAAAAGTAGAGAGCAGTATAAACAGTGATAAAAGGACCACTTGGGGCTTAAAGGCCTTCAGCATCTCTTCTTGGTTCATATTTCTACCTATTAAACCAGACTGCAATACTGAGTCACATAGCTTAGTAACTACAAAAGTCCAAGAAGCTCAGTAAACTCCAAGTAGGATAAATGCAATGAGTACCACACTTAGGCACAACATAATCCAATTTCTAAAAAATAGCTACCACTAAACAACAACAGAAAAGTAGTTAATAAAACAATAATGTACATGAAATGAAATACTAAAAAATATATATATTAATTAATACAGAAGAAAGTGGGGAAAGAAAAAAAAACAAAGAACTGATGGGACAAATTTAACACAAAAGACAAAATCACAGTCTTAGTAATGGAATTAATAATTGCATTAGATGTGAATTATCTAAGCCAGCTCTGTTAAAAAAAAATTAAAACCCACAAAGTACTTATAATAAATTTAACAAATATATGCAAGACCCATACAATGAAAATTACCAAATATTGCTGAGAGAAAGATTTTTAAAAAAGGGAGAGATACACTATATTCATGGATTGGAAGGCTCAGATATTGCTAAGATGTCAATCCTTTCCAAATTGATCTATAAATTCAATGTACTCACAATCAAAACCTAGGCAAGCTTTTTTTCTAGAAATTGGCAGATTGATTTCACAACTTATATGAAATGCAAAGGAACTAAAACACCACAAGCAATGTTGAAGAAGTACAACAATGTCAGAGAACTTACATTATCTGATTTCAAGATTTACTATACAGAGACAATTATTAGGACAGCACTTTATTAGCATTAAGAATAGACCTATAGATCACCAGAATAAAATTGAACTCTCAAAAACAAACCCCCACTTATATGGTCAACTGATTTTCAAGAAAGATAGCAAAACAATCCAATGAAGAAAGGGAAAACATTTTCAACAAATGTTGCTAGGATAGCTGTGCATCCATATGCAACAAAATGAACCTTGACGTTAACCTTATACCATATCGAACAAAACCAAACCTACTGCCATCAAGTCAATCTGACTCAAAGCAACCCTATAGGACACAGTAGAACTACCCCCATAGGCTTTCCGAGGCTGTAGATTTTTATGGATGCAGACTAATGGTCCTTTCCTCAAGCATGCTCTCTACTCAAGATACTCCTGGCTACAACTTTACAATTTCGAGGGTTATATTAGCACTAAAAAACAAACAAACAAATTCACTGCCATTGAGTCGTTTCTGACTTATAGCGACCCCATTTGGGTTTCCGAGGCTGTAAATCTTTACCAAAGTAGATTGCCCCAACTTCCTTCCACAGAGCTGCTAGTGGGTTTGAACAACTGACCTTCAGGCTAGCAGTCAAGTGCCTTATCACTGCGTGACCAGAGCTCCTTGTTATATTAGTCATACTGTAATATTATTAGTACGTGCTCTTCCATGTATTTGGAACATTTGCCATATCCTTTCACTTTGCCTTCAGGCCCTGGTTTGCCAAGAAGTCTCCCCATCCCATCCCCCACCGTGTTAGCATCTTTCTTCCCCGCTCTCATCAAAGCGCTCATCATTCTGTTCTTTAATCATTTTCTCCCTCACTCATCTGTGAGCTTCACAAAGGTGGAGATTTGGTCATTTTTGCTCGTTGCCATGCCTCCAGCCCAGGACCTGCTGCTTGTTAGTGGAGAAAAGTAAGGGGGAAGAAGGAAGAAAAGGAAACTATCTCCTTCCTGTGGGGCCCTTCACGCTACCTGTGGGCATGAGAGCGAGGGAGAGGAGTCCTCCACCTGCTCTAGCTCATCTTCCAGAAGAATCTGGCCCAGGAGGCAATACACTCAAGTCCTGGACCAGTCAAGAGACTTTACAGTCTCCAATGTGATGGGATCTTATCATAACCATTGTTGTTGTGTTGTTGTTATTTGCCAACCTTCCTTCCAAAGAGTGGCTGGCGGGTTTGAACCACCAGCCTTCTGGTTAGCAGTCAAGTGCCTTAGGCACTATGCTACCAGAGCTCCTATCATAACCTTTAGGAAAGACCAATCCAACTAGGAAGGAGTACCCATACAAGCACAGCCTTGGTAGAGACTAGATCCCTGTCTCTTGGCCTCTGGGTTCTACTTCTTCCAGGTGTTTCCTCTCTTCTTTTCTGCAGCATGGCTAGGGACCACACCAGAGGGCCCCTCAACCCGCTGCTGCAGATCTTTGTCTACCATTTGCTGAAACCCAATGCACAATTGTAATTGTTTTAGTCTCCCCTTGTGATCTGATCTCCCCAGTACTTGGGGCTGGTGCTTCTGCAACAGTGACTTAATGTTCATTACAGAATTAAAAGGGCTTGGGTTCTGCCATATTTAGAGGCCAAGGGGTCCTCAGAATGCTGTAATTTCCCCTTCCTGTAAAATAGGAGGTTGTATTTGTAATGTGTGTGGGTGAAATTATGCTAAGCAGGTGCCCAGAGGCAGCTGGCAAAATCCTCCACAGGATGCCGGCAGTGAGTCACAGGAGGTAATACCAAACCAAGGTCTGTTATTGATAGTGTTTGTAATCCCTCTCTATCTATTTAACCCTTGGTGACATAAATAATTTGCGTTCGATAACCAATCTACCAGTCAGTGGTTTGAACCTACCCAACAGTGTTGCAGAAGAAAGGCCTGGAGACCTGCTTCCATAAAGGTTATAGCCATGAAAACCCCACGGAGCGATTCTACTCTGTAACACATAGAGTTGCTATGAGATGGAATCAACTCAACAATGAATTGGGTTGACTGTTCATTTTCTTTTCCTGGTTCATCACTTTTGAAGTCCACATGACTAGTGTTAGGTTCTTTCACTACTTAAAAACCTTAATAATATCCTTCTTCTGGCTCATGCACAATCTGAGCATAATTCTAAATGGTCCCAGAGTTATTTTCCCCTCACAGTGTAACCCATATGTTCTTGAAGCCCCATGTGGTCCAGCTTTACTTAGTTGAATTCCAATAAAACCACACTGACAACCCAAATTAATTGAAAATGCTGTTTGAAAATATTACTGGAGCCTCTCTCAAAGAATAGTAAAAGGAATCAATTCAGAACTTTCTTAAAATGTCCTAAAATCTTCCTTCCCCTCCCCCACTATCAATCTCCCTCACACATCTTGAAACCCTCAAAACTCTTTCTTTATTCCCCTCCTTCAACTCCCAAAGCTCTCTTTCCTAGCCCACAGCTCCCGGTCTCCTCATCTATCTTCCCTCTCTGGCCCAACTATTATAAAGAATTTCCTTTATAGAGTCTTTGTTTTTTGCTGTTTTGTTTTTGTTTTTTTTTTTGGGTCCCCCTCCCTCACTTGTTTGTTTTTCATTCTCTAATTATGCAGACTCTAGGCAGCAAAGGAGACTTCAGGAGCTGAAACAGGAAGAATAATTCTGGCTTAGGAGGTAAAGAAAGGAGGGACAGTTACAACCACAGACAATTCACTTATCTCCTTTATTCTTATTACATTCCTTTCTGCCTACTAAGTAGCACCCTTCTTTGTCCCGTCCCCATCCACCATTGTTATTGTTGTTGTTGTTATGTGCCGTCAAGCCAAACCTGACTCATAGCGACCCCTCCTTGGGTTTCCAAGGCAGTATCACTACGGAACCATAGATGTAGTCAATAGATTATCTTCCTGAAGCCCACCCTGAGCATGTCACTGCAGCCCTGACACTGTTCAATCTGTACTGCCTCCCCACTGCACACATGGTAAAGTCTATAGTCCCTCACCTGGCAGTCAAAGCCTTCTGTGATCTGGACTAAATCATCCCACCCTTACCTACTGCCCCTGCCCTGCATAAATAAAGCGAGTCTTCTCACCTCCCGCTCATCAACAGACCTCCTAGACTCTTATCTCTAAGCCTCCACTCACTGTCTGTTCTGCTTACATGTCCTTTCCCTTCCTTGTTGTTTTGCTGCCCTGTTTCTCCTTCAAGACCAAGCTTAAGTCTGACATCTCTCCTCACCTTGCCTTCTCCCTAGAGCAGCCACCTGAAAGTGGCTTTCTCTTTCCCAAGGTCACCATTGTATACTGGAAAAACAAACCATGGGCTCTGGAGTCAGAGGAATCAGACTTGGCTTTACCACTAAATGGATGGAGACCTTGAAGACTAACTCAACTTCAACCTCCCCAACCATAAAATGGGAGAGGGGAGTAACTGTTCTAGATTGTCGAGTTGTTGTCAGGATTAAAATGAAATAATGGAAATTAAGTGCCAAGCACATAATAGACCCCGATTGTTAATTCTCACCTATCCTTCTCTTTTAAAATGTGGGATTCAGCATATGGTATTCCAGGAACACTCAGACCGCACAGTGTATCAAAGGACCCACGTTTCCTTTATCCTGGGCACTGTTTCTATGAGAGCAGGTCAAGATGCCAATGGCTTCCTGCTGAGCTGACAACTGCCTGCAGCCCCTAAGTCTTTTTCACAAATGCTGTTGCTAAGTCATTTTCTCCACATCCACCTGTTCAGTTGATTTTGTTGAAACCAAGACCTAATTTGTTCCCAGGTTCTCCTTATTCATGGAGTTGCCTCATAGCCTTATGCCTCTTCTCTGAAGACAGACAAGGGAGGTTGCCTGGATGACTCGTTCGGTTTGTCCATGAGTAGAGAAGGCATTGCCATGCCTGCGTGTGATTGAAGGTCTTTGCCAGGGGTTCTGCTCTTTCCAAATGTCTCCCCTGCCTGAATGACTGCTCTCTGCTTGGAGTTGTAATCTTTGATATTTAGGTGTTAGTTGAAACACTGGGTCTTCAGTCTGCTTTTCAGAATCACAGTTTTGAATTTAAAAATGGAATCATATAAATAATCTAGGTCAATGTTTTTGCCTCACAGACAGAAGAACCCAGGCCAGTCAAGTGCATGGTGCAGGGATGGCAAAAAAAAAAGTTTATTCTAGATTGTAGTGTTGTAGCCTGTTAGTGATGTCTGTTGTTTGTGCAGCAGAAAGAAGTGGTGAAATTCCTATATCAGACCCTGCAGCTTTGCATGTGTAATAGAAAACTCAGCAAGTCACCTACAACTTAGCAAGAATTAGTTTAACCCCAGAAAGATGCACCCCTTAGAACCATCTGCCTTGAGAGACTGGAATGGCAGCATTTGCACAGGGGAAAGTTAGACAGACAGACATGCATTGGTAAGAAGGACACAGGGAAAGGGTAATCTCAGGAAGGAGGGAGGAGAAGAGCTGTTCCATTCTAGGGAATCGGTGCTGTGAAACAAAATGTGTATGAACTGTTGAGTGTAGAATGAATCTGCTTTGTAAATTTGTACCCAAATCACAACAAAATTTTAAAAAGAATTGGTTTATAGCTATGAAGAGTTTATTGACATCCCAAGGCCCTGATAGAGAAGTACACAGAACAAAACCAACAACCAAGCTCACTGCCAAAGAGTCGATTCTGACTCACAGTGACCCCCTTTGGGTTTCCGAGGCAGTAAATCTTTAAGGAACTAGATTGCCCAGTCTTCCTTCTGCGGAGTGGCTGGTGGTTTGAACTGCCATCCTTCCGGTTAGCAGTCAAATGCTTTAGGCACTACGCCTAGAATTATCTGGCCCAGGAAGAAGATCCTTAGGTTTGGGAACTAGGTGGGCAGACAATCATGTGGTCAGGGCTACCCCCAGGCAAGCTTGGAAGACAGTTAGCACTCTCAGCATCAGTTCCATTTGCCTGCCCTGGAACCCAACAAATGCCACACACACCCCACTTTCCTTCCAGTGATCTGTAAACGACAGAAGACAGCCTGAAGAATATTTTCTGCATTTTAACAGGAATGAATATCTTAAACCAAAGAAACATCAGCCAGCAGGTAAATAAGTTTTAGTCCCAGCCACGCCTCTCTAGGGCTTCTCTGTCCTGGGACAACTTGGAAGATGGGAAGAGGTACCAATTATAGTGAGAGGAGCACTGGCAGCTGGGGCAAAGCCATCTCAGGACACCTAGCCTGCCAAGAAGAGCAGTCCCACCTGTGCCATTATGTCCTTCCATTTGCTCCAGCTGAGCATTCTTTCCCATGTGGCCTCTACTGGCACATCACAGCTCCTCTAGACCTGAAGCCATCGTCATCATGATCAGACAGATAACCCCCTGGTCCTAAGGTCTCTCCCAATTCTAGAATGAAATTTTGAGGAGAATGGCACTGACACCCATTAGGATCCTCACTGTCCTCTAACCCAATCCCACCCCAAGGATCCTTAAAGCACCAACACTAGCTTCTTGCAGCCTGGGTAGCAATCTTGGATTGGTTCCAAGCACCCTAACATCTCAGCCTCAGTGTCCTCTTCTATAAAGGGACCTTACTGCACTGTTATAAGGATTAAATGAAAGAGTGTGTTTACAAGTCTGAGATGGAGTTGTTGTTGCTATTGGGTGTCATCGAGACAACTCAGAAGGATAGTGACCCAAGGTGAAAGCGTAGAGCTGCCCAAAGCGTTTCCTAGGCTGTAATCTTTATGGGATCAGATTGCCAGCTCATTCTCCCGTGGAGCCACTGGGTCGGTTCAAACTACCTGCCTTTAGCAGCCAAGCACTTAACCATTGCGCTACCAGGGTCCTTTGGGAATGGAGTAGATGCGGGTGTTGTACCTACTACTGTAGCACTGAAAGGAGCTCTGGTAGCATAGTGGGTAAGGCATTTGGCTGCTAACCAGAAGGTTGGTGGTTCAGACCCACCAGCTGCTCCGTGGAAGGAAGATGAGGCAATCTACTTCTGTAAAGATTTACAGCCTTGGGAACTCAATGGGGGTCGCCATGAGTTGGAATCAACTAGTGAGTTTTTTGAGTGTAACGTGGAGACATTGGCCTGTTGGTCCTCCCCTTCAGGATCAATAAAGTGAGCACAGAGATGCAAAAGGCCATGGAAATGAGGGACCCAACCTCACCCTCGCCACAAAAGAAAAAAAAGAAAGAAAAATAAAATGGCCATTTTAATTTATATCCTCTGCATTAATTTTCACACTCAACTGCTGAACTGACTAAATTCTTTTCTTTTCTTAAGGACCTTTATGAATTCCATCATTAATAAAATCAGACATTCAATTAGAAGGAGACTCTAATTGGTAACTGATGGTTTCCTCGATACCTCTTTCTCCCCTCTTTCTTTGCCATCTCCCTGAATTTTCCCAGGCTTTTCCCTGCTGATGCTCCATCTCCCATTTCTCCTTCTTCTTACCTCCCCAAGCCTGTCAGTGTCCCCAACAAAAGCCAGACAAGAACAGGGGCTGATTCCATTAACCTCTGTCATGGCTTAAATCTATCTCTTAATTAACGTGCGTTAATATGATTAATCAAAATAATGAGACAAACCTATTAAATTAGGGAGGTGGAAATGGCAGAATACCGCAGGAGTAGCAAAGGCAAGAGGAGACAATCAGAAGGGCCAGGTCTGAGTGACTGAGCCCAGAGGCAAGGAGGGAAGGGAGCCTGCAACTCCGCCCAGCCCAGCCCTGGGCTGCAGGGAGGGATGGCAGAGAGTGGCCTGAAGAAATTGCTCTTGGGGACATATCCAATGTTTGTGCCCATCTCAGTCAGTTATAACCAGTGCCATGCCTTTCTGAGGGGCCTGCCTGCTCCTTCTTAGTCTCTCCAGTTCTGAGTCTTAGGTATCCCTACTGCGGCAATGTTCATGGAAGCAGCAGTCAAGAAACCAAATGACATATTGCATTGGGCAAATCTGATACAAAAGTTCTTTTCCAAGTTTTAAAAATGCAAAGATGTCACTTTGATGACTAAGGTGAGCCTGACCCGAGCCATGGTCTTTACAATCGCCTCACATGCATCTGAAAGCTGGACAGTGAAAAAGGAACACAGAAGAACTGATGCGTTTGAAACATGGTGTTGTGAAGAATTTTGAATTACAGCAGAAGAACGAACCAATCAGTCTTAGAAGAAATACAACTGAATTCTTAGAGGTAAAACTTTGTCTTGTTAACTTTGGACATGTCATCAGGAACGATCGAGCATTAGAAAAGGACATCATGTTTGGTAAAGGAGGGGAAAAAAAATGAGGGAAAGTCTTAATGAGATGAATTGGCACAAAAGCCACAACAATGGAATTCCGCGTGTAAGATCATGGAGATGGCGCCACACTGGGCAGCATTTCCTCGGTATATCTAAGGTTGCCATGAGTGGGAGCAGACTTGATAGCAACTAACAACAACCCTGGTGCCATCTACCCTGGAGTCACCCTCTCCCTCCTGAAGCCAGGCTCTCAGAAGTAGCTACTTTTCCTAAGGCAGAACTCAGCCCTGCCACTCACAAGCTATGTGGCTTGGGGAGAGTTACTTTACCTCTCTGAGGTTCATGGATGTGAACCCATCTACAAGAATGGGAATAATATCACTGTACTTGAAAAACAGCTGTAAGAATTCAGAGAGTCTAAACGAAAATACCTGGTAGATCCCCAGTAAAAGTTCTTTCCTTCTTTCTTCTTCCTAGTGTTTCTATGATAATACCGTGAGATTGTATAACAAACAAAACAGGGAGCTCGGGTGGTATAGTGCCTAAGACATTTGACTGCTAACCAGAAGGCAGGCAGTTCAAACCCACCAGCCGCTCCTCGGAAGGAAGATTGGGCAATCCAAAAAAAAAAACATTGCTGTCAAGTCAATTCTGACTCATGGTGACCCCGAGTTACAAAGTAGAACTAAGCTCCATAGGGTTTTCTTGGCTGTAATCTCTACAGAAGTAGATCACCAGGCTTTTCTAGTGCGGTGCTATGGGGTGGATTTGAACCACCAACCTTTCAGTCAGCAGCTGAGTGTAAACTGTTTGCATCACCCAGGGACCTCACATAACAAGCACCTACCATGTGCCAATTCAGTTTATCTTGCCTATAATAGTTTGAAAATTACTCTTGAATCCATGCTTTAGTTCCCTTTTTTTTTTTTTTCACTTCAACTACTGCAATGACTTCCTAACTGGCCCCCCTGCCTCTGTCAATCCCCTCAGCAATCTGTCTTCCTTGCTCAGCGGTGTGATCTTTCCCAAGACAAGTCTGATCACCATGTTCCCCTGAGTATATTTCTCCTGCAGGCATTCAAGGCTGTGGCAATCCGTCCCCACCACCTCTCCTAGGCGGTAGCCCACTCCTTCCCCTTTTATATCTTGGGCTCCAAGTATAATGAAATATTATTTCCTAAGCTCTCTGTGAGTGTTCTTATGCTGAAGTTTTACTCATACACTTCCTGTTCTGGTTCCCTAGCGCTGCTCCGACAAGAATATACCACAAATGGGATGGCCTTAATAAATAGGAGTTTATTCTTACAATTTGGAGGCTTTAAGTCCAAGTTCAAAGTGCCAGGCTCTAGGGGCTGGGTGAAAGCCCCTCAGCCCTGGGCTTCAGCTCTGCCTCCAGCTCCCGGCCCACTGAAGCTAGAGGCTTTTCTTCACTCGGACAGCTGCTGGCTGCAGAGGCTGCCAAGCCCAAGGTTGACAAGTAAAAAGGCACAGTCTGGATGTTACCAAACCACACAGCAGGCCATTAACTCAAGTCCATTGTAAGTCCCAAGGTTGGCAGAGCATGGCAGGCTGCTGAATAATGACACGGCTACACACAGGGTCCAAGCGTGCCATAAACTAGAGACCGTTCCCAAAGCTGCTGCTTATCTATGGGAAGCAGACCACATTCCCAAGGCAGCTACTCAGCTGCTCCCAGTAGATTCCACCATGGAGCTGATTACTAGTCTCATCATGGGGAATACTACATCCAGCTGCCCAGCCACTCAACTAGGCCCAGCCGAGTTGACACACAAACATAAGCACCGCACTTCCCTCTGACCAAAGGTCCTTCTCCTGCTTTTTCCTCTAGGAAAAATCCTACTCAGTTTCCAGACTCAGGCCCCACATCACCTCCTCAGTGAAGTCTTCTCCAAGGCTGCATCAGTCACATCCTCTGTGGTCCCATGGCACTTTGTCCATGTCAATAATGAGCACTTCTCACAGCATATTACAGCCAGGTTTAGACGTGTGAATTCTTGCAGGGAAGGGCTGGATCTAGATCGCCATTCTCGATGAAGCACAAACACTGGGCAATATGTGCTCGATTACATTTGGGGAATTCTCGTTTTCACTCTGCCATCAACCGTGCATATGATCTTGCAAAGGGTCAGCCTAAGCCCTTTAGCCCAGTGGGCGGAGGGAACAATAGAGCAGCAGAAAGAACATACCAGTTCTTCATTCTACTACGTTCTCTAAGTCCTGACTGAGAATTCAGTTAGATCAGGGGTCAGCAAACTATGGCCCACGGGCCACATCCAGCCCCCACCTGGTTTCATGCTACCTCCAAGTTAAAAATGTTTTTTACATTTTTAAATGTCTGAAAAAAATTTTTTTTAATATTTCATGACATGAAAATTACATGAAATTCAAATTTCAGTGTCTATAAATAAATCTTTGTTGGAAGACAGACACGCCCCTTCATTTACATATTGTCTGATGCTTCATTAGCACAAGGGCAGAGTGGAATGGCTGCAACCTGGACCAAATGGCCGGCAAAGCCTGAACCATCTGCTCTCTGGTCCTTCACAGAAGAACTTGCCGATGCCTGAGTTAGATCATCAGAAAGTAGCATCCTCGTCTGCTGTTCACTCGATGCCTCCTCTGCATTAAGATTTAACATTATGCCCTTAACTTTTTTAGGAGGTTCATAAGAAAGATCCATTTGAATGGAGTGCCTGTGTCTTTTGCATACATATTTCCTTGAGTTTTATGCCAGGAAATAAGTTTGTCTCCAATTGACTTTATATACATCATTTTGTTACCCCAGTGTGACCAGCATATCATAAAAGGTACACAGAGTAATTTCATATTTTTTAGATATACTTACAGACCAACACTCTTTATTTCAATAATTATGCATTTCTGTGATTACCTACTATGGGTGGTTAGTGATGGTAGTTTTCCATTTATTAAAATGGCACCAGCTTTCTTTTTAAATTAATTTAATTACATAAAATAATTGCATGGCTTTAAGAAAATGTCAAGTAACAATTTGGGGAGATCCACAAGAAAGGCAAAAAATGAGAAGGGTGTTGAAGAATGACAGAAGTTTGGGAAACACCAAATTGGATAACAGGAGTATTTCCCTCTTTACTACTGTTGCCGAGAAGCTCAGGATTAAAGGCAGTGCCATTTTACAATAATATCCAGGGTTGTGCAATTTACTTCATTCTACTTCTTTGCATTTGACTTATTAGAGCATTAGCCACATTACACAGCTTCTATTGGCTCCCATGTCTATCTTCCAAGCAAGCTGGAAACTCTGAGTCCATCATCTCTGTATCTGTGGCTCCAGGAGTGTTAGATACACACAAAGACAGCTGCTATCCTGCCATCCTGTTGATTCTGACTCCCAGGTGTCACAGTAGACCTGTGGCCCACAGGGTTTTCAATGACTTATTTTTCACAAGTAGGTCTCCAGGCATTTCCTCCAAGGTGCCTCTGGGTGGACTTGAACTCTCAATCCTTCAGTTAGCAGCTGAAAGCATTAACCATTTGCACCACTCAGAGACTCCAGATACACAAAAAGGGTGTAAAATTGAAGAGACAAACAAATTAGTGAAGGGCTAGAAGGAAGCATGAAGGGTAGTGTTTGCTTCACTATGCTTTGTGAGTAGTAACTGGGAAGGATTCCAGAGAGCAAGTGGGAGGGAGCGTGAGGCCCTCAGCTCCTGGGGAAAGACTATTTGTCATGCTCTGGATGCCTGTCCTCTGAGCTCTCAAGAGAGAGCACCGGCCAAGCTGGGGCGGGGCAAGTGGCTCGTAATAGAAGGTGAAGTAGCTTATTGAGTGCCTACTGTATCCCAAACATTGTGCTAAGTGCCAGCTATCATATCTCAATTAATCTATATAACTTCCCAAGAAGATACTGTTGTCATTCCCCATTGGATGATGAAACTCAGTCTTGGAGGCTTTTAGATTTCATGGATTAATAAAATTTCCAAAAAATGAGGAAGGACACCCATATAGGGTTGCCAACATTTATTTTCCTAAGGCCAGTTGCAAAAGAAATGCTATCTACTATCACCATCATTTCGTAAGACAGTGGGGTAGAGTCATTTGCCAACTCCAAGGTTCTAGATGGACAACAATCTCCGAGAAAGACGAGTCTCCCCCTTCCCTGAACACATTCATACAATCACTGGATCTTGAAGGTGCTAAGGGCCTACAGTGGGGAGAAGAGTGACACACTCTCCACGGCCCCCAGCAGAGCCCCTGGGTGAGTCGTCTAAGCACTGGGAACAAGCGCATGGAGTTGAGCCGTGGCCTGGGAAAAGACTGTGCATTTCCTAAGTTTGGCCTCAGAGAACATCACTTGCTGGACTCGCCAGGCCAGAGCTCAGGCACACATTGGATTGGTCTGTCCCATGTCCTCTCTTCCCTTTCCTCTAGAAACCACTGAAATCTGGCTCTCATTGCTTTCTTAAAACTATTCCCACAAAGGTCAAGAATTGCCTCAGAAAAAAACCAACACAGTGACCCCTTTCAGTCCTCATTCCACTGGGCCTCTGCTCAGCATTTGACCATGGTTTGCATATATGTCACTATAGGTAGTAAACTAGGAGCTCCGGTGGTGTAGTGTCTAAGGCATTTGATTGCTAACCAGAAGACTGGCAGTCCAAACTCACCAGCTACTCCTTGGAAGGAAGGTTGGGCAATCTACTTCAGTAGTGATACCTTCTTGGAAACCCAAGGCGGGGGTCGCTATGAGTCAGAGCCGGCTCAACAGCAGTGCATTTGGTTTTTGGTTTTGGTTTTGGTAGGTAGTAAACTAGTGAGCTCTGGTATCATAGTGGCTAAAGCACTTGACTGCTAACCAGAAGGCTGGCGGTTCAAACCCACCAGCCACTCCTCGGAAGGAAGGTTGGGCAATCCTACTTCCGTAGTGATACTGCCTCGGAAACCCAAGGAGGGGTGGCTATGAGTCGGGGCGACTCGACGGCACATAACAACAACAACAACAACAACAAACTAGTGACACTGCCCTTCCACCCAAGTACACAAGCCATATGATTCTATTCCCTTGGACTCCTGGCCCTGCTCTTCCCTTCCTGTCCAAGCTATTGGCCAGTCCTCTCCTTTCTTCTGTTGACAGTTCTCTTTACATTGTCTGCCACTCTGGGAGTCCCAAAGCCCTGACTGAGACCTTATTGTGGACATGGTATTAGCTTCTCTCTCTTCACTTCTACCTTCTCCAATCCTTCCACATGCTTGCTGGTTCAATTTCTAAAACAGGTGGGCAAACTAAAGCCCAACGCCAAGTCCAGCTGACTTTGTGTTTTTATATGTTCAGATGGTTACATTTTACATGTAGATATGTTGTTGTTGTTGTTAGATGTCATCAAGTTAATTCCAACTCATGGTGACCTTACATACAGCAGAACGAAGTGTTGCCTGGTCTGGAGTCACCCTCACAATCACCAGCATCTTTGGGTCCATCATTGTGGCTACTGTGCCAATTGGTCCCATGAAGTGTCTCCCACACCCTCTTTCACACTCTACTTCACCAAACATGATGTCTTTCTCAAGAGACTAAGAACCCTCGATGGCACGCCCAGACTAAGCAAGTCAGGCAATGTTCTGTTGTGATCCATAAGGTTTTCATTGGCTAATTTTCAGAAGTAGATCCCCAAGCCTTTCTTCCCGGTCTGTCTTAGTCTGGAAGCTCTGCTGAAACCTGTCCACCATGGGTGACGCTGCTGGCATTTGAAATGCTCATGACATAACTTACACCATCATAGTAACATGTAAGCTACCACCGATGAGTGGTGGAAAAGCTTCTATAAGAATGTATCTTCTTCATCTTCTTTGTGTGTGTGTGTGTGTGTGTGTGTGTGTGTCTTATGGCACAGTGCCTAAGGCATTTGATTGCTAACCCATCAGACTGTTCAAACCCATCAGCTGCTCCATGGAAGGAAGATGGGGCAATCTACTTCCGTAAAGATTTACCACCTCAGAAACCTAACCAGGGTCTTTATGAGTTGGAATCGACTCAATGGCAGTGAGTTTGGTTTTGGTTTATTGGTCACCAAAGCCTAAAATATTTACTACCTGGTCCTTAATAGAAAAAGTCTACCAGTCCCTGTTATAAACCCAGAGCTAGGTGGGTTTGCTAATGGGCTTCTTGCTTATACCAAACTTCAGTACACATCAGAGTGCCCCAAGGCCCTGTTTGAAATGCAGATTCCTGGGCCTCCACAGCTAGAGATTCTGATTCATTAAGTCTAGAGGGGAGCTAGGAATCTGCATTTTACCAAGTACTCACTGACACCTCAGGTGATTCTATTACAGGTGGTGCAAGGTCCACACTTTGGGAAATTCTGCTTTAATCCCCAGAGACAACTGAAGTTCCTGAACACTGGGCATTCTCCTGCCATCATACCTTTGCAGTCACAGTCTGTCGGCCTGGAAAGTCTTGGCATCTGCCTTTCTCTTTCAAGGCTCAACACAAGACCACTTCTTCCATGAAGCCTTCCCAGATCCCCAACCCCTACACCAGGCAAGCATTGTCACCCCCTCCTCTGTTCTGCTCCATAAAGCACCTGTCCCTCTCCCCACAGATGATAGGCTTATGTGTCTGTCTCAGCAACAGACCTTAAACTCTTCCAGAGTAAGACATCACTTCGCTGGACCCCAAGCATGCCCCACAGTGCTTGGTGCATAGAAGGCACTTGATCAAAGTCCGATGAGTCAGTGAACAGATGGACTTGCTCCAAGCCACCACCGGAAGCAGAGCAAAGCCAGACTGGTCCACACACCAGGATCCCCTGTCATGATCTTCATGCCCCACTATCAACAACAAGGGCTTTGTACTCGGCTGGCCTGAGTTTGAATCCAGTTGCATACCCTGCTAGCTTTGTGACCTTGGACAACTTGTACAAGCTCTCCAAGCTCCATTACATCATCTCTCCAATGACAAAGATGATACTAATAGCACTTACCTCATAGAGCTGCTCTGAGCCTTCAATAAAACGATCCACAGAAAGTGCTCCAAGCACCTAGGAAACACTCAATGACTGTTCATTATGACTGTAATGCGGTCATCTTCCTTTGTCCATGCTGGCACTTGCCCCAGAGGAGCCTGACAGGAAGCTCAGCCTCTCTCTAGTGAGGAGATGGTTAAGACGATATCCTGACTTGAGTCTCAGAGTCCGCCAGCTCCCTCCCTTTTGACACTGGGATCCCACTGAGAATCAGCACCTGGGGAAGTCCTGTGGAGAGATCAGCACCCTAGGACTATGCAGACCATGGAGTTCAGCTTCTAGAATTCATGAACCATGGCTCCTCACCCAGCTCTAGAAATTCATTCCACAACCTTCTGGTCACCAACCAGGAGGGGTCCAGGCAGAGTACTCCAGGAGAGAGATGACACTCAGGGGACTGGAAGACACAGAGGATGCTGGTGGCATCCCTGCCCAGGCAGCAGTCTGCATCGATAACATAGTACACTCCTTGTTGAGCCCCAAGGAGAAGGCTGATTAGAGATGCAGCACAAGGAGTGGATGGAATTGCCCACAGTGCAGACCTGCTCTGACAGAGCATGTGGCAAATCTTGGACAAGGGCTTTTCATGGCAGGATGTTCCTGTGGATACGATGACCAGATTACAGGCCCATCTGCAACAGCTAAAGTGACAGAGACAATGTCATAGAGCCCATATGATGGTAGAGTCAGAAAGACTTCAGTGATATGTGGCCCAACACACTTTTTTTCAACCATTCATCAGTTGCACAAACTAGAAACTTAAGAGTTGGCCTTGATCTCTCTTCCTTAATCCCACCCCACCTAATCCTCCATCATCCAGAGCCATCATTTTTATATCCCCAGCATCACTGCCATCAACTACTCCCATTCCCAATCTCACTTACCCTGTTCAATCTATTTTCTTCTTCCAAAGCTCCTATTACTTTCCAATATACTAGAATATTTACAGTAGTGGTTCAGTGGTAGAAATCTCACCTTCTATGTGGGAGATCCGGGTTCAGTTCTTGGCCAACACCCCTCATGTGGAGCCACCATCCATCCATCCATCCATCCATCAGTGGAGGCATGCACATGCTAAGCAGGTTTTGTCAGAGTTCCAGACTAAGACCCAAAGGCCTGGTCATCTACTTCTGAAGATCAGCCAGTGAAAAATCTACAGATCCCAACCACCCAATCCCGCTGGGAATAAAAAACAGTGAGAACTAAAAACAGCCCTGTCCTCATGGAATCAGGAAGAACAACAATAAGTCACAAGTGTATTTACTTCTTATGTTTACTGTTTGTCTCCCTTGTCACTAAAACATAAGCTCCATGAGGTAGGGATCTTTGCCTGCATTGTTCACCAAACGGTACCTGGCACATAGTGTGTGCTCAATAAATATTCATGGACTGATTCTCCATGACCACCATTCCTGTCTGAATAACAACACTAGCCTCCTGTCTGACCCACTCAAACCCGTTCCCCAGTGTGGGCTGTTCAAAATGCAAATCTGACCAGGTGTCTCCTTCGCGCTGCCCACTCCTGCACTCACAGGCCTCGAGCACAGAGGTGGTTCCCCACTGCTCTCATGATAAAGCCCAATCCCCCTGCTATGGCCCACAAAGAGCTGTGTACCTGCTCCTGCCTTCCTCTCTGGGCTAATGGTGTGTCCCACCTTCCTCACTCTCTCTGCTCCAGCCACTCTGGCCTCACTCCAGTTCTGCCTATTGACACCACTGCTCCACCATGGGGCCTCCTCTCCCCTTTCACTCCTACTCATCCTTCAGATCCCAGCTCAGGCAGCCTTCTCTGGCACAGCTCTCTGACCCTCACTGGGTCAACCCTTGCATGATGGAACTACTAATGATCTGTGGATTTCTCAGAACTCATCATGGTTGCATTTGTACACCTGTTCATGACATTCTTCCTGACTCTGTGAGAGCAGGACAGTCTTTGTTGCTCACTATTTTATTGCCAATTCCTAGCTGCATGCCAAACAGAATGGACATTTGATAAGCATTTGTTGAATAAATGAATTAAGTGAAGAAACCAAGGCCCAAAGATCTGAAGTGCCTTACTCGAGGTAAAACAACTTGGATGAAGAAGATATGCAAATGGTCAACAAGCACGCAGAAAGATGCTCAACATCATTGGTCCTTCACAACCACTGCTGTGGAGTCAGATCCCACTCATAGCAACCCCTCCTTGGGTTTCCAAGGCAGCATCACTATGAAAGTGGATTGCCCAACCTTCCTTCCAAGGAG
Source organism: Orycteropus afer afer (assembly GCF_000298275.1). NCBI lineage: Eukaryota > Metazoa > Chordata > Mammalia > Tubulidentata > Orycteropodidae > Orycteropus > Orycteropus afer. Next base: position 4,933,944 of record NW_006921666.1, on the reverse strand, counting down.
TGGTCCTTAGGAAGAAGCAAATCAAAACCATAATGAGATGCCACTTCACACCCAGTGGGATATGCTATTGTGAGGGGAAAATAAATAAATAAATAAATAAAAGAAACTTGCAAATATTGATGAAGATGTGGAGAAATTGGAACCCTCATTCACTGTTGGTAGGAATATAAAATGGTGCAGCCACTGTGGAAAAGAGCTTGGCAGTTCCTCAAAAAATTCAACATAGAATTACCATGTTGTTGTTGTTAGGTGCCATCGAGTCGGCTCCAACTCATAGTGACCCTATGTGCAACAGAACGAAACACTGCTCAGTCCTGTGGCAGCCTCACAATCCTTGCTATACCTGAGCCCATCATTGCAGCCGCTGTGTCAATCCATCTCCTTGAGGGCCTTTGTTGACCCAGGACCCACCAATTCCACTCCAAGGAATATACACAAAAATACTTAAAGCAGGGACTCACACAGATACTTGTACACCAATGTTCATTGCAGCACTATCCACAATAGTCAAAAAAGTCCACAATGACCCGTGGAAACCTGGGGCTGACCAGTGCCGGGCAAGGGCACCAGAAGAGGGACAGAACCCGGCCTCCAAGTCCTTTCTGAACCAGGTCCAGGTGGTCTCATTTCTCTTCCTCATGGCAGAAGGCCAGTCTTTGGGAGATTATTCCATACTAAATGCCCCTCATGGAGGTTATCCCTCATATCAAAGGCTCTCAAAAGTCCCCAGGTCAAAGAGGAACTCTAATGGTAAATGGCGGAGTGTATTTGTCCAGACAGAAGCATTCTAAACACACCAATTAGCAAGTCCTGGAAGCAGCTGTCCCTGAAACTCAGCTCCAGGCACAACCAAGTGGACACTCCTTCTTTCAAAGAACATTTATCAACAACCTACTCAGTGCCAGGCATGTGCCAGACACCAGGGAAGCAGCCGAGGGGACGACAAGGCCCCTGCCCTCGGAGAGCTCACATCCTCATGGGGGAAAATACCAAACCTGAAAGCAATTAAATAGTGAAACAACCAACTGGCCATTTAATTGCTGAGTCGAAATCACAGTATGTGCAATGAAAAAGGGGCACCAGTTGTGGCTAGGTCCCTAGGTGGCACAAAAGGTTCAGTGCTCAACTACTAGCCAAAAGGTTGGCAGTTTGAATTCACCCAAAGATCCCTCAAAAGAAAGGCCTGGCAATCTGCTTCCATAAGGTCACAGCCTTCAGGTTCCTAGGTGATGCAGATGGTCTGCTCAGCTACTAACCCAAAAGTTGCTTGTTTGAATCTACCCGGTGCCACCGTGGGAGAGCCAGGCTTGGTGAATGGCTTCTATAAAGATTACAGCCAGTTGGATTCTGGAACCTCTGGAGGCTCCCCAAAGGAATACATAAACAAATGCCTCAGAAGGCACAGCCTTGAAAACCCGATGGAGCAGTTCTACTCTGCACACGTGGGGTCATCGGGAGTTGCAATCGAGTTGACTGTAACTGACACCAACAACAGCTGTGGTTGGACAGTCTGAGCAGAGTTCCCCGACACTTCTAGGCACTGGGGCCAGTTTGAAAGGAAGCCCAGGCCCAGATATTGCAAAACACAATACTCTCATCCTTGTAAATCTGATCAACACAATTTCCAGGCCCCAGAGATGTGCTTCCACATACTTCTCTACAACCACTAAAGTGAAGAAGCCACAGACAGGACTCTCCAGGCTCTGATTTAGGCAGGATGACGTGGGGACTGCGTGCTGTGAAGCGTCGGATACAATGACCCTGAATCACAAACCACACACAGAAAGCAGTGTGCTCTTTCTCATCTCTAATCTTCGTAATCTGTACGAGCCAGCAAGATGAATATGCAGTATCTCGTGAAAGCACCAAAACGTTCTGGGGAGCAAAGGAATTACCTAAATGAAAAATAATTGTTGAGGAGCCATTATTACTAATTCAAGACTCCAATGACATTGAAGTGTTCTACTTAATGTACTGTCATCACTACCATCTTTTAGAGTATATGAAAATAAGCGCTCATTTGCCGAGCAGAATGCCCACACCTGGTTCCCTCATAAGACCTCAAGTCCATCCACTAGAATTCTCCATCCTGGGGAGTTTTTGAGAACAAAACTCCCACAGCTGAAGAGGGGATGCTGTCAGCATTCAGGTCCTAGATGACCCTGACAGCTATTTAAGTGTTGGGTAACTTCCCCCAGCGTTTGCCAGAGCGAGTCGTACAAGCTGGTGCCGGTTGCACGCTCCCTCAGCGACTATCTATTTTGCATGGGACAATGAGGAGATTGGCTGTTGCTCCTGGGACCTCAGCCCCACAGCTTGCCCTGAGTGACCCCTGCCAGTGGAGTATGGAGCTTTTCCCAACAAGGACTCCTGGTACTTAGGGATCATGCAACAAAAATTAAGGCTTGACTGACCCCTTGTGGCGTGGTTCTCAAAGCCCACTTTTGGCTGTCTGGGGAAGCCCTGAAGACGGGTTCAGTGTGAATGTGCGTGTATTCTATGGTCGAGACTGGTTTCAGGATTGTTTTTGTTAACTGCTGTAGAGCCATTCCCTGACTCATGGCGACCCCATGCACCGTGGAAGGAAATGCTCGCTGCGCACGCCGGACATCCTCATCATAGCTGCAGATCACACCATTGTGATCATCGGGTTTTCTTTTTCCTTTTTTTTTTCAACTTCTCATTGTGATTTGGGTGAAAGTTTACATAACAAATTCGTTTTCCATTCAACAATCCAAGTACATTTTGTTTCATGCCATGGTTTGTAGTCCCCACCGTGTAACAGCTCTCTTCCCACTTCCTCTCTGTTGTTTCCTTTTCCCTGTGTCCTTCTTTCCTATGCATTCCTGCCTTCTAATCTTTCTCCCTGGGCAAATGCCACCCTTCCGATCCCATGGTTGATTATTTCAAGTGGCAACTCCCTGGTGTAATTGTTCACCTCATAGGCCTATTGTTTGGCTGAAAGTTGAGCCACAGGAATGCATTCAACCCCAGGCCTGAACGGTGACTAGGGGCATAGTGTTTTCATTGGTGGATTTTCTAAAGTAGATCATCAGGCCTTTCTTCCCACTTCATCTTAGTCTGAAAGTTCCACTGAAACCTATTCAGGTTTAGGAGGGCTCGAACCAATGGTTCCCAAATGCTGGTCCCCTGGAGCACTTGTGAAAACAGAGTCCTAGACCAAGCCCCAGGAGTCTGCTTTAGAGTTCCTGGGGTGGGAGGTCAGCAATCTGTGTGTTTAACAAGCTGTCCCTGGTCAACTGTCCTCCCCTCCAGCTGTGGGACACTGCTCCAAACAACCAGGGTACCCCCTGTTGGAGTTCCTAGTTCAGTTCATCCAATGACCCCAGCATTCGTTCCCACGGCTGCCACCACAAATTATAATGTGGTAGCTTAAAACCAGGAGCTCTGGTAGCGCAGTGCCTAAGGCACTTGACTGCTAACCAGAAGGCTGGCGGTTCAAACCCACCAGCCACTCCTCGGAAGGAAGGTTGGGCGATCTACTTCTGTAGTGATACTATCTCAGAAACCCAAGGAGGGGTCACTGTGATTTGGGTCCGACTCAACAGCACATAACAACAATAACAACAGCAGCAGCTTAAAACCACAGCGATTTATTCTCTCGCAGTTATCATTCTGGAGACCAGAGTCCGAAATCAAGGTGTTGGCAGGACTGGCTTCTTAGGGAGGCTCCGAGGGAGAATCCATTCTGTGCCTCTGTCCGGGTTCCTGGAGGCCGCCGGCAATCCGTGTTATTGCTTGGCCTGTAGCTGCACAGCCACAGCGCCTGCCTCTGTCTTCACCGGCCTTCCCCTCTGTGTTTCTGAATCTGCTGCTGCTTCACTCCTCTCATAAGGACTTGACAGTGGGTTTGGGGCCCACCGAGGTAGTCAGGAGCATCTCATCACAAGACCCTTGACTTAATTACATCTACAAAGACCGTTTTCCAAATAAGGTCACTTTTACAGATTCTGGGTGGACATATCTTGTGGAGAGCCACTGTTCAACCTCTTACACTTTCATCTTCACCAACACTATGGTGTTGGCAAAAAAATATTGAAAAGACCACAGCCTACCAGAAGAAAAAACAAACCTGTCTTGGAAGAAGCCGGAATGCTCCTTGGAAGCAAGAACGGCCAGACTTTGTCTCACATACTTTGGTCATGTTCTCAGAAGGGACCAGTCCCTGGAGAAGGATGTCATGCTTCGTGAAGTAGAGGGTCAGTGAAAAAGGAGAAGACTCTGGATGAGATGGACTGACACAGTGGCTGCGACAATGGGCTCAGACATGGCAGTGATTGTGAGGATGGGGCAGGAGCGGCAGTGTTTTGTTCTGTTGTACCTGGGGTCCCTGTGAGTCGGAGCTAACTCAACGACACCCAACAGCAACAACAACACACGTTCCAAGCACAGGGTAAGAGTGCACTCCTGAACCCCTGGTGGTCACTGTATCGAATTTAATGTGCACAGGAACCACCCAAAGCTCCTATTAACCTAGAGCGTGGGACTTCACGAGATCCGGGATGAGGTGCATTCTGTAGTTCTAGCAACGCTAGTGGTCTGTCACATTTGCAGTAGCAAGGTTTTAAACAATGCTTTTCTACAAATTAATTATTGAGCTCATTGCAAAGTTAATTTCATAACATCCATAACTATAATGATGTAATCTGTAAAACCATCTATAGTTTTCACACAAATTCCATTGCAGCTGCATAACAGCTCTGTCTGTGACGGACATCAAGCATATAGTTTTACCTCTAGTTTACTGCTGAGAAGAACAGAAACTCAGGATCGTACCACTAGGAAATGCCCAGGGCCAGGCTAGAACACAAGTCTGGCTGATGTCCTACCGCTGCCTAAATAATAGCCTCCAAGGCTTCATCAGTGTTTGCACTCTCAGCAAGATTCTAAACAGGTGGGTGTGCCATCGGAAACCACTTCGATTTTACGTTCTTCTGTCACTTCAACCTAGCCTCTCAGTTAAGCACTGTAGACTTTAGCTTCGGATGTCCTCTTTCCTGGAGAAAACAGTGCCATCTGGTGGTCTTTCAGGGTATTAACTTTTAAGAAAGCCAAACCAAACCAAACACACTGCCATGGAGGGAATTTCGACTCACAGCAAACCCCACTGGGTTTCCAAGGCGTTAAATCTTAATGAAAGTAGATTGCTCAGTCTTCCTTCTGCACAGCGGCTGGTGGTTTTGAGCCACCAACCTTCTGGTTA
>NW_006921666.1:4925738-4927279 GCF_000298275.1 Orycteropus afer afer | reverse complement strand
CTGAACAAGGACAATGTTGGGAGATAGTTTTAGTTGTTGCAACTAGGGTGAAGGGTGCCACAATCTAGTGGATAAAGATCAGCAGTGCTGCTAAACATCTAAGAATTTACGGGACAGTCCCCCAAACAAAGAATTATCTGGCCCCAAGTGGCAGTAGTGCTCATGTTGAGAAAGCTTGGACTTGGGGAGTCCCAAAGATAACTCCAATCCCAGCCATGTTTCTTACTAGCTCTGCGACTTTGTCACTCAATTCCTCGATCTCTGATTTATTATTATTATTTATAAAGTGAGAATATTAATACCAACTTGAGGGTTGTGATGAGGAACAGAATATGTTCACAGCACCTGCCACACAGGCACCCATGCTAAACCTTGTGATGACTACTAGTTATCACTCTTATCCAAAGGAATGCATAGCACAAATAAAGCCTCGTCTCCTGGGTAAATTACTGAGGCTGAATCCTGCTTACCGAATTTGAAACGTGTCCCCCTGAGGAGGTCAAATCCCACCACCTTATATGCAAAGGCAACCACTGCGAATGTTGGCCTGGTTTTTCCTTTCATTGTTTTGGGGAAGTGAGGGAAGGGGGAAGCCCTTTGTCCTCAAGTTGAATCCAAGACCTAGCAACCCTATAGGACAGAGTAGAACTGCCCCATACCGTTTCCAAGGCATAAATCTTTATAGAAGCAGACTGCTACATCTTTCTCAAGTAGAGCAGTTGTTGGTTTCGAACCACTGACCTTTCAGTTAGCAGCCAAGCATTTTAACCACTGTACCACCATGGTTCCTTTTAGGAAGTGAAAGGCAGTGCAAAGCTGGGACTGACTAAGGACTTGTGGCCGGAGCTAAAGCTCAGATTTCTCTACTGATATATAACCAACTCGTTATGGGCTCATGATCCTAACGCTCCTCACATGCCTCAGGCCTGACCCAGGCAAAAGTTAGCAGGACCAAGTCTCCCGCCATTCACACTCAGTCACCTAAGACATGTCAGGGATGGTGCAATACACTGGGATGACAGGATGGACATAATGGCCACTGTCCTTGGTGCACTACATCATTCCACAAGCACCAGTATCTGTTTTGACCCAGGTTCTACCCTGTTGTATGGCTTCCCTTTTCCCATTCGCCCTGGTTTTACCAGTCGCCTTTGACCCCACGTGTGTCAGCTGAGCTGTACTCCACAGTTTCGACAGCTGATCTGTTCAGAAGCTGATCTGCAGGCCTTCCTTCCAAGGTTCCTCCGGTCGGACTCAAATCCCCAACCTTTTGGTTAGCACCCAGCACGTTAACTGGCTGCAGCACCCCAGGACTTCCACTCGCGGTAGGAGTGCTCTCAATTTTAACCCAAGTCCAGCTGGGTGAAGGATCTTAAAGAGAGGGGAATTGGAGAGGGAGGCCTGGCCAACAGAGCAGGACCTGGAAGAGATGTGACTTAAATATGGCAGAAGTTGCCAACACAGCTGAAGGCTTACAAAAGATCTGCTTCCATAGCAAAGGTCTGGGTAACAATTTCATGCCCGGATTGCATTTACTCAAA
>NW_006921666.1:4920584-4924678 GCF_000298275.1 Orycteropus afer afer | reverse complement strand
ACCACAGAGAAAAGGCCTGGCAATCTGCCTCCATAATAATTGCTGTCGCTAGCTGCCATCAAGGCATGGTGACCCCATGTGGGCAGAGTAGAATGGCTGCACAGGGTTTTCAAGGAGGCAACCTTTCAGAAGCAGACAGCCAGGCCTGTCTTCCAAGGTGCCTCTGGGTGAGGGCAAACTAGCTGGACTAACAGGTGAGCTCGTAACCATTGGAGCCACCCAGGAGTCCAGGAAACCTTGTGGAGCACAGTTCTACTCTGTAACATGTGGTGGGGTCCCCGTGAGTCAGAATCAACATTTGGTTTCACGTCCAGGTCTAGAGCTGCGAATGTCATAGATTTCCTAGTTTAACCTCTCTGGATTATTCCCTACGTCTGAGATTTTCTTCCACATGGAGCAAGCTCCTCCTGCTGAAACTCCTGGCTCCCTCCACCCTCTCACTCCTTTAGGGAGTGGCTTCTCTGATTGGTGAGACTAGAGGGAGCAACTGGGTCAAGCCTCTTTCCTGTCACCCTCCACGTCCTGTTGGGAGCTAGCTCCTTTGCTCTTCCATCCCATGAGATGTACACAGGCTGTCCAGGGATGCTGGTGGCTAGTGGTTAAGTCTGTCAGTTCCGGATTCAATGTCAGTAAACACTCTGGCCTACAGGGATAAGCTATGTGTTACATCCCAGCCTTTATCGGTAGTAAATGATTGCTGGCCCCTGTGTGCTACCTCTTTGGTCTCATTCAGGAATCGGTTCAAACCTAGGGGAGAAGGAAGTGCTAGTCTTTTACTCCCTATAAGACCTTTAAGGAGCTCTGCTGGTGTAGTGGTTAAGGCATTTGGCTGCTAACTAAAAGGTTGGTGGTTTGAACCGTCTGTGGAAGAAAGGTGGGGCAGTCTCCTGAAAAGATTTACTACCTTGGATACCCAATGGAGGTCGCTATGAGACTGAATCAACTCAATGGCGGTGAGTTCAGTTGGCCTGTTTTAAATAAGACCTTGGGGGACAGTGGTGGTTCATTGGCAGAAATTTCATCTTCCATATAGGAGACCCAGGTTCAATTCCCGGCCAGTACACCTCTTAGGCAGCCATCACCTGTCTGTCAGTGGAGGCTTATGTGCCACTATGAAGGTGAACAGGTTTAAGCAGAGCTTCTAGACTAAGATGGACACGAAAGAAAGGGCTAGTTAACTATTTCTGAAAACCTGCCACTAAAACCCTGTGGATCACAATGGTCTGATGGGCAGCTGGTCATGAGGATGGTGAGGACCAGCAGCATTTGGTCCGCTGTGCATAGGGTCGCCACCAGTTGAGATAGACCTGACAGGCAGCTAACAACAATGGGGGATGGCAGCCTGAGTGAGGAAGATAGAGAGGCACAGAGGAAGAAGTGGGATGTTAGGACTGGCAACCCGACTCTGGGGTGTTTGTAGGCTCCTGGAATGAAGGGCCATGGCTGCCAGGACCTTGGTAATTCCTGGGTACGGGGGCTCAGGGAGGCAGGCTCCTTCTGGTTCTCAGCAGTGCCTGAGAGAACTGTTCATTTAATATCAGTTAAGACAAAGTAGTCTATCATCACTGCTAATACGGAACATTTTTAGAAGTTTTTACTAATGAAATTTAAAAAAAGAAATGAAATAGTCTGTAGGAATATTACTAAGGAAGGAAAAATTATCTGTTTTTATCAGGCAGGATGGCAAACCCAGTCTAATGAAAAATATTAGAATTAATAATAGAATTTTGAAATGTGGCTGTAAACAGGATAAATACACAAAAATCAGTAACTTTTCTCTATCCTAACAAATGGAGAGACATTCTATGCTTGTGGATGTAACAGCTTATTATAAAATAGCAATTCTAAAGTTATTATATCAATTTAATGTCCTTCTGATCAGAATCCTGATGTGTGTGTGTGTGTGTGTGCATGTGTGTATGCACGCCTACATTCAGTAATGATCAATACCAAAAAAACAAACATACTGCCATCGAGTCGACTCCAACTCATAGCAACTCCCATTGGGTTTCCAAAGTGGTAAATCTTTACAGAAGTGATTGCCCAGTCTTGCTTCCATGGAGTGGCTGGTGGGTTTGAACCACTAACCTTCTGGTTAGCAGTCAGATGCCTTAGCTACTGTGCTACCAGAGCTCCTTATAAGTAATTTGTTTATTTGTTATTACTATATCATTGACTGAGAGCTGGACAATGAATAAGGAAGACCGAAGAAGAGTTGATGCTTTTGAGTTGTGGTGCTGGCGAAGAATGCTGAAAGTACCGTGGACTGCTAAAAGAACTAACAGATCTGTCCTGGAGGAAGTGCAGCCAGAATGCTCCTTGGAAGCAAGAATGTCCAGACTTCGTCTCACCTATTTTGGTCCTGTTGTAAGAAGGGACCATTCCCTGGAGAAGGATGTCATGCTTGGTAGGGTGGAGGGTCGACGAAAGAGGGGGAGGCCTTCAACGAGATGGATTGATACGGTGGCTGCGATGATGGGCTCAAGTATAGCAGGGATTGTGGGGCTGGCGCGGGATCAGACAGTGTTTCGTTCTGCTGTGCATGGGGTCGCTATGAGTCGGAAACGACTCGACGGCACTTAACAACAACAACAACAACATATCATTGACTAACAGTTGTTAGGCCCAAAATATACCACCAAGTATGGAGTGACAAGCTATTCAAATGCTGTCGTGAGACCTGGGAGGAAATTAAACAGTCTGAGTCTAGTCTTGGCAAGGCTGCCAAGTAGACCTGGATTCTTAATTTTCCAAAACCAAACACTCTGCATAGCACAGCACCTCTGGCTCCAGAGGGAGGAGCCACTTCCACAGGAAAACAGGACCACACCTCCTTCTCCAATGCCAGGTCCAAACTAGGAAGCTGAGCAGACCTTCAAGGATCCCAGGCTAGACTCAGACTCTGTTTCCCACACCATGTTCTTACCAGATAACAGGTTCTTTCCATGATCTAATGCCTAGTGCCTGGGACCTCCTCCCTAACTAGAGACTACCCATCATAGACCACATGGCTGCCCTTTTCATCTTTCTCATCACCCTGGAAATTCAAGTTGCTGTTAGTCACCCTATCTTCCACCTACAAAAATAAGAACGTAACTGGCACCTTTAGATACGGAGTCTGGTTACCCCAGACTCAGCAATGAAGACTGATCCAGCTTCTGTTAAAAGAGTATGAGATATCAGTGGTGAGCACAGGAGGTATTTTCAGAATAAGTATCTCCTTTCTGAGACCTCTAACATCACAAATTACCGGGAGCCACAGAAATCCTTCTTCACGTCATGATTCCCTTAGGCTAAAAGGAAGAGGGAGTCCCACACATGTTTTCCTTTACACTAGCACTGGGACACTCAGATGGTAGCCCTGTCCTCCTCTTGTGATTAGCCCAAGCCAGGAGCAGCTCTGCCTGTGGACAGTGTCCAGGTTATACTGCATGTATTCTACAGAGCTACCTGAGAACCTTAAAATACCCTTGAGGCAGCCCAATCCTGCCCATCCCTCAAAGGTAACTTCAGTAGTCATGCTTTGTTATGTATTATAAAATATAATATATATATTATTATTGCTATTGTTGTAGTAGTTTCCTTCAATGGTTAACACTAACAATATTTCATGTTAGGCACCATTCTAAATAAATAGTTTTGTGTTTTAGAAGCTGACCTGAAAATGTGAAAGACTGCCGTCTGGGAGAGGATGTTGGGTGTTAGCACTGAGACTAATAGTTAGACATGACATGAAGACAGGGTCCAATTCAGTGTAAGAATTAAACTCCTGACCAACAGAGCAGTCCAATAATGGAGCACGGGAAAGAACAGCATGTTCACCCATACTGGAAGAGCTCCATCATGGCTGAATGGTCACTTGGGAGAACAGCCAAGCTCTTGAATGAGCCAAGTGATCTTTAAAGTCTCTTCCCATCCTGGTGTCTATGGTTTCACTAAGCATCCCAGGGATCAAAAATATAATTCCTAAATTGAATACAATATAATTGAAACTTCATGTGCCAAACAATACAATGTTCAAATACAGTAAGAAATCGACAGAAACAATAGCAGCAGGAAGCATTACCACATCTTTCTACGTATATAAAAGTAAA
>NW_006921666.1:4916613-4919729 GCF_000298275.1 Orycteropus afer afer | reverse complement strand
GACCCCCAGTGCTAATTAGGGAGTCAGTCACCTAACAAAGTCTCATCTGGAGAAAACCCAGGGCAGATAAGCTTTAAGGGGCAGGAGAACTGGTCCCTTAGGGATTTCAGTGGGGGTTGGAGGCTCAGTAATACTCACAGACCGCTCAGCACTTACTACGCTTAGGTCCAGTATCAAATGTTCTAATACATCATCTGATTAGTCCTTACAATAACACCAGGAAGGCCATAGATTGGATCATTCCCCTTTTATGGACTGAGAGAATTGAGGCTCAGAGAGGTCAAGGGACTTGTCTAGGATCTCAGAACTAGAAAAGGCTGAGATGACATTTGAGCCCAAGTCTCACATTCTGGTGTTTTTTTTAATCAGTCATGACCCTGGCTCAGCTGCCTGAGGACACTGGGTACCAGTCAGGCTGTGGGTACCAAAAGAGGGGCGAGGCAGTATCAAGAAGTGGGAAGAGCCTCATTCTGGTCCTGATGACCCTGCTTACAGTCTGTGTATCCTTGGGTAATGGCTTCAGTTCTCTGACCTCTGTTTCCCCATCTGTAACATGAAAGGATGGGATCTAATGAGCTCAAAGTCTCCATCTAACTCTAACATCTCTGCATCCAAAATGACCCAACTCAAACCCAGTGTCGTCAAGTCAAATGACAACTCATAGTGACTGTGTAGGACAAAATAGAACTGCCTCATAGAGTTTCCAAGGCTGTAAATCTTTATGGGAACAAAGATGTCACTTTGAGGACTAAGGTGGCTGTTTTGGTTACCTAGTGCCACTCTTACAGAAGTATACCACAAATGGGATGACTTTAACAAAAAGGAGTTTTATTCTTACAATGTGGAGGCTTTAAGTCTGAGTTCAAAGTGCCAGGCTCTAGGGGCTGGGTGAAAGCCCCTCAACTTTGGGCTTCAGCTCTGCCTCCTGCTCCTGGCCCACTGAAGCCGGAGGCTTATCTTTACTCAGATAGTTTCTGGGTGCTGAAGCTGACAAACTGAGGTCGACAAGTAACAAGGCACAGTCCTGATGTTACCAAACCATATGTCAGGCCATTAATTCAAGTGCACTGAAAGTCCCAAGATCGGCAGAGCATGGCAGGCTGCTGAACAAAGACTAGGCTACATGCAAGGTTCAAGCATGCCATAAGCTAGAGACCATTCCCAAAGCTGTTTCTTACATACAGGAAGCAGACCACATCCCTAAGGCAGATACTCAGCTACTTGTGGTAGATCCCACCATAGAGTTGATTGTCAGTCTCATGATGGGGAATAACTACCACCAGCTGCCCAGCCACTCAACCAGGCCCAGCCAAGTTGACACACAACCTTAACTACCACAATTCCACCCCTTGTCAACTTGGCATTTGTACAGATCTTCAATGGGTGGTATCTGTACAGATCTCCTTCACTGGGTGGCTCCAGTTCCCTAGTTCCTGAGTTTGTGGTAGCCTCCAAATTGTAAGAATAAACCCCTGTTTGTTAAAGCCATCCCGTTTGTAGGGGCTCTGGTAGTGCAGCACCTAAGGCACTTTAATGCTAACCAGAGGGCTGGCAGTTCAAACCCACTAGCCACTCCTCAGAAGGAAGGTTGGGCAATATACTTCCGTAGTGATACTGCCTCAGAAACCCAAGGAGGGGTCATTATGAGTTGAGTCCAACTCGATGGCACATAACAACAACAACAATATCCCACTTGTGTATTTCTGTTAGAGTGGCACTAGGTAACCAAAACAGTGCCCCTGACCCAAGCCAAGGTATTTTCAATTGCCTCATGTGCAACTGAAAGCCAGACAATAAATAAGGAAGAGCGAAGAAGTGTCAATGCCTTTAAACTATGGTGTTAGCAGAGAACAGTGAATATACCATAGAAGAATGAACAAATCTGTCATAAAGAAGTACAGCCAGAATGCACCTTGAAGCAAGCATTCAGGTGAGACTTTGTCTCACATACATTGGTCATGTTATCAGGAGGGACCAGTCCCTGGAGAAGGACATCATGCTTGGTAAAGTAGAGGATCACCAAAAATGAAGAAGACCCTCAATGAGATGCATTGACACAGTGGCTGCAACAATGGGCTCAAACATAGCAACAATTGTGAGGATGACCTGGGACCAGGCAGTGTTTTGTTCAGCACATAATAACAATAAATCTTTACAGAAGTAGACTGCTGTGTCTTTCTCCCATGCATTGGCTGGTGGGTTTGAACCACCAATTTTGGTTAACAGCCAAGTGTTTAACTTTTGTACCACCAGGGCACCTGCATCCAGAATAGAAGGCTGAAAATAATCCATCATCTTTCCACTTTTGCCTCAGACAGGGGCTCATATGAGGTACACAGGGTTCCCAAAAGCCAAAAGCTGGGGGGCACTGTGGGTCACAGATTACATGATTGAGCTATCAAACAAGAACAATGGCCCAGAAGACTGGGATGAGGAGTATGGAGATGACTCTCAGACCAATTATTTGAGTTCAACCTGGATTCAGGGGACACAGAGCCCTTATGGTCTTGCTGAGCACACAAGTGATGACAGGAAGATGGTCTCTCTGCCCCAGAAGAGAGTGAAGGGTCTCCCAGGGGGAGTTTCACAAGATACTCCAGGACTTGAGGAGAGTAGAAGTCTGGAGACTAGACGCTAATCTTCACTGACTGGAAGGCATGGACTAGTGGTTTAATCCTTATGGTGGGTCACGGGTCTCTTGGACAATCTGATTAAATCTCAGAACTCTCTGGCTAGAGATATTCTTACAGGTATGTACACAGCTGGCATATTATGAAGCCCATTCATGGACACCAGGTTAAGGATCCCTGGTACAGAAAGTGGGCCCTCTGACTGGACTTATTCCAGGAATAAATCAACCTTGCAGGTTGTGGAAAGGGTCAAGGCCACTCAGGAGTCACTTTCTTTTCACATCATCTCTTGTAATTCAAAAGCTGATGTCCTTTGTTTGAAGGGAGACAGTCTGAGGGACAGAGAAGGGTAACATTTAAAGTACACACTCACAGACAATTCTCAACCAGATATTTTGTTTTCTTTATCATCTTGGGATCTGGAGAATCCAACATTAATTCCATTTTTCCTGTGGAAAGCCCTTGCTCTGTTATCAATAAGTAAAA
>NW_006921666.1:4890242-4912028 GCF_000298275.1 Orycteropus afer afer | reverse complement strand
ACGAAAGAGGGGGAGGCCTTCAACGAGATGGATTGATACGGTGGCTGCGATGATGAGCTCAAGTATAGCAGGGATTGTGGGGCTGGCGCGGGATCGGCCAGTGTTTCATTCTGCTGTGCATGGGGTCACTATGAGTCGGAAACGACTCGACGGCACTTAACAACAACAACACATACTATGCTCATGTTTAGAAAGACTTAACATTATGAAAATGTCAATACCATCCAAAGCAATCTACAGATATAATACAATCCTGATCCAGATTTCACAGTCATTCTTTAAAAAGATGGAAAAAATAATTAACAACTTTATATGAAAAGGAAAGAGACCCTGGATAAGCAAAACATTGCTAAAGAAGAAGAGCAAAATAGAAGGCCTCACACTTCCTGATCACAAAGGCTACTCCATAGCCAATAGTCAAAACAGCCTGGTATTGGTCTAACAACAGATACTTAGACCATTGGGACAGAATTGAGAACCCAGAAGTAGATCCGTCCTGCTACGGACAGCTGATCTAAAGGACTAAACCCATTAAATGGGGGAGAAATAGTCTCTTTAATGAATGGTGTTGGTAAACTGCATATCCATTTGCAGAAAATGAAACAGGGCCCATACCTCACACCATATACAAAAACTAACTCAAAATGGACCAAAGACCTAAATGTAAAACCTAAAACTATGAAGATCATCAAAGAAAAAATAGGGGTAAACTTAGAGGCCCTAATATGGCATAAATATACTATCAAGCATGATTTAAAAAGTATACACCAAGGAAGACAAACTAGATGATGGGGCTTCTTAAAAATTAAACACTTATGCACACCAAAATATTTCACCACAAGAGTAAAAAGAGAACCTACAGACTGGAAAAAAATTTGGCAATAACATATTGGACAAGGCACTAATCTCTGAAATTTATAGAAAACGTCAACAACTCCGCAACGAAAACAAATAATCCAATTAAAAATGAGCAGAGGACATGAACAGACACTTCACCAAAGAAGACATTCAGGTGACCAACAAACATGTCAAGAAATGCTTGCGATCATTAGCCATTAGGGAGATGCAAATCAAAACAACAATGAGATATCATCTCACCCCAACATTAACAGCAAAGCTCAAAAAAACACAAAACAACAAATGCTAGTGATGGTGTGTGTAGAAAGATTAGAAACCTCATACACTGCTATGGGACTTTAAAATGGTGCAACCACTGTGGAAAATGGTATGGTGCTTCCTTGAAAACTTGGAAATAGAAACATCCTATGGATCCAGCAATCCCAGTACTAGATATTTATCCTAAATGAATAGGAGCCGTGACACAAACAGATACATGCACCCCCTATGTTCATCACAACACTATTCACAATAGCAAGAAGATGGAAACAACCTAAGTGCCCATCAACAGAACAATGGATAAACACACTCTGGTGCACACACACACTGGAATACTATGCAATGTTAAAGAGTAGCGATGAATCTGTGAAATGCCTCATAACAGGGATAAACTGGAGGCCATTATGCTGAGTGAAATCAGTCAGTCACAAACGGGCAAATATTGTATGAAAACACTATCATAAAAAGTCAAGCCAAGGTTTTCACATAGAAAGAAACATTCTCTAATGGTTACTAGGGGTGGGAGGGGAAGGGAGAGTAAATCACTAACTATAGGCTAGAGTCATATTAACTTAGGTAAAGGGGAAGGCAGTATACAATAAGTGGGAGGTCGGTACAAAATAATAAAGGCAAAGAAAGACACTGGGAGGAGCACAAGAGTTAAAGACAACAGAGGTCAACACTGTTACAACACACAGTCTGGCAATAACAGTAATGACAATAATCTACAAGTGGATACATAGCTAGACACACAAGCTGAAAAGGTGTGGGAAGGTGAGTGGGACTACACCCAAGAATACATACAGGTTTGACAGAGGCTATTTCTACATATGTATTTATATGCCTACTGCTCTGCAAGGGATCACAATAGGAGGTCCTGGACAGAGTGGGAGAAAATTGTGGAACAAAACTCAAAATCATTAAAAAAAAAAAAAAACCAAGCTGACTGGTCTGATACAGACCGATGGAGCATCTGAGACTGTGGCCCTTAGCATCCTCCAGACCTGGAACTGAATTCATCCATGTGGCTCAACTTTCAGCCAAAAATGCAAGTGAGCAACAACACCAAGGAGGTACATAATCCTTAGAATAGTCCTTTGAGATCACTAGGGAGGCATTTGCCCAGGGATAAGGCCCAGAAGGCAGGAAGGGGAAGGAAAGAAGACAAAAGGAAATGGCAAACACAGGGAAGAAGCTGGACTGGTGTCGTTACACTGCGGGGATTGCAAGCAATGGCATGAAACAAAACATATATGAATTGTTGAATGGAAAACTAATTGGCTCTGTAAACTTTTACCCAAATCATAATAAAAAGTTTAAAGAAAAAAGTATCTCCTTAACAGTTTTCATATGCTTGATTGCAAGTGGAAATGATGATGTCTTGAATATATCGAGTTAAATGAAATGAATTATTAAAATTAATTTTACCTGTTTCTTTTTACCTTTTTTTCCCCAAATGGAATGAACAGTTAAGCACTCAGCCACTAAACAAAAGGTTGGCAATTTGAAACCACCCAGCGGCTCTGCGGGAGAAAGACTTGGCAATCTGTGTCTAAAGAAAACGCCATCGGGCAGTTCTGCTCTATCACATGAGTCATTATGAGCTGGAATCAAATCCATGCCACACAAAATAACTAGGAAATGGAAAAGGACATGTGTAGCTTGCATTTGGGGCTTGCAGTACATTTCTATTGGACAGCAGTCCTTAGACCAGAGCTTCTCAAACTAGAGCATCCATGAGAAACACGTGAGGATCTCACTAAGCCCAAAACCAGGGATGCTCACTCAGCAGCTCTAGGGTGGGGCCTGAGATTCTCCAGCCTATCAAACACCCAGGTACTACTGATGCCACAGTTTGAGGCACAAATCTTAGGAGACCCTAGAGCCCTAAATTACAAATATTTTCTTTAGAGCCTGCCCCATCCTATCTCCCACTGTCCCATTTCCTGATGTAGTTCAAGGTGGCTGTGCTAGGCAGGACTCCAGGTGTCACACCCTTTCCCTTCTTTTCTCATCACAGACCCCCAAGGCTCAAAGGGAGCTTGGGACCAGAAGGGAACTTCCTAAGGGTGAAGGGCAAAGTTTTACATTTCACACACACACACCAGCCTCAATGGGATTCCTTGGGCCCAGGTTTTGGGGTCCACAGCTCCTATGGACCTGGACCCAGCTGTCTGTACAGAGTGATACTCCCATTTTAAGGATGCATAAAGACCATGCAATGATTTCTACTACGTTGCACCAACACCTTCATGCAGTTCCTGGATGTCAGCTGGTTGTTGTTGTTTTTAGGTACCATCTAGTCGTCTCTGACTTATAGTGACCCTATACACAGCAGAACGAAACACTGCATGGTCCCGTGCCAGCTCCATGATCCTTGCTATACTTGAGCCCATCGCCGCAGCCCCTGTGTCAATCCATCTTGTTGAGGGTCTTCCCCTTTTTTCACTGACCCTCTACTTTACCAAGTATGATACCTTTCTCCAGGGATATCCTTCTGACAATGTGACCAAATTTGAGAGAGGAAGTGTGGCTATTCTTCCTTCCAAGGAGCATACCAGCTGCACTTCCTCCAAGACAGACCTGTTCGTCCTTCTAGCAGTCCATGGTACATTCAATATTCTTCACTAACAACACAACTCAAATACATCAATTATTCTATAGTCTTCCTTATTCACTGTCCAGCTCTCACCTGTATATGAGGCTATTGAAAATACCATGGCTTTGGTCAGGCACATCTTAGTTCTCAAAGTGCCAGGATTTGCTCTTTTAACACTTGAAAGAGGTTGTTAACAGCAGATTTGTTCAATGCAGTATATCATTTGATTTCTTGACTGCTGCTCCCATGGCCATTGATTGTTTATTGTTATTGTTGTTAGATGCTGTCAAGTCATCTCCAACTCATAGTGACCCTATGCACAGCAGAACAAAACACCACCCAGTCCCATGCCAGCTCTGCAATCCTTGCTATACTTGAGCCCATCACTGCAGGCACTGTGTCCATCCATCTCGTTGAGGGCCTTCCCCTCTTTCGTCGACCCTCCACCTTACCAAGCATGACATCCTTCTCCAGGGAATGATCCCTTCTGACAACATGACCAAAGTAGATGAGACAAAGTCCGGCCATTCTCGTTTCCAAGGAGCATGCCAGCTGCACTTCCTCCAGGACAGATCTGTTAGTTCTTTTAGCAGTCCATGGTACTTTCAGCATTCTCCACCAGCACCACAACTCAAAAGCATCCACTTTTCTTTAGTCTTCCTTATTCATTGTCCAGTTCTCACACGCATATGAGGCGACTGAAAATACCATGACTTGTGTCAGTCGCACCCTAGTCCTCAAGGAAACATCCTTGCTCCTCAGCACTTGCAGCTGATTTGCCCAGTGCTTCACGTCATCTGATGTCCTGACTGCTGCTTCCATTGGCATTGACTGTAGAACCAAGCAATGTGAACTCTTTGACAACCTCAATCTTTTCTCCATTTATAGGTCCAGTTGTGATGATCTTTGTTTTCTTTATATTGAGATGCTATAATCCATACAGCAGACTGTATTCTTCAATCTTCATCAGTAAGTGCTTCAAGTTATCCTCACTTTCAGCAAGCAAAGTTGTGTCATCAACGTATTACAGGTTGTTAATGATTCTTCCTCCAATCCTGATGCCATGTTCTTCTTCACATAGTCCAGCTTCTTGGATTATTTGCTCAGCATATAGATTGAATAAGTATGGTGAAAGGATAGAATCCTGACACACTCCCTTCTTGATTTTAAACCATTCAGTGTCTCCTTGTTCTGTTCAAATGACAGCCTCCTCGTCTATGTACAGGTTCCTCATGAGTACAATCAAGTGTTCTAGAATTCCTATTCTTCTCAATGTTATCCATAATTTATGATCAGCATAATGAAATGCTCTTGCATAGTCAATAAAACACAAGTAAACATCTTTCTGGTATTCTTTGCTTTCAGCCAAGATCCATCTGACATCAGCAATGATACCCCTCATTCCACATCCTCACAAATCCAGCTTACATTTCTGGAAGTTTTCTGTCAATATACTATTGCAACCGTTTTGAATTATCTTCAGTAAGATTTTACTTGCATGCAATATTAATGATATTGTTTAATAATTTCCACATTCTGTGGGATCACCTTTCTTTGGAATGGGTACAAATATGGATCTCTTCCAGTCAGTTGGCCAGGTAGCTGTCTTCCAAATCTCTTGGCATAGCCAAGTGAGTGCCTCCAGTGTGGCATCCGTTTGTTGAAACATCTCAATTGGGTATTCTGTCAATTCCTGGAGCCTTGTTTTTTGCCACTTCCTTCAATGCAGCTTCAACTTCTTCCTTCAATACCATTTGTTCTTGATCATATTCCACCTCCTGAAATGAATGAGCATCAACCAATTCTTTTTGATACAGTGACTGTGTATTCCCTCCATCTTCTTTTGATGTTTCCTGCATCATTCAATATTTTGCCCATAGAATCTTTCAATGTTACAACTCAAGGCTTAAATTTTTCTTCAATTCTTTCAGCTTGAGAAATGCTGAGCATGTTCTTCCCTTTTGGGTCTCCAACTCCTGGTCTTTGCACAATGTCAGCTGGAAGGAACCAGAAATACCATGTGGTCCACTCCTCTCATTTTACAAATGGAGGAAGTGAGATTCCAGAGGTCAAATGACTTGTCTGAGCCACACAGTTGGTTAGTAACATCACCAGGGTCTAGTACAGAGCCTGGCTCAGTAAATATATGTAGCATGAATGAATAAATTATTGACTCAGGAAAGGAATCTAGATCTCTGGTCTCTGAGGTCAGGGTTTCTCCTGCTCCACCTGCTACCAATATCCTATTCTTACCCCTCTTCAGAAACTTAGGAATTCATTTCCCCATTTAGGTCAATCACAAGGAGAGGGATGTGAAAGGAAAATATAAGCAAAACAGAATTTAAAAGGAGAGAGTTGAGTTGAGAGTGGCCCTTATTTCTAATCATCCCTTCCTCATCCATGGGGCATTTTAGAATCTCTACAGGCTGCAGGCCCTCTCTTCTGAGGTCCCATACCACTGCATATCCATCATACTCAAACACTCCCATAACATTTGCTGTCAAGCTGATTCCCACTCATGACAACCCATGTGTGTCAGAGTAGAACTGTGCTCATATGATTTTCACGACCGTGATTTTCGGGAGCAGATCCCTGAGGCTTTCTTCCAAGCAGCCTCGAGATGGATAGAACCTCCAACCTTTTGGTTAGTAGCCACGTTCTTGACCATTTGTGTCATCCAGGGATTCCAAGTACTACCATATCCTATGTTAAATATAATGTATACCTGTTTAAGAGTTGAGTTGCAATTAGCTAATTGACAAATGTTATGACTTATAGACATTTAATTAAACCATTATTAACTTTAATATTTACTCTTTTTTTTTCAGGTGTCAAGAATTTTCATAGGACTTTGTAAAATTCAGAACGCATAGGGGAGACAGATATTCAACCTGTACACCCAAGTGCAGCTGTACTTGTTATTTACTGCAGGTATCCATTCTAACTGGTCAGTGCCCATGTCCACCAGACGTGATGTCTTTTGAACATTACTGTGCCCAAAGGATAAAAGGACCTTGTCTCCCATGGGCTTACTTTGTCATGTTGAGTAAGCAAGGGCCTAAATTAATAGCCTCTGTTTGATCTTTTTAAAAAGGGAAGGGATGCATTATATTGTCCTAGACAGTAATAATAGATTCCAGAAATCATAGATCCAGTTGGATGGATGGCTCAACTGCCAAGAGCAGAATCCCACAGCCATTAACCATACAAATATTGACACTGCTCACTAACAATGATAACTAATGGGCATCTTGGAGTACTTTAGAGTTTAGAAAGGACTTTCACATACATATTTTTGCTGATAGTGAAATGAAGAACATGATTGCCCAATTGCTATCACATGCCTCTCCAACCACCAAGTAACCTCACTCCTGGCACATCTGGGGCCCCCAAAAGCTGCTGAGAAGATCACATAATCTTTCCTTTAAGGCACTTTTGGTACATCTGGCACACAGGGTTGTGGAGAGTAGATGGGCTCTGAGAGGACAAGGCCATAGGGGTCCCATCCAAACATCACATTGTTAGGCATGCCCAGCTGGTATCATAAAGTCCTTGAGGGGTAAGAGGAAAACAAGGTCTTTGGAGTCAGACACTCCTGAGTTTGAACTTTGGCTCTGTCGGTTGCTAAGTGTGAGATGAGGGAAAGGATACTAGATCTCTCTTCCATGTCTTCATCTCTAAAATGGGGAGATTTCTCCTGCCTCGAAGGATTGTTGCAAGGATTAAGGGAGATGTTATTTGTAAAGCCGCAGCCTTGTAGTAGCCAATCAATACATATTACCTGCTTTTACATTCCATGTCATATGCTCCTGTGAATACGCCCAGTCCAGCTCAAGAATGGAGGCACACAATGAGTGGGTTAAGTAGTTGGAAGGTCTAGATTCGAGCCCGTGCTCTACCACTTACTGTCTGTGTGACTTTGGGTCAGTTACTTAACCTCTCTGAGCCCACTTATCTATGAAAAGGAAATTAAAACACTAAAGGGCTGTTGAGAGGATTAAATGAAATAATACTTCAAAAGTGCTTGAAACAGTGCCAGGCACATAGGAAACCCTCAGTAATACTAATTATTGGTTGTGTCACAAGTGACTAGTCCCTAGAGAAGGATATCATGCTTGGTAAAGCAGAGGGTCAGCAAAAAAGGGGAACACTGTCAACGAGATGGATTGACATAGTAGCTGCAATGATGGGCTCAAGCATGGCAATGATTATGAGCATGGTGCAGGACCAGGCAGTGTTTTGTTCTGTTGTACACAGGGTTGCTATGAATTGGAACTGACTCAGTGGCACCTAACAACAATAACAACATTGTTACTATTACAGGAGGTGCTCAATAAGTACTAATTGAATTCAAGCTGATCCACAAGGTGACCTAAAGATACAAGGACTCATTCATTAGCGGTAAAGACCCTCCTCTCCATTAAGTTCCCAGAGACCCCTACTCCTTACTTACACCATGGTTAGTTTCCAAAGACCAGGTTGTTACGTGAAAATTGACATTATGAAACTTTAGTGACTAATGCTTCTCAGGCTCCAGGAGTCACTTAGGATGCAGCCCCCGAGGGGCTCTCTTGCAGACACCATCCACACCTCACTCACCTCTGCACCATGACTTCCCACTTTGGGCTGGTGAGTCAGCTTGCACCATTTCAAGCCACAGGCAGAGCAGATTTGCAGCCCGGAGGGGGCCTGCCCTACCCTGACCTGTGAAGAGTTCTTGTTCTCCACAGAAACGTCCTTCCATCTGGGACAAGTGCCCACTGGTCCTAGTGCACCTCACATACAAACAGCTGTGGATCTTGGGGTCTATGGTAAAGTGACAACCAAGCATCCTGCCTGGGTCTCTATGCCACCTTCTCACAGACTTGCAGCCTTGAGCTTTAGGTTTCCTCAGATGGTGGGGTGGCCACCAGCCCGTGGGCCTGGCCAAGATTCAGTGAGGCCACAGAGCATACATGCAGGTTAATGACTCAAGGCCCCTACATCTGACCCTCTCTCTAGGTCTCTCTCTCTCTCTCTAACTTTATTTGCATCCAAGACTGAGAAGAGGGGTTGTATAGGAGGGAACAAGGACTTGGGGATTAGGAGGGAGGCACTCTCTCACTTAAAACATGGGGTCCTTACGTGGCTTTAAGGAGATTTAAGTAGATATTTTACTATTCTCGTAAATGCAAAAAAAGTTAGATAACAAGAAAGCAATAAATGAGTTTCAGGTGTTTTTTCATTTCTTCAAAAGCCATACTTTCCAGTAGAAAACTCACAAGGGGGTGGAGGCTGGAATCGTGCCAGGATTGTCCTCAGCTGGGCACTTCTGTGGTGTTTTTCTAACTTGTATTGCTCTCTCCAGTGTCCCAAAGAGGAACTTGCAAGGCAGTATATTATTTCATCCCCATTTTTCAGATAAGGAAATGTCATCAAAGCAAGAAACAGTCTTCTTTATCTCTCACAATTCTTTTTCACCAAGCTTTTACCTCCACCCTACTGAAAAAGAAAGAAAGAAAGAAAGAAAAAAGCCCCCACACAAGATGACAGAGGGAGAAGCTAGGAGGGGGGCTGCAGGAACATAACCTGCTAAGGATTTGCAGCCTAATAGGGACGGGTGTGCCCAAATGGAGGCACCATGGTCTAGAAGAGCTTTGCTATACAAAGTGAGGCCCAAGGATCAGCAGCATCAGCATTAACTGACAGCGCTTTAGAAATGCAGAATCCTAGGCTCCCCCAAGACCTACTGAACCAAAACTGTACTTTAACAAGTTTCCCTGATGATTCATTCACATGTTAAAGTTTTGAGAAACACTGTTCTAGTGGACATAGTGGTGGGTTTGAAGACCTGGTTTACCTCCTGGCTCTGTCACTCATGACGTACATCACCTTGGAAAATTTACTTATCATTACTTATCATTACTTGTCATATCTAAGTACAATTATAATGAGCCCCTTCACCCATTATGAAAATTAATTTGGAGCATGTATGTGCAAGTGTTTTGTAATGTATTAGATACTAGGCAATATAAGATGTCATTTCTTTCCACTGTGCCTGTTTTTTTCAAGTAGTGCCTAGTGCCCTTTTGACTAGTCCCCTTTTGACTTGAAGGCAGGAGATCCCTCCCCAAGGGAAGGGGAGAGACAATCCCCAACTGGTACCACTTACACTGAAATGATGGCAGCTGTGACCAGAGTTGCTCCTGCTCAAGCAGGTCCCTGTGTGAACTAAGATCAAGCAACCTCAACATGCAGGGAGGCCAAACTGGCCACACAATTCCTAAGAGATCTGTCGGATTAACAATTATAAGACTATAAAGAGGGACTCCTGTGGATGTACAAGGAACACTTCAAAGACACACTGATCTTAAATCTTAGCCCTGCCACTTCTTGGCTGTGACCTGAATACTCAGCTTAACTTTCTGAGTCTCCATTTCATCATCTGTAAGATGGTGATAACAACACAGACTTTGCTAGACTGTTGTGGGATAATGTATGTAAAACATCTAATACAGTACCTGGAACATAGGTGTTCAATAAATGATGCTAATAGCAATAGTTACTATTATAACCAATACCAATTATTATGAAGTCTATTAAACATGTCTGGTTTTCCAGTGACCATGAGGAGCTTGATCTAGGCAAATATTTTGGGCCTGTAATAATTTAAGAGATATATTTAGTCATGATCTACTCATCTATTCAACCATTTATTAAGTTCCAGCTGAACACAAGGCAACTTTGTATACCACAGAGAGCATAGACTCTGCTGTCAGAAGAGCTGAGTTTGAATCTCCAGGGGTCTTCCTTCTCTAGGAGTCTAGAACGGATCAGGTTTCAGTGTAGGAAGGAATAAAAGGGAAACCCAGGGAGGATCAACACTGTGTGTTACCAAATCAGGTAAGATTGTTCCCTTGCTGAGAAAAAAGAAAAGATAGAATTGGGTGGGAAGGAAATGAAAGAATGGGACACAGAAGAAAGGCTCACTTCACAGGGAGTCAGGGACAACCAGCTTCCAGGACCGAACTCAGAGAGTTGTCCCCCACTCTAAACCGGAGTAATGTTTGACTTTATATTCTTCAGGCAGCTTGTAACTCAACAGAAGTTGGGATAATGCTTTAGAGTAGCAATTCTCAAATGTTAGTGTGTGTCAGACTCACCCAGAGAGCTTGATAAATATGTAGTTCTTGGGCTCTAGCCCCAGAGAATCTAATTCAGTGTGTCTGAGTATTTGCACATTTAACAGGTGTTTCTAATGCAGGTGGAAGAAATTTTGCCTTCAGAATTCAAACCCAGTTCTTCTGACTCCAAATTTGTTTTGTTTTGTTTTGTTTTGTCTTTAATCACATTACAGTCCCCTGGGAGCTCTGTTGGTGCAGTGCCTAAGGCATTTGACTGCTAACCAAAAGGCTGGTGGTTCAAACCCACCAGCCACTCTGCAGAAAGATGGGGCAATCTACTTCTATAATGATTTACTGCCTCAGAAACCCAGTGGGTGCTGCTATGATTCAGAATCAACTCAATGGCAGTGAGTCTGTTTTTTTTGGCTTAAGATCCTCTGCATAGATAGATGGATAGATGGATGGATGGATGGGTGGATGGGTGGATGGACAAACAAAATGAATGACAGTTTCTACCATATAGGTCCACAAAGTTGCAGTTAGGTAATAGAGGCTGGGCCCTGTCCTTGTTTTGTCTCTAAGGTCTCCCGGTGAGAAACTGAATTCTGGAGTGCTGACCAGACAATTTAGGAACACTGATCAAAGCCAGCTTAGTATGATAGAAAGGGCAGAAATACGGAGTCATAAGACCTTGGTTCAAGTTGAAGTGCTGGTACTGCCTGCTTGTGTGACCATGTAGAACTCAAGGCTTTACTGAACCTTGATTTTCTCATCTGTAAACAGAGGATCAATGCACCCAACTTACAAGGTTAACTCCTAAAGTATAACAAAATGCTAGCTAATTTCTCCAGCTATGGACAGAACCCTTTGTCCCCACTCCTTTTGCTTTTCATATATGAAATTCTCAAGGGATTCAATAATCTCTTATATTTATTTATGTATGCATCACTTTTGGATATGTTGTTCCATATGAGCTTTGCAAGAATGCACTGACTCTTGTGATGTTGGTGGGGATTATGGTTCCCAACTGACAAACAGGTGAGGCAATCAGAGACAGAGAAGTGAAGTCATTTATCCAAGGTCAACCTGCAGGTGAGAAGCTACAGAATCAAGGGCATCCTTTGGCTCCAAGTTCAGTGGTCTTCCAACTGTGTCCTGCTGCCTCCTCCCAAAGAGGGAGCTCTCACATTAAATTCTAAAATCACCTTTGCCAAAACTTGGGAATTGGAAGGGGCCTTGGTTAAAATTAAATTATCCCCTAGCATTTGTAACTAGAAGATTATAACTGGAACCATTTGAATTTGCAACTCCTATGAGTCTACACCTCACTGCTGAAGAGTGATCAGACTGAAGGCATTCTGGGAACTCTGCTTCCCCTTAAAATCTGCAAGTTGTTCATGGACTCTTTATCCCTCTGGCCTTCAGAAGACATTTGTGTTCTGATAGAGGAGGCACCGTGAGGGGACAGAGTCTATTTATTCTAACTTGCTCTGCCGCCTCTAATGTACTGTCACACAAGTGACTTGCTGTGCTGTGTGATGCTAGAAAGGAAACAATAAAATGCACGATTAAGAATGTGTCTAATGCCTCCCAGGGAATCAGGCTCTCTGGAGGTCACATTTCCCCGTGAATTCCCTACCCATGGACAGTTGCCTGTGGTCTTCAGAGAGGCTCAGCTGTGGGATGCCTACCTTGTCCTTTTGCCATTTTTCCACGTGGAGTTGGGGATTGGGTGGAAGCAAGGAGGAGGGAATAGAGAAGGTAGCCAGGGCTGCTCCCCCAGTGACCCCCCGAGGTAAGAATGGACCTGATCCTCCGTCTCTGTGGAAGTTGTCTCTCCTCACCCGTAGGTCCAAGCTTTGTTTCTAGGAGACTGTCCAGCTCTGGCTTCTGCGAAATGGGATGACCTAGAGCCAGTAGATACCACTGTGCTTTCTTTTTTTGGATTTGAAGTCAGTCCAAGTATTTCTGATCCTCTCCTTTTTTGGAGAGAATGAAGGATTAGGGTCCTTCTAGGATTCTTGCAGCAAAGTCAGTGGACTTGACAAGCATGTTGCTTCCCTATAACCACAATTCCAGATATCAGGGTAACAGCCCCATGTTGTCAACAGATGAGGTTGGCAGAGACCCAGGGAAAAGCTAGGAGAAGGAAACCAATGCACACTGGATATAATCAGGTTCAAGGCATTGTGTATGGCTATTTCCAGTGTCAGGCAATGTTTTCCACCACACTTGGCTTTAGTTGATCTTCAATATGACTTTCTTCCAGGAGGACCATCAGATAAGAGAAAGTCCAATGACAGCAAAAACCCAGGGCACCACTCACAGCAGGAGTGTGTGACACAGCCCTGCTGGCGACTGTAGCAGGACATCAGACCTCGCTCAAGAAGCCAGCCAGGAAACTAACAGTTCTCCTGGTTGCCCCAGCTTTGGGGGAGCTCACATACAGAATCTCACATTCAAGGCACACATGAGAAACAGGTACTGGGTCAATGGTGGGAGTCCCTGGGTAGTACACACAGTTAAGTGCTCAGCTACTAACCAAAAGTTTGGCAATTCAAATCCACCCAGATGCACCTCAGAAGAAAGTTCTGGAAATATATTTCCAAAAGATCACAGCCCTTGAAAACCCTATGGAGCACAGTTCTACTCTGACACACATGAGGATACTGTGATTCGGAATCAACTCAACGGCAACCAGTTTTTTCCTGGCTTGGGTAAGTGGTGAAGTAGAAACGTTGGTCTTTAGCTCTTATGCTCTCTCGAATCTGAGAGTCTCATGCTCTCTCCCACCCCATTTGCACACTGTTGGCACACCTGTCCTGTACGTCAAGACTCCAGGACATCAAGTATCAGATGGTTCATCTAATAAATTAATCTGAGTCTGTGGAGGTCAGCAATGTGGCTAGGGAAGCAGCACTAACCGAGGCCTCCTGGAACCAATGCCAGGACCTGCAGTGTGGCTCTCAAGGGCCTCCTGTCCTGGGAATTACAATTGAAAGGGGCACGGAGATAACCACACAGGGAGAGGGGGCTATGTGGCATCCTTCAAATCACATCTTGGCAGATCTAGGTACCACACTTCAGGCTTCTTTGACTCCACCCTGTCGGTTTATGTCCTAAAGGAATTCCCTTCCCTTCTCTTACTGTCCAACACAGGCTCTCCCAAGGCTTAAGCAGAGAGGCTGAGTACTGACCTCCTCCACACAGCCAATGACAGCTGTGTCAAAGGTCCTGGAACAACTGTTTCTGAGATTTTACCTTTTCTTTGGAGCTTCCCACTTCTATGCTACCCCCACTTCCCCCAGGATGGCGGGTGAACACTGGAGCCTGTCCTCCCTCTCACCTTCCACAACAGATGATCTCCTGCAGGAACTCAGTTGACCCTGGCTTTGAATGCTGCAGTAAAGAGGGTCTTTTCCCCAAGGAAGGTTGAGGTTGAGTGGGGCCAAAGCACTTGCGGGCTAATAGAGCCTTGGTTCTGGGGATCAAAAGAGTTCTGGAGGAGTAGCTACTCTGAGGAGTGGGGAGAGCTTAGAACCGTGGTGATGTCTGCATGGCCGTCACAGGTCTCCCTTGCTTCAAGAGAGAAATCAGTTCAGTGTTACACATAATTAGGGGCAGTGGTGGTTCAGTGGCAGAATTCTCACCTTCCGTATGAGAGTCCCAGGTTTGATTTCCAGCCAGGTCAGCTCATGTGCAGCCACCATCTAGTCCATCAGAGGAGGCTGGCATGTTGCTATGATGCTCAGCAGGTTTCTGCAGAGCTTCCACCTAAGATGCCCTAGGAAGACAGGCTTGGAGAGCTGCTTCTGAAAACCAGCCAGTGAAAACCCTGTGGGTCACAAGGGGACAAGACCACTGTGCATGAGGTCACCAGGAACCAGAGGCTGCCTTGATGGCAACTAACCACAAAGTAGGCACAATCAAAGGAATCTTTGCTTGATTTTAAAAAAAAAAAAGAGTGGACACAGGAGTCTCTGAAGAGTGACCATCCCCACATGTTCCAACCAACCTTCCATAGAAAACACACTCCAGTTTAGAGACAGCTCATGGGCCAGGATTTCAGGAACAGGTCTAGGTATCAGTGGGGGTGCACTTACACTGTTGGGTCTCCCAGGAGTCAGAGAACACCAAGAATATTTCACAGATGGGATGGATCTCATAAAACAGGCAGGCTCTGAGACACAAACCAGAAGACACTTCCCAGAAGTGAAACCAGAAATAACCAAGTAACCAGTTGCTGTCCAATCAACCCTGAGTCATGCCAACCCCACATGTATCAGAGGACATCTGTGCTCCACAGGGTTTTCAGTGGCTGGTTTTCAGAAGTGGATCACCAGGCCTTCCTTCCAAGGCACCCCTGGATGGACCCAAACCTCCAACCTTTTGGTTTGTAGCTGAGCACATCCACCATTTGCACCACCCAGGGATTCCGGTAGCAGAAAATGTCACCATGCAAACTGTGACAAATCTGACCAGCTTGTGGAAGATGGGAACAGCATATTATTCTTCCCTTTATAGATTTAATTTGGGGCATCACAGGGAAGGCTGGGGTGGAGCCAACAGTCGAGTTGGGGAGATGGACATTAATATCTCAGAGCAGAGGTAGAAGGTCCGGAGAACGGAGCTGAAGGAAAAACAGCCAGGGAGACACAAAAAAGCAGGGGACTGGGTAGGCATTGCCGCTAGAGCTGAACTTGCAGCTTTGACAGAGCTGACTTTAGGCCGACCTTCAGCGGCGCTTCTTAGCAATGTACACCAGGCAATCGCTGGTAAATCTTTATTAATTTTAATTGGCGGCACCCATTTATAAGAACCATTAAAAAGGATAAATTGAGCCCATCCGGCGTAATGTCTTTTGTTAATTAGTTTGTCAGCACTGTTTTAATATCCCCTAATGACTTCATATTTCAGATCTGACATTAAAGGAGACGCTGTGAGAAAGGAAATGGTCTTATCACAGTGTACTGTACCGTTTTTCTTTTTTGAACAAAAAGTGTCCTTCCAAATGCTGACCAAGGTTAGATGTCATTTAATTCTAAAAGGTAGCTACTTGAGGACTTTTCAGGCCCCATATTCTATATCTGAGTCCTACCACCCTATCATTTCCCAACTTTCCTCTTTCTTCTAACCTCCTCAGGCATCCCAAGAACATGCATTCATTCCTTCTTTCACTCACTTATTCAACAAACATTGACTGAGTCCCTCAGAGTCAGGGAGGTGGGTTGGGATGAGGTGAAGCAAGACACAGATCCTTTGTAGGAAACAGACCTAAAGGCTTCATGTTCTCCATCTCCAGAGGGGCTTCTCTCACAAATTCAAGGCTGCCATCTTTGTTCTGACAGGAAACCAAAAAAAAATGGGAGGGAAGAGAAACAAAGATAAATAGACAAGATGAGCTTTGACTACTGGTTCCCAAAGACTGTGCTCTAAAATCAGATGGAAACCAAAACTCCCACCAAGGCCACCTCTCATAGCAGGAGCACAGGGGCTTTGAGCCAAAGAGATCTTAGTGCTTTGTTTTAGCAGCCTCTGCTGAGGCTTCAAAGGAGAGGGCACAATAACAAGTAGGAAAAGCAGGGGCTTATTTGTGCTTACTTACTAATCTGCCTTGAACACTTTCACATGAGATGTGGTGAAAAACAGGTGAAACTGCTCATGACAGATTAGCCCACGCTCACCTTGCTTCCTGGGTACTCTGTCCCTGTCAGGGATCTGAAATCTGAAAAGATGCTTTGATTCTGTAGGAAAGTTCTGTGGGATTGGGAGAGAGACAGATGTCAGCCATATCTAGAAGAAGAATGTTTGAGGTGGTGACGAAATGTGAAATTGCTCACTACAGATTAGTAAGAAAGCACAAGCAAGACCATGCTTACCTTGCTTATTGGGTAATCTGACACTGGGCACAAGATGATCCCCTGGGAAGCTAGCAGCTTTCACAACTATTCATACACTTTCAAACACCTAAACAAAAAGAAGGAAATTAAGCTTTGTCAGTGTGTAATGACCAGTGTCACACTGTCGCCTGGCTTCGGCTATGTGTCCACTGGTGACCGTGACTCAGGGCATGAAGGGGATGAAGAGGAAGGAGGGTTGACAGTAGCACTCACACTGGCTTGTTAGATTTCTGCACATTGCCCCATTGGAGTTTACCTTTGCCTGGTTAAGTGAATTGACAAGTAATTTTATCTAGTTTTAACTGAATTACCATCACAAAAAGGACAATTAGAAATCATGGTTTAAACCACAAGCTGACATGAAAAATGACAGAGCTGAAACTTCTCCCACTCCTACTACAAGCTTTTCGTCAACCACAGTATGAGGTAAAAATAATGTTGATCTAATCATATCTGACAAGTAATTGGCCACAAAAAAAAAAAGAAAAATGATCAAGAAGGCTCTTTGGAATGTGGACTTACGTCCTCTATTATTCACAGTAAACTGTCCCCAGGCATATTCTGTGCCTTGAGATAGTAACTAATGATCATGGCACCAATTTATGCTTCATGGATAAATAAATAGACATAAATGAGGTGCAATCCTGAAACCTCTTACTGATAGGGTCTGAGCCCATGGAAGTATGAAGGCTGCCCAAATGAGGGGCTCCTGACAAGTTCTAACCCCCCTGGATCCTCATCTATAAACTGGCCATTCCAACTACTTCGTAGGGTGGTTCTAACAACTAGAGATAAAGGATTTAAAGTGCCTATCACAATGCCTGGCACAGAGGAGTCATGTCACAGAAGGCTGTCTTTGCCATCATCGGCAGCACCACCACACCTTTAAGCTACAGCCCAAGACTCTAAGCAAGACTCCTTTCAAGGCAGTCTATAGCAACTACCCAATTATCTAAGATTTAAAGGAAAAAGAAAAAAAAAAAAACTCCACAGGTCCCCTTGAAAGGGTCAATAAGAGGTCAGGGTTTGACGCTCTCTGGATGCACTTTCTCGGGAGAACATCTGCATCCCTGCTACATTTTGTGGATACTGGAGAGCTACCCCCACCAACTCTGACAGACAATGCAGACGCATGAAGAGAGCCCATAGGGAGGGGGCATTGCAGGGTGCTTTTGCACCTTGCGACCCTGCTGGCAGTACTGTGTGGGGCTTGATCCGAGTCCTCTGCTTTCTTCCATTGACCTGTGTGTCTATCCCTCTGCAATACCATCAAAACCAAAACCAAACTCATTACCATCGAATCAATTCTGACTCATAGCAACACTATATAGGACAGAGTAGATCTGCCCCACAGGGTTTCCAATGTAAATCTTTACCAAAGCAGACTGCCACATCTTTTTCCCACAGAGCAGCTGGTGGGTTCAAACAGCCAACCTTTCAGTTCGTGAATGAGCGCTTTAACTGCTGCACCACCGGGACTTTTATTTGCAATACCGCAGAGTCGTGATTACTGTAACTTTTTGAAATCAGGCAGATTGATTCCTTCTTCTTTATTCTTCTTTTTCCACTTTGTTTTGGCTATTCTATTTCCTTTCTCATTCCATATGAAATTTAGGACAATCTTATCAATATCCACAAATAAATTATGGATAACACTGTGAAGAATGGGGATTCCAGAACACTTAATTGTAGTCATGAGGAACCTTTACATAGACCAAACATAAAACAAACCAAATTCACTGCTGTCAAGTTGGATCCAACTCATAGTGACCCCTCCTTGGGTTTCTGAGGGGGTAGGCAGTCATTTGAACAGAACAAAGGGATACTGCATGGTTTTTAATCAGGAAAGATGTGTGTGGGGGTTGTATCCTTTCACCACATGTATTCAGTCTGTATGCTGAGTAAATAACCAGAGAAGTGGGACTATATAAAAAAGAACACAGCACCAGGATCGGAGAAAGACTTATTAACAAGCTGCCATATGCAGATGACACAACCTGGCTTGCTGAAAATGAAGAAGACTTGAAGCACTTACTGATGAAGATCAAAACCTATAGCCTGTAGTATGGATTATGCCTCAACTTAAAAAAATGAAAATCCTCACAACTGGACCAAGAAGCAACATCTTGATAAATGAGAAAAGATGGCAGTTGTCAAAGATTTCATTTTACCATGATCCACAATCAACATCCATGGAAGCAGCAGTCAAGAAATCAAAAATGACATATTGCACTGAGTAAATCTGCTGCAAGAGACCTCTTTAAAGTCTTTAAGAGCAGGGACAGCTAAGGTGCACCTGACCCATGTCATGGTATTTTCAACAGTGAAAGAGGAAGACCACAGAAGAATTGAATATTTTGCATTGTGGTGCTGGTGAAGAATATTTTGGTATTAGGGTAAAAACCCCACCCTGACCATGTGGCACACACCTTCCCAGCTCAAAAAGAGGCTAACAACCCCTTCAGATATCCTTGCATGGAGGTTTTACACAATGTTTGTCAGCTGATGTCTTAGGGATTTGACAGTAAAATCTTCACTAGGGTCATGGAAGAAGAGAAAAAAAAAGCACTGTCTTTCTTAACAACAGAAATGAAATGAAAATACCCAGTATCGTAGATAAAGTAGGTTATCCTATCTGTTATTTTGGGTGCCCCGGCTTTCTGCTTCTACATGCTATAACAGTCCTAGGATTAAACTCCAGCCTGGGGCCAGAGGAGAGAGGAAGATGGGGTTGGCTTCCACATTTGCACAGAATTGGGTCTGGAATTAGGGGTAGCATGGTAGCGTATTCCTCCTGGGCCTGAGGCCCTTTGGGGCCCTGTACCTATTTCTCCCATACCTAAGCCTCAGAACTGGCTTGGTGGTTTTTCACAGCTGGCAAAGAGGTATCCCCACCCCAACCCAGAACAGGGGCCCACATTGACCAAGGTGAGTACGTTGGCTTGTGGTCCCCACCCTTACCTACTCCCCTTTCCCATGCTGCACTCTCCGTGTCAGCTGCAGCAAGAAGCAGTTCCCATCAGTCTCTCTCTGCTTGACACAAATCAAACCCAAACCCAAAGCCTTGGAGTTGATTGCAACTCATAGTGACCCTTTAGGACAGAGAAGAACTGCCCAATAGGGTTTCCAAGGCTGTAAATCTTTATAGAAGCAAAATGCCACACAGGGATGGATAATCCAAAAAGCAAGGTAAGCATGTGCTTAGGGCATCAACAAAACAGGGACAGAAGTTGTCCAGAACAAAGACCCATAGATGCCAAGCAGACAGGACACAAAGAAAAGTGAGCTCCACAGTGGAAGGGAACTAAATGGAATCGATGCACAAAATGGAATCAATGTCAGTTCCAGTTTGGGAGAATGTGCCTGCCACCACGTGCAAGGTTGTTTAAGCTATGAGGTCCCTACCACTTCAACATTTTTGTTGACATCTGTTTCCTACAGTGCCCTCGCATGTTAACTAGAACTCCTTTTCTAGACTAGTCTCTTGGGAGTATACCTTTTCTCTCTAATAAACAAGAGATGGAGGTGGGCTGTCAAGTCTAGCTTTTGCCTCATTCACCCAATATGCTTGCTTCCATTTAATATAATACTAACATAGGTAATAATTTAGTGTAACACTAAAATTGGTAATAATTTAATATTAACATGGATAATAATTTAATATTAACATAACAAACATCCAAAAATACTGGACATGTTAATATTTATTTAACATGAAAAAATTTTAATTTATGGATCAAGTGAGTTTCATTTTTTAATGTCTGTTGTGTGGGATACAATGCTTGCTATTTCCTTTAAATGTATTTAAACAAGGTATTAGGCACATTAAGATGATGCAAAATTCAATATTTATTTGTTGTGCAAAATATGTTTCTGCTTTGCAACAACGAGTGTGTTTCTAAATTCATCTTCTAATTAAATTCTTAGCAATAAAGGGAATTTATCAGAACATTACATTTATATTTCACCAGAATATTTACATATCTCCATGTAAGGAAATTAAACCATGCCACAGGAAATAAATTAAGTGAGTATCTAGATAATAAAAAGCATATAAATGTATTTTAGTTTCCATTTCCCTTCAGACTGACTTTCTTTTAAGAAATTGACTGACATTATTATGACTTGCAAAAGAAACTTGTCTGTTCAGAAGTGGTGCTATTGTAATATCAATTATGTGCATATCTCTATGGGAGCTGAACAATTCCACAAAGAAATTAAATGTACATTTTATTAATTTTGTATATGATAACAATTATAGCTTCCTTTTCATTTTGGATGTAACCTAACTAACATTCAGTATCACCTCACATTTAGTTCTTGCTCGTTGACCACATAAGAATATGCCAGCAGCACTATAATCACATGCCTTGTGATGTGTCCGGTCCCGTCCTACACAAGTGAACCAAAATGCATCTTCAGGTTGAATGCACCCTGGTGTTTGCATCATGCGCTTTGCAATTGCTCTTGCCCCCATCAGGTAGCAGCAGCAGTCCAATGAATTGTGAAGATGTAGCACCAAAGGACAGAAAGAGAGTGTGCAAGTCTTAAGTAGTATTTCAAGATGAACAACACTCCTGGAGATCTGCGAGGGGGCCGCCAACAACCATCGTGTGACAAATGAATGAAATTATTTCTGGTTGCCTGGTAAGTACTATTTCCTTTAACTAACTTTGACCTGAAGAACAAAATTACATGTTCCAAATCCATTTTTTTCACTTACTAATTGTCACATATAAATTTTTATGTTAATGTCCAAATTCAAATGTAAATTTTATTTAATAAATGGTACTTGTTTTATAAATTTTATTTATTTTCTATTATTTAAGTGTATCTGCTATGGTAGAAACAAATTTTATAAGTGATATAATTTTTTATCCAGGTAAAAAAAAAAATGGTAACAACTAAATGGAGTGCAAAAACAAAAACTTGCAGAAGATAAAAAGAAAAGGATTTTTGAATCCCTAAAGACAATTCCAAAACTAATTTCCTTTCTAAAATGAATCAGGAGACTTCTTCCATTGAATGCCTGAGTTTAATGGGTGCAAATCATTGTACTAGTATCTCT
>NW_006921666.1:4887789-4889177 GCF_000298275.1 Orycteropus afer afer | reverse complement strand
AAGTAGAGAGTGCCTTGGGAAGAACTATTGGCGTCAGCATTGGTAAAATGGTGGGAAAGTGGCCGCATGCTTGACCTCTCCCTCATAGGAATCAGCCTTGGGCTGTTGGTGAGGATAATCTCCCCTTGTGAAGTTACAGGAGATCAGACACCTCTTCCACATTATTTTCACATGTAGAAAGTGAAACTATTTTAGAATCTGAAGTTGTTGCATCTGCAGATCCCATAAATAACAGAAATACAGGATCCTACTTTGTGGAATAGTTTTTCTTCTAATGATATAAATTATTGGCTTGCAAGAGGGCCAAGAGATCATCAACATCACAGCGGACATTTGAAAATTTGTGTTGAAAATTTCTGCATGGTCAACAAACAAGATTCTGTGGCCAGATATATTTCTAGAATGAGAAGCTAATGGTGAAAATTATAAAAGGGAGTGGCTACTGTTCTCCATCAGTCTGCTATATATTGTTTTGTTTGCAAACTATTCAATCGTAAATTGTTTAATTCTCAATTTGCTACAGATGGATTTAGCGATTGGTATAACTTGAATATGATTGACTAACAAACCAGTTTAATTCTCAGAGTTTGTGTGTTGTCATATTTAAACTGAAGATGTGGTTTTGGCTTAATTCATAAACTGGCTATACAAATTAATGAAGAATGTCAGTACTGGAAAGGTGTTTAGCAACATGTTGTTGCTGTCATAACAACGGCTAAACGTGGAATATCTTTTCAAGGAAGAAATGAAATGTTTGTGTTCCCACAAAATGGAAATTTGGGGGGTTTACTTGAACTTGTTGCTCAGTTAGATCTATTTTTGGCAGATCACATCTCAAAATAAGGTGACACAGGGAAGGGCAACTTATCATGTATATCTAAAACAGCAGGTAAAGAGTTAAACTTAATAAGAGATAAAGCTTGATCAACTATTTTCAGTGAATTAAGTATAGCTCAATATTTCAGTTTGTCTGTAGGTTCCACTTCTGATATTTCTCATACAGATCAGCTAAGTATTGTTTTAAGATAGGTGTCTCAATGGATAGAAAACCATCCAGCAATTTATCACATTTACTAGCTTAAAATATCATACAGATGAAGAAAGTGCAAATCAAATACCTCACTACGGGTATACGTCCCTTAACGTCCATGATGCATTCTGTGAAGTGGATGTGATTTGGACATGGGGCGAACAGCATGTTATACACAGGAGAGAGACACACAGGAAGGTCACCTGTCGGGCGCAGGATCATGGCCACCATTGTCATGCCAAGAGACTGAAAACTAGGTCAGCTCCTTGCTCCTTCATGGCGTCTGGGCACACATTCGCCATCCAGCCAGCTGCCTCCCGCACACGACAGGCCCTCTTCACTTCCTTCTTTCCTGCTA
>NW_006921666.1:4869409-4872675 GCF_000298275.1 Orycteropus afer afer | reverse complement strand
TGAGCTGAACATTTACATTAGTTAGATTCACTCCTTGGAGAGATCAATCATGGGAAAATATGTCTCCCTATGTATGCACAGGGAGGCAGCTCAGGGGGCAGGAGTGCATAGGAGGGAAGGACACAGGGATGAGGTGGCTGTGGGGAGAAAGTGGGAGGAGAGTTGTTGCATTGTGGGAAATTGTGGTCAATGTCATGAGACAAAGTGTATGTGAACTGCTGTATGGAAGATGAATTGGCTCTGTAAACTTTCACACAAATCACAATAAAATTTTTTTTTTAAATGCAATGTAGTTTATTAACCTAGCACATGAAAGGCACAGAACAAGTCTTCAAATGTATTGCATATAAGAGGAGAGCAAAGGGAAGTGTTACTTCTTTCTTACATGGTGACAGAAAGTGTTGCATAGCAAAAACTAACATTTTCATCTGATTTGATCTTGATCAATATTTTAAAAATGGTAAGGTGCAGAAAACTGTGGTTAACATGTGGACATAAAGAAAAGAAGGACAAAGTTGCAGGCAGCTTGAAACTAAGTAAGAAACAAAAAGAAGCCATTAAAATGAGCAGAGGTCCTGCAGAAAGGGGATCTTAGGAAACTAAGCAAAGTCATTGCCAGTGATTGGACTATCACTATGTTCTCTATGCTGGTGATTTTAGATACATCCCACCTTATCCTCACAACAGCTCTTACAGTAAGAATATCTATCCTCATCTGCTGTCAAACAACATCATAGCAAATGGAGAAAAATTTGAAGTTGTCAGTGATTTTATTCTACTTGGATCAACAGTCAGTGTCTCACAAAGGCATTGTTCTACATCCTACTTTGGTGAGTCGTGACTGAGGTCTTAAAAGCTTTGAAGCAGCCATCTAAGGTGCAATTATTACTCTCTTCTTGTCTGGAGCAAAGAAAAGTGAAAAAAATCAAAGATTCATAGAAACAATTAGTCCAGGGGACTAGTGGACCACGTGAACCTGAGGCTCCACAAACCTGAGACCAGAGGAACTAGATGGTACCCAGCTGCCACTGACAACCATGCTGAACAGGATAACACGAGGAGATCTTGAATAGAGTGGGAGAAAAAAGTGAAAAAACCTCAAAATGATTTAAAAAAAAAAAAATTGGCTTACTGGTCTGAAAGAGATTGGTAGGACCTCTATATGGTCCTTAGGTACCTTGAGGCCTGCAATGGAACTCCCAGGACTCAACTTGCAACTAAACAGTAGACAGACCTATGAAGTGAATAATAACACCAGGAAGGTGGCACTCCTTAGAACAACCAGATCAAAAGGGCAGCATTTGCCCAGGGATAAAGCTCAGAAGGCAGAAAGGGATTGGAAAGGATGAAGGGAAATGGTAACCACAGGGAAGAAGTGGGAAGAGTGCTATTACATTGTGAGGACTGCAGTCAATGTTGTGAAGCAAAATGTGTATGAACTGTTGAATGGAAAACCAATTTACTCTGTAAACTACCACCCAAGTTACAATAAAAAGTTAAAAAAAAATCAATGTCCATGGAAACAGCTGTCAAAAAATCAAATGACCTATATTGCATTGTGCAAATCTGCTACGAAAGACCTCTTTAAAAGTTCTGAAAACCAAAGGTGTCACTTTGATGACTAAGGTGTGCCTGACCCAAGCCATGGTCTTTTCAATCACCTCATATGCATGCAAAAGTTGGATAGAGAAAAAAAGAAGAAAATAAAGATAGTAGAATTGATGTGTGTGAACCATGGTGTTGGTGAAGAATATTGATTATATGTGGACTGCCAGAGTAATGAACAAATGGGTGTTAGAAGAAATACAACAAGAATGTTCCTTAGAAGCAAGGATGCAACAAGACTTCAGCTCAACTATTTTGGACACATCAAAAAAGACCGTTTGCTAGACAGGGACCCTGTGGTTGGTCAAGTAGAGGGCCAGTGAAAACAAGGCAAACCCTCAGTGAGATGGTATCTTAGGCTGGGTTCTCTAGGGAAGCAAAACCAATTAAGCTGAGAGAGAGAGAGAGAGAGAGATTTATCTCAAGGAAATGGCTTATGAGGCTGTAGAGGTTGGCAATTCTCAAGTCTACGGGTAAGATATCTGGCTGAAGGCTTCTTCTGACTCACACAGCTTCAGGGGCTGATGAGCCCAAGGTCAGCAGGCAGGACAGCAGGCTGCTTGTTCAAGTCCAGAGAACCCGAGGTCAGATGATGATGGACAAGATGCAGGATCCAGGTCCAACAAACAGCCAGAACTCTTTGCTCAAACATCTGTGTATGTTGGAAGCAGTCTACCTCCTGAGGAAACTCCCTTTTAGTTGATTGGCTGCTCACAGCAGATCTCATCATGGAGGTGATTACATTATATCAGATCTCATCATGGGGGATGACTACATCATAACTGCAAAGCCACTGAGAATTATGGTTCAGACAGATTGACACACAACCTTAACCATCACAGATGGATTGACGCAGTAGCTACAACAGTAGATGCAAAGATACCAATAGTCATGAAGGTGTCACAGAATAGGGCAGTGTTTCATTCTATTATGTGCAAGGTCACCATGAGTCAGAGCCAACTCAGTGGCAACTAACAACACTAATAGATCAAGAAACAGGCCAAAAGTCACGTGGTAAGAAGGCCACCATTGGGCTGTCCTAGTGCCTTCATCCCACAGCTGCTTTTCTGGGTAGGGAGGTGAGGAAGTGCGGAGAGAGACAAGGACCCTAGGAAAAATGGTTTTTCCAGCTTTTCTGGACATAGCTCCTGTTCCTGGTCTGCTGAACTAAAAAGAACAGGTCAGAGAAGAAGGAGTAGTACATGCCTTAAGGGCCCACACTCAGGCCATGCACCCAGCCTTGAAAAAAGAAGAGAGCAAGAGTCAGGGTAGCAGGTGCAGGAGCAGAGGTAATTAGCCAACCGCTGACATAGACAAGGGCCACACGTGCACTGGGCCACAAATCAGATCTCAGTCCTTCCCCAGCTCTGCGCTTACTAGCTGTGTGACCTTGACACTTACTCTCCTGCTCTGGGTCTTGGTTTCCTAATAAAATGAGGAGGTTGGACAAGATGACCTTTGCCAGTGCTTCAAATTCTAACAGTCTATGACCCTACCTATGATTTTAAAACTCACAGAGGGTCCTGGGAAAGTTCATGAAGCTTGAAAAAGACTATCGTTTTCCATTTACAGAGTAAGCACCATCTAGTTCTTCTGGTCTCATAGTTGTATAGGCTGAGGATCGCATGGTGTACCAGTCCCTTGGACTAATTGTTTCCATG
>NW_006921666.1:4830420-4867264 GCF_000298275.1 Orycteropus afer afer | reverse complement strand
AGACTAGATTAGGATCCACCCCACCCCAGTGTGACCTCACGGTAATTTAATGATAACATCTTCAAAGACCCTATTTCCAAACAAGGTCAAGCTCAGAACTTCAGCATATCTTTTTGGGACACCTAAGTCAATTCGTGACAAAACTCTTAACTTTTCAATTAAGAAAACAGCATCTGCACGTAGCTTCCACCACTCATCTGTCAATTTGTCATTCTGTGGTGGCTTGTGTGGTGCTGTGAGGCTGGAGGTTATGCCACCAGTATTTCAAATACCAGCAATGTCACCTGTGGTGGACGGGTTTCAGTGGAACTTCCAGACTAAGACAGACTGGGAAGAAAGATGGGGCCATTCCACTTCTGAAAAAATTGGCCACT
The DNA here is from genome assembly GCF_000298275.1 of Orycteropus afer afer. NCBI lineage: Eukaryota > Metazoa > Chordata > Mammalia > Tubulidentata > Orycteropodidae > Orycteropus > Orycteropus afer. Next base: position 4,866,890 of record NW_006921666.1, on the reverse strand, counting down.
GAAAACCTTGGGAATAGCAGTGAACAATGTCTGATGTGGCTCTGGAGATGGGCTCAAGCATAGCAAATATTGTGATATTTATTACTAACTTTATAGGGTTGTTGAGAGAATTAAATAAATGAATATAAATAAAGTTCTTAGGACAGTGCCTGGCACTTAGTAAGTAAACATTAACAACTTCTATTTCCATGTTTGAGCTCTGGTAGCAGAGTGGCTAAGGCACTTGACTGCTAACCAGAAGGCTGGCGGTTCAAACCCACCAGCCACTCCTCGGAAGGAAGATGGGGCAATCTACTTCCGTAGTGATACTGCCTCGGAAACCCAAGGAGGGGTCGCTATGAGTCGGGGCGACTCGACGGCACATAACAACAACAACAACAACATTTCCATGTTTATCATTGAGGCAATTGGACTAGAAGACAACTAAGGTCCCTTTTTTGTTCAATAGTGACCAGCTTAGTGGAGAGTGTTTTGCCTTAGGCGTTGGGTTCCTTTGGAAAACAATCTCTGTGCAGCCAGCTTAGAGAAGCAGGAACTCCAGGGTTTGACCAGAGACTGGGAATGCATGGCAAGCCCTTGGTGACTGCTCCTGTAACCTACCCTGTGCTTTGATCTTGTCTTCTGGGAAATTAACAATGATATAACCAGCTTTCACTACCCCCTCTTCAGGGTGGAGCACCTTGTTGATCTGTTCTGGTGACACTGCCCAATTCAAATCATACATATTCACAATAAAGTATTCTGTTATACTAATTTTTGATAAGGGAAGAAATGATGGCATAAGTGTCACTTCAGCTAGATAGACTTTGAAGGATGGCAGGGGCGGGGCTGTGGGGAGAGACTGGTAAAAATCCCAGCCTGTAAATCCATGAAGCCAGCAGTCACCAAGCAGAAGACCCAGGGTTGGGATCAGCAGATCGCATGAACACCTTACTCAACCCATTAGTCTGATGAACCTTCCTCTAACAGCTGAAAAGTTATGAGAAAATAATAGCTCAGTATGAACAAAAAGTCACTAGCCTAACCAAGCATGTGAAGGAGTTTGAAAAGAAGCCAGAAGCCCCCACTGATGGGAGCTCTAGACTGCTAGGGCAAAGCTGCAATGCCCGGGCCTGAGCAGGGGCTGGAGGTGGAAGGGAGCAGGCAGCCGGTGTGGTTGTCACTAGAGAGGAAAGCACGAGCCCTTCCTTCACTGCTGCTACAGGGCCTTGACCTCGGCACTCTGTGGCTCTAACCCCACAGCCTCCTGAGAAGGTTCTTCAACAGATGTCAAGACATGCCCCAGTCCTCCCAGGATGATAAGAGAAGTACCCTGAACTGTGATCCTGGAGATCGAGGTTCTAAGTCCCATTCTGCCATGTACCCATATGGGACCTGGAGCAATGGCTTCACCACTTACGGTCCCTGAATAGTTACGCAGAGGAGTGTAGTGCCTTTAGCAGGTACTCAAATCAGTTGAGATGAGTTTAGCAAATCAAGACTAGGACTTCTTGGAAGGTATGGAATGGGACAGAATCAAAAATACCAATGTGGATCGTATGTTTAATGAAACTTGTACTTGTTATGTATGGGTAGTGGGTGGTGGTATAAAATGGATTTCTCATTGTGCCCAACCAAACCCACTGCCTTCTAGCTGATTCCAACTCATAGCAACCCTATAGGAAAGAGTAGAACTGCCCCATAAGGATGCCACTGTTGTAAATCTTTCTAGAAGTGGACCACCATATTTTTCTCCTGCCAAGTGGCTGGTGGGTTCAAACCACCACGCTTTTGGATAGCAGCTGAATGCTTTAACACTGTGTCATCAGAGTTGCTCTCTCATTGTGCACTACCCTCAAAAAAGTGAAAGCTTCTAGCCCAGTGTGAATACCAGTGCAGCTACTTGCTAGTTGAGTGACTTTGGACAAGTTCTTTCATCTCTCTTAAACTCAGTTTCCTCATCTGTAAAGTCAGGAAAACAATATTACTAACTTTATAGGGTTATTGAAAGAATTAAATAAATGAATATAAATAAAGTTCTTAGGACAGTGCCTGGCACTTAGGAAGTAAACACTGTTGTTGTTGTTGTTATGTGCCATCGAGTTGGCCCCGACTCATAGCAACCCCTCCTTGGGTTTCTGAGGCGGTAACTCTACGGAAGTAGATTGCCCAACCTCCCTTCTGAGGAGTGGCTGGTGGGTTTGAATTGCTAGCCTTCTGGTTACCAGTCAAGTGCCTTAGGCACTATGCTCCCAGAGCTCCTAAGTAAACATTGTTGTTGTTGTTGTTATGTGCCGTCGAGTCGGCCCCGACTCATAGCGACCCCTCCTTGGGTTTCCGAGGCAGTATCACTACGGAAGTAGAATTGCCCAACCTTCCTTCCGAGGAGTGGCTGGTGGGTTTGAACCGCCAGCCGAACATTAGCAACTACTATTTCCATGTTTATCACTGAGGCAATTGGACTAGAAGACAACTAAGGTCCCTTTTTTTTGTTTAAAAAAAATAAAAGCAAAATCCTATTGCCATCAAGTTGGTTACAACTCATGGCAATGCCATGTGTTACAGAGTAGAACTGCTTCATAGCGTTTTCTGAGCTCTTTTTTATTCCCCTTCTTCTTTTTATTGAGTTTTGAATGAAAGTTTACATAGCAAATTCTTTTTCCATTCAACTCTTCGTACACATTTTGTTTCATGACATTGACTGCAATCCTGGTAATGTAACAGCTCTTTTCCTGCTACCTCCCTGTCTTTACCTTTTCCCTGTGTCCTTTCCTATGCATCCCTACCCCCTGCCCTCTGAGCTATCTCCCTGTGCAAATGCTGCCCTTCTGATCTCCCATGGTTGATTGTTCTAAGGAGTATACCTACCCAGTGTAACTGTTCCCCTTGTAGGCCTGTCTATTATTTGACTGGAAGCCACAGGAGTGAGTTCAATTCTAAGCCCAAAGGGTGACTGGGGGCCATAGTCTTGGGGGTTCCACCAGTCTCTATCAGACCAGTAAGCCTGGTCTTTTTCATGATTCTACATTTTGTTCCACATTTTTCTCCCACTCTATCCAAGATCTCCTACACTGATCCCTTGCCAAGTGGTTGATAGTGGTAGCTGGGCACTACCTGGTCTCAGAGTCATGTAGGCTGAGGTTTGCATGACCCACTAGTCCCTTGGACTACTTGTTTCCATGTGTCTTTGATTTTGTTCATTCTTCTTTGCCCCAGATGAGGAGAGACCAATTGTTACTTCTTAGACACTTGGCCTTTCTTTCATGTGCCACTGAGTGGGTTTGAACCACCAACCTTCAGGTTAGTAGTCCAGGGCAAACAGTTTGCATCACCCTGGGACCCAAGATCACTTGGCTGTTGTTCAATTTCAAGTGCCCAGCTTCACTTCCTGAAGCTTTAGCCCTGGTCCAGGCAGAGAAAAAGGCAAGAGTGATGAGAGGGAGGACTGCAGCGAGCCACAGCGGTGAGAGGGCTGGGACTTCCTTTTGACCAGGCTCTGAGGTTCCTCCCAGATCTGTCTTTCCCTATAGAGTCAAGAAGCACTGAAACTCTCTGACAGGAAGTGTGTCCTGAAGCTCCAAAACAAACTTCCAGAAGCTGGAAGAATGTCCGAGCACCGCACCCCACCCCACCCCAGGCAGAGAGACTGGCTGTTGGAAAGATAGTCTGTAACCTTGTGTTTTCATTTTTGCCTCTCTCTTCCTCCAAGCTAACTTACGGATTTTACAGAAACCAAAAATATACATCACAACTTATGAATGGGTTTATAGCTTGTGCTAAATGTGGCCAAATTGCTTTTCTGAAGAATAATACTGATATAAAATATGTATGGTCATTTATGAGTAGACCAATTTCCCCAAAGCTTTACTGGCGCTGGATCTTATTATTTCAGATTTGCAAATATAAGAAGTGTGCAGTGCTACCTATGTGGTTGTTGTCATCGTTATTAGGTCCCATCAAGTCATTTCTGACTCATAGCAACACCATGCACAGCAGAACGAAACACCGCCCAGTCCTGCACCAGCTCCATGATCCCCGCTATACCTGAGCCCATTATCACAGGCACTGTGTCAATTCATCTCTTTGAAGGCCTCCCCCTCTTTCGTCGACCCTCTACCCTACCAAGCATGACATCCTTCTCCAAGGAATGGTCCCTTTCATACTTCATATATTTCATGTTCCAAATGGATGTCTGCAACTGTTTCTCTTCAATTTGAGTGGTGCTACATCAGCAAATGGAGGTCTCAAAAGCTTTATTTTATCCATAAGAGTAAGGCTGGGTTTACTCAGATGATGCAGCTCTTTCCCAGTCTTATTTTGAGAGCCTTCTAACCTAACCGGACTATTCATAAAGTTGCACTGTAATGTATCAAAAAATGTTTCTTTGCTATTCATAAGGTTTTCCCTGGCCAATTATTTGAGAAGCCTCCTCCTTCTTCCTAGTCTGTCTCAGTCTGTAAGCTGGGCTGATACCTGTGCACCGTGTGCATCCCACTGGGTTGGAAACACCAGTGGCTCAGCCTCAAAACTCACATCAACACGTCACCGGTAGGACAAACCGACAGACATGTTTGTCTTCCTGTTGGAAACCTCTTGTACCACGCTTACCTGGGTCCCTGTGGCTGACTTCTCCTCTGTCCAGATTCCTAGGCCTTTTAATCCCCTTTCTCCCGCTCTCCAGCCCTGCTGCTTTGGGCATGCCTGAGTTCCCTCTTCTCACCTGGATCCCTGCGGCTGACTGCTTCTCTGTCCGGGTTCCTGGCTTTTAATCCCCTTTTATCCTGCTCTCCTGCACTGCTGTTTTGGGTGTGCCTGATTTCCCTCTCCTCACCTGGATCCCTGCGGCTGACTGCCAGTGCTACCTATAGCTATTCTAATTTGCATACAATACTAATGAGGCTGAACTTTTTTCCAGGTGTTTACTTCAAATGACATGTTGTGTTGGACAAATATGCTGCAAAACATCTCTTTCCAGTGTTAAAAAGCAAAGATGTCACTTTGAGGACTAAGATGCACCTGACACAAGCCATGGTATTTTCAATCATCTCATATGCATGTGAAAGCTGAAAAATGAATAAAGAAGACAGAATAATTGATGGATTTGAATTATGATGTTGGTGAAGTATATAGAATATTCCATGGACTGCAAGAAGAATGAATATAAATCTGTCTTGGAAGAAGTACAGCCAGAACGCTCCTTAGAAGTGAGGATGAAGACTCAATTAGCACAACAAAATACATAAAAGCCTTGCTCCACATCCTACATTGGTGAGTAGCGACTGGGGTCTTAAAAGCTTTCAAGCGGCCATCTAAGATGCAGCTAATGGTCTCCTAGCATTGGAAGCAAAGAAGAACTTAAAAAAAGAAAGGGCATTTGGAAACAATCAGCCTCAAGACACGATGGTCCTCAAGACCAGAAGAACTAGATGGTGCCTGGCTACCAGTGCCAACCACTCAGGAGAGGATCAAATCTGGAGATCCTGGATAGAGTGGGAGGAAAAACATGGAACAAAATCAAAAACTCAATAATGACCAGAATTACTGGTCAGATGAAATCTGGCGAGACTCCCAATACTATGGCCCTAGAATACATTCTGTGTCTGGAGTAGGGCACACCCTGAGGGGCTGGCTTTCAGCCCGATAGTTAACAAGATATACACACAGACCACTAAATCCAGCATGACGCACCCACATACTTTATGGTAATACATCCCTTGGAGCAATGGACCATGGGACACCAGAGGACCAACATTCAAATTGAGGAAATGCAGGCAAACAGGAGTGCATAAATATGAGGGGCACAGGGGCAGGGTAGGGAGGGGAGGAGACTGGGTTAGGGCTGGACATGGTGAATGGGGAATGAAACTAAATGTATGTGTGACGTTGAATGTAAAACAAGCTCTTAAAAGAAAAAATTTAAATTAAAAAAAAGAAGAAGAAGTGAGGATGGTGAGACTTTGCCTCACTTACTTTGGATGTGTTATCAGGAGGGACCAGTCCCTGGAGAAGGACTTCATGCTTGGTAAAGTAAAGGGTCAGTAAAAAAGAGAAAGACCCCTCAACAAGATGGATTGACTCAGTGGCTGCAACAATGGGCTCAAACACAACAATGATTGTGAGGATGGTGCAGGACCGGGCAGGGTTTCTCTCTGTTGTACATCAGGTTGCTGCTGAGTCAGAGCCTACTCTATGGCACCTAATGGCAGCATCCTCATTTCCTAACATATAGACTATTCCAGTCTTTCATCAGCAATATTTATTATGTAATTCAGACAGGTTGAGTTTATATGTAGGAGGGCAATGTTTATCGAAGAAACTGCAGAAAAACTGCTTCTCAAGCAGCTTGCAGTGTGAGCAGAGCACAGTTAAAACTAACTGATGTCTTAAAAAAAAACAGAATAAACATGGATTGTGAGCAAAGATGAAACTCCTAACAGACAATATCCCACAGTCCTGGGAAATCTATGCACACTGGGAGCTAAATGCCTTTTCATCCTAATGTTTCTCCTAACTCACCTGACAGTAGTATGTTCTGGGCCTCTAGTAAGTCCACGTCCACGTTCTGGAAAATGCACAGCAAGATGTGACTTGGGTGGGACAGGGAGCCCCCTTAAATGTTGTTCCCTACACCTCCACCCCCTTAGATCCTGCACAACACACAATGAGTTTGTTCATGAACCTAAGGGCCATGACTCAAGGCCATGAACACTCGAACCTAAGGGCCATGACTCAAGGCCATGAACACTCTAACCCAAGTAACCTAGAAATCTGGGCCCCTGAGAGCCCTGAGCTGTGGCTGTGCTTCCTCTTCCAGTGGTCAGATCACCCAATCAGATCGTCACATCAAATGACCCTAAAAGAGCCCAAGTTTGGTGACCTCAAACAACGAGTACCACAAAAATAAACTTTTGAGACAAACAATCCAATTAAACAATGGGCAGAAGACATGAATAGACACTTCACCAAGGAGGATATTCAAGCAGCCAACAAACATATGAAGAAATGCTCACGATCATTAGCTATTAGAGAGATGCAAATCAAAACATCTATGAGATACCATCTTGCTCCAGCACTAGTAGCAAAGTTCAACAAGACAGAAAATAACAAATGCTGGCGAGGTTGTGGAGAGATTGGGACTCTCATACACTGCTGGTGGGACTGTAAAATGGTACAACCATTGTGGAAAGCAGTATGGCGATTCCTTCAAAAGTTGGAAATACAAATACCATTTGACCCAGCCATCCCATTACTAGGTATATACCCTAAAGAAGTGAGAGCCATAACAAGAACAGATATATGCACGCCGATGTTCATCGCAGCACTATTTACAATAGCCAAAACTTGGAAACAACCTAGATGTCCAACAACTGAGGAATGGATAACCAAACTTTGGTACATTCACACAATGGAATACTATGCAACGCTAAAGAATAATGTAGAATCTGCAAAACACCGCATAACGTGGATGAACTTGGAGGACATTATGCTGAGCGAAATAAGTCAGTCACAAAAGGACAAATATTGTATTAGCCCGTTATTGTGAAAGTTAAGGAAAGGTTTATATATTGGAGGACATTTTCTTTGTTGGTTACCAGGGGTGGGAGGGAAGGGGAGGGAATGCTGTTAGATAGATAGAGATAAATATTGATTTGGATGAAGAGAAGGCCAATGTACCAAATGTGAGTGACCAATATGGCAGCATTGAGGATGAGAAAGACAGAGAGAGTTACATGGGCAGTACAAACAACAAATATGAACCCCTTTGTAAATACAATACTGAGTTGTCAATGAAAGCAAACATGGGTATGGGGACGGATAGATGGGTGAACAAGCTAAACAATTATGTATGTCTAAATGGAGAGTGTATCCAAGATCATATACAGGGTTGGCAGACAATGGGCCTCTCGAAGAGTATGAAGGGATGGACACTGGGAGGAGGTAACTATGGGGAGGAAGTGGGAGGGGAGCTGCTGCATTGTAAATTTTGGTCAATGACATGAGACAAAGTATATGTGAACTGCTGTATGAAAAGTGAATTTACTCTGTAAATCTTCACCCAAATCCTAATAAAAAATAATAATAATAATAAAAATAAACTTTTGAAATATCCCCCCTAAAAGCTCCCCCACCTAAGATAGAGTGGTCATTGGTCAGCTTCCTGCCTTCCTTCCACCATTCCCTCTCAAAACCTTTAGAGCATGCACTGTGGCCACCACTGTGTTCACAGCTATGCATTCATTCTATGAAGTCTGATACCCAATCAGGGTTCTGTGCCAATGGAGGCATCACCAACCTCAGCAAGCCTTCTGTTCTCCCACCACCCCTCCAAAGAATGGAAGTTGGGAAGACCCCTTCCCAACACCAGGTGAATAGGCACTGTATTGGAACATCATACATTCTTCCTCTGTTATCCTTGGCTATGCTGTATATAAAGACTACATCAAATTAGAATAGCTCAGTGCTATAATCTCTACAGGTCTACAGATTCAAAGACATGGCTCAGGAATGGTCACGTATAAGAACCAGCTTTACCATATCAACTTCAATAACATGTGCCAAGTGAATGTTACTTCAAACAATGTCCAGACTAGCCCAATCACCAATGCAGCTTGTAACAATTGCTTTACCTATAGTTCCTCCTCCTATCAAGATTTAGACTTCTCTGTTGATGAAGCAGGCCTGTGGGTCATATATGCAATAGAAGAAGCCAGAGGTAACATCGTCCTGGCCAAAATCAGACCACCTTCCAAGCAGCCCAGGTGTGGGAAACCAGCCTATTTCTTCCTGCACCAGTAAGGCCTTCAAGGCATGTGGTATGCTGTACATGACCAGGATGGTGTCTACCAAAGTTGAAGAAATATTCTTCATGTACAACACCAAGGCCAAAAAGGAAAAATACATCAGCGTCCAGTTCCAAAAGAAGTGGCAACATATGACCCTGCATTATAACCCAAATACATGTCCATAAACTTTATACGTACAGTGACGGCTACTGGACCCACTATGATACTATGATATTTATTTTTATAATGATAGGTGAGAAGACAACAAGAACATCCAGGTCATGCCAGAGGATGAAGTTCCTTGCAAACTGGAGATAGGAGAAGTAAACCCACCTGTATTTCTTTGTGGATTTGTTAGTATCTTTCTCTAACACAGGAGCCTTTTCTTAAATGTCTAGTAACCTTGGCTATCTGTTCATATTTCAGAATGAGGCCTCAACAGCCAACAAGTACCCTGTGACCCAGAAATCCCACCCCTAGACATCTACCCAACAGACATGCACACAAACATGCATCCAAAAGTACTTATGAGAATACGCATAGCAACTTTCTTTGTAATAGCCCAAAGCTTGAAAGTACCCCAAAGTCCACTAGTAGTAGAATGGATAAGTAAATTGTGTTATAGACACACCGTGGAATACTACACAGCATTAAGAATGAACAGTCTCTAACAACCTGCAATAATATGGATGAATCTTATAATGCTGAATAAAAGAAGTCAGAACCAAGCATACATGCTTTATGATCTCACTTATTTGAAGACAAAACATGCAAAATGAATTTGATGGTGTTAGAAGTCAAGATAGTGATTACTTTTCGACAGGGACCGTGACTGTTCTACATACATAAAGCAGACACAAGAGGGAAATGAAGGCGACGTGGAGAACACGAATACACTGCAGGGAGATATAATACACCGTTCTCAGTCCGAGACAGGCCAAACCCACTGTCATCGAGTTGATTCTGACTCATAGTGACCCCATAGGGTTTCAAGGCTGTAAATCTTCATGCACACAGATTGCCCCACCTTCCTTCCATGGAGCAGCTTGTGGGTTTGAACTGGTGATCTGGTTAGCAGCCAAAGGCCTTACCCACTGTGCCACCATAGCTCCTTATAAGACAGGTCAAATGGATGAAAAGTAAGCCAGGACATAGAACTCTAAACAGTCTAATCAGCAAAGGAGCTCTTTAAAATCAGTTACTCCTGATTTAAGTGGGCATGCACACACACATCAGTATTCCTACTGGACAGACATTAAATTTATATAGTAAAACCTGCAAAGGCTGGAACCTGTGTAAGGTAGAAGCATGTCACAGAAGGAAAACTCAAATATTTTCCACTGAAAAAAGTGGTGGCTGCACCCTCTCAAAGGCAGGAAACTTGGGAGACTTGGAAGAACAAGGCAATCCTGTTGAATTCCAGTTCTCCAGATTTCATTGTATATTAACTTTAGAATTGACATTTTATAGTAAGTTATTTCATCCATAAGCATGGACTATGTCTCCATTTGTTACTGATTTTTGTATGTTTACCTTGTATACAGCCATATTTTAAAATTCTATCATTAATTCTGGGAGCTCTGGTAGCATAGTGGCTAAGACACTTGCCTACTAACCAGACGGCTGGCGGTTCAAACCCACCAGCCACTCCTTGGAAGGAAAGTTGGGCAATCCTACTTCCGTAGTGATACTGCTTCAGAAACCCAAGGAGGGGTTTGACTCGACGGCACACAACAACAACAACAACAATCATTAATTCTAATAGTTTATTATTAGACTGGGTTTGCAAGCCTGCCTGACTCCCCCCGAAAAAAATTGAGAATTTTCCCCACTTGAGTAATATTCACACAGACTAGTTCATTTCTTATTTCATTAATGAGAACCTCCAGAAAATATTCTATATTAGTGCTGATAACAGATGACCTTGTCTTAATTGATATTAAATGAACAGTTCTCTCAGCGCTACTGGGAACCCAAAAGAGCCTGCCTCCCTGAGCCCCCACGCCCAGGAATTACCAAGGTCCTGCCAGTCATGGCCCTTCATTCCAGGCGCCTGCAAACACCCCGGAGCTGGGGGCTCCAGTCCTGACATCTCTCCCTCCACTCCTCTCCTCCTCCTCACTCAGGCCGCCATTCCCTGTTGCTGTCATTGCTGTTAGCTACTGTGGAGTTGGCCCCTGGCACGTAGTGAGCCCCTGCACCACAGGACGAAAGGCTGCCTGGTGCTCCGCCATCCCCACCCTCCGTTGTGGGCTGGACCTTTGCATGGGGTTTTCATTGGCTGATTTTTAGAAACAGATTGCCAGGCCTTTCTGCCTTGGCCTTCCTAATCTGGAAGCCCCACTAAAGCTTGTTCAGCACCATAGCAACACACAAGCCTCCAGTGACAGGCAGGCAATGGCTGCACGTCAGGCACTGGCTGGGGATCCAGCCCAGGTCTCCCACATGGAAGGTGAGGACCCTACTCCAGAACCACCCCTTTCTCTGTGTTATTACAGTGGTCTCCTAACTGGCTTCCTTTTGTCTCCTCCTGCTCCCTTCTCTGCCCCCTGTGCAGTCAGTCCGACACACTGCAGCCCAAGTGAGCTTTCAAAATGCCAATCTGCTGTTACCCCTCATCTTTATTCCTTCTCTTTTTGAGGATAAAAGTAGTACAAGCCCAAGTGAGCTGGCGCCTGCCTGGCTCTCCGGCTTCATCTCCTCCACTCTCCCTCCCCCTCAGGAAGAACTGCTTTCCTCCAGTTCCCTAGTGCACGCTGACACACACACACACACACACACACACACACACTCTTTGCCTGGCTAGCTCATATGTATCACCAACATCATTGACTCCCTTTCTGTGGACTGCTGTTGTTGTTACGTGCTGTGGAGTCGGACCGACTCATAGCAACCCCTGCTGTATTTGTTCAATATCCTTGTTCATCTCTAGAATGTAAATTCCACAAGGTAGGGCCTGTGTGTTCATTCCACCCTTAGCTTCAGTGCTGAGAACGGGCCTGCCCTCTTGTGAGCCTGCAGACAGAGTTTTGGCGCAATTAGCTATGAACAAGAACCTCTCTTCTCATGTGGCCAGCCAATTCACAAGTGTATTCTCTTCATTCATTAGAAGTTAGCTAAGACAATGAAGTATTGTAACTGTGGCACAATTAAAATCTCTGTAATTAAGAAAGGTGGAGCGGCGGGGAGAGGGAAGGACTGGGGTTCTGAAAACGCAGCCCGAGGCGGCGCACAAGAGCAATCTACATATTTACCAGTAGATGGCAGGCTTCCTGCTTTTTTCCCTAGCGCGCAGACTTGGAGACTCGATCCTCAGTGTACTGTCGAACAAACCAATCCTCCAAAGTATCCAAGCAGTTTGGACTCATGGAATTGTCAGAGACAAACTGATAGTGGATATCTTGCTTTGATTTTGGTGTTTTCTGCCCACGAAAACAAATATTCGCTTTAAAGAAATCCCCAACCAAAAATAATCTGCCAGCAACTTTTCTTTCACTGAAATTGCAAATCCTTGCTTTCCTGTTCGAAGCCAGGTTTACTAAATTTGAATTTCAAAAGATATGGTTCGCTGAAGGGTCAGAAACTGTATTGTGGACTGAGATACAGACAGCTCAGTAAAAGGAGAAGGGCAGGGTTCAGTCCATCTTGTTAAAATTAGCCAATGGTTGATCTGTATTTCTGCCTCCTCTTTTCCTTATAAGGAGCTCTGGTGGTGTAGTGGTTAAGGCATTTGGCTGCTAACCAAAAGGTCAGGATTAGAAACCCACTAGCTGCCCTGTGAAGGAAAGATGAGGCAGCCAGCTTCGGAAGGATTTACAGCCTTGGAAACCCAGTGACCTCTATGAGTCGCTGTGGACTTGACAGCAGTGAGTTTGGTTTGGTGTGCTTCTCCTTATAAGCCCCGTTGTACACAGCTTTGAGCCATTTGCCTTTTCAGAAATCAAAATGGTCCTCTTATATTCATTTAGAGTAACTGCTCAGAATAAACCTTATGTTCAAATTTCGGTGAGTTTTGATTATTTTTAACAGAATGTTAAAGGTGGAGAAACATTGGCAAGTTTCTTTTGGCCAGACCTTACATTGACAGTGAGTTTGGTTTTTTTGTTTGTTTCTTTTTACATTGACAGAAGAAGAAAGAGAGAGCTCAAAAGGTTACCAGACCCAGGGTTTACAAATTCTTCCAGGCCAGTTTTCTTTTATATTTATTATTCCACCCTGCCTCTTGACAAAACCAAAATAGAACCCACTGCCATGGAGTGGATTCTGAATCACAGCCCTAGAGGACGGAGTAGAATGCCCCATAGGGCTTTCAAGTCTGGAAATCTTTATGGAAACACACTGCCTCATGGTGGGTTTGAACTGCCAGCTTTTTGGTTAGCAGCCAAATACTTTGACCACTACACCACCAGAGCTCCTTTCTTGATTGGGGGGGAAAGAAAAAAAAAAGCAAACCCACTGCTATCAGGTCGATTTGACTCATAGCGACCCCCACTGGTTTCCAAGGTGGTAAATCTTTACAAACAAAGATTGCCTCGTCTTCCTTCCATGGAGTGGCTAGTGGTTTGAATAGCCAACCTTCTGGCTAGCAGTCAAATGCCTAAAAGCCACCAAAATTCTCCTTAAAAAGAGATACAATATGGATGTGTTCTATTTGTGACAGAATCATAAAGCAGCGTACCTCTAGTTTGTACAGATTCTGTCTGTATGAAATACTTCAGTAAAGGGAGGGAGAAAACTTTTTTCCCAAGTCGAGTAGAATTTTTAAGTTGTTTTGGTCTTTTAAATATCTGTGAGTTTAGTTGGTCCTTGACTATGCCACGTGGAGTCTGGGATCACAAGTCTTGCCCAAAGCCTGGCATCAGACAGCTAATGCATCTGAGTTGGCTGAAGTCAATTAAACTGGAATCTTTGCAACCAGCTGGGTAACTTTAGCCAAGAGACTTGACCCCTCAGGACCTCAATTTCAAAAAAGAGCATGTTGGATTTACACTGTGATCTAAATCTCTAAGTGTGAACTATGAAAGAGAAATGCCAGTTCTCAAACTAGTCCAAGGACTCCTGCGGGTTCCCTGGAGAGTCATTCGCCCTTATCTAACTGCATATCTGTGTGAGGACTGCTTTTTTCACACACTTCAATCAAAACAATAAAACACAAGAGACTGAATGGAGAAGCAGACTCTTTTAAGCCAAGTATTAAAGAGATTTGCAAGATGTAATATAATGCCATTTTTCTCATAAATATGTGTGTTTTGGAAAAGATGATTATTTTTCATTAAAATATGTCATTTATGTTGATGTGTACTGGACTAATTACAATTATTTTTAGATGAATTAATAAATATTTAAAATGTTCTCGGTTACAATTTCTAATGCAATGAGGCAAATACCAAAATATCTCACATAAACAAAAGCTCGCTGGGGTTCCTAATAGTTTTTAAGAGCACAAAGGGGTTTGGTGGCAGGACGCCTTTGTACTTTTAAAAACTATTAAGAATCCAAGGGAGCTTTCGTTTGTGTGAGATATTTTGATATTTGCCTTACTATACGGATTCTGGGAAGCTCTGGTGGCATAGTGCCTAAGGCATTTGACTGCTACCCAGAAGCCTGGTGGTTCAAATCCACCAGCCACTCCGCAGAAGGAAGACTGGGCAATCCACTTCTGTAGAGATACTGCCCCACCTTGGAAACCCAAGGAGGGGTCACTATGAGTTGAATCTTGAAAACTTTTATTGTAGGACCTTCATCAACCCCTTTCTCAACTCTGTTATATGCCTCTCATTCTTCAGAAGCAGAAAGCTATACATTCAAAGATGTTCATTTCAACATTATGTACAACAGTAAAACAAAAACATGGCAACCTAAATGTCTCATGTCGGGAAAACTTGAATATAGATGCACATTAACTCAATAGAATTATATATTATAGTAATAGGTGATAATATAATAATAAAATAAGTATTATGACTTAATGTTAGGTAAAACGACTTAAATCTATACTGCCACTGATTGTAAAATTGTGAGATTGGTATCTAACACATGAAAAAGAAAACACTAAACATCTATTATTATATGGTGCTTGGATATTGAGATTATGGGTGATATATGTGCAAGGAGGAAAAAAAGACCCCAGATTCAAAGGTATTCTACAGAGACCCTTTTTTTTTAAATTGTGGTTTGCGTGAAAATTTACAGAGCAAATTCACTTTCCATACAGCAGTTCACATACACTTTGTCTCATGATATTGACCACAACTCACCACAATGCAACAGCTCCCTTCCCACTTCCTCCCAATAGTTACCTCTTCCCTGTGTCCATCCCTCCATGCACTCCTGCCCCCTGAGCTGTCTCCCTGTGCATAAGTAGCCCTTCTTTCTCCCATGATTGTTCTCTCCAAGGGGTGTATCTACCTCAGGTAAATGTTCAACTCATATGCCTGTCCTTTGTTTGGCTGGAAGCCACAGGTATGGGTTCAATTCCAGACCTGAAGGGCAGCTAGGGACCATAGTCTCAGTGGTTCTGTCAGGCTCTATCAGACCAGCAAACATGGTCTTCCCCTTTTTTTTTCCCAAATGATTTTGAATTTTGTTCCACATTGTTCTCTCTCTCTATCCAGGATCTCCTACATAGATCCCCCTCTGAATGGTTGACAGTGGTAGCCAGGCACCATCTAGTTCTTCTGGTCTCATAGTCATATAGGCTGCCAATCACATTGTGTACTAGGCGCTAGGACTAATTGTTTTCACGAATTTTTGGTTTTCTTCATTCTTCTTTGCTCTGGATGAGGAGAGACCCAGCGTTGCATCTAGATGGCTGCTTGCAAGCTTTTAAGATCCCAGTTGCTACTCGCCACAGTAGTAGGTGGAACAATGTTTTGTGTAGTATGTTATGCCAATTGAGCTTGATGTCCCCTGTGACTATGGTCCTGAGCCTACAGGTTCAACTACTTGCTCCATCTGGGCAACTGGCTGTGACCAAGAAGTGACTACAACCTTGACCCTTGGCAGCTCTACTATATACCTGGGAATTCAGATCCTACAGATACACTTATAGGACCACTGTCTGCCAATCCTATATACAGAGACCCTTTTATCAAGTCTTAACCAGGACAAACACACCAAGACAAAGACAAACCTCTGAGATGAGGGAAACCATGCACGTGTACCCATTACAGAGGCTGATAGAATCCATTCAATCACAGTCATGGTGTTCATTATGCATGATAGAGAGCAAAGGAAGTCATCACCTGGTCATGACTGGCGCCAGGTCGGTCCATCACTGTCGCAAGGGGTACTGCCTAAGTGGGGAGAGGACTATGACTGGGATATGTACACAATTGCAGGTTAAAAAAATGTTACAGGATTGGCTCTGGGCTTTTGATTACCTGGCTGGCTGGTGGTCAGTTATAACTCATGATCATGCAACCCTGAGTCATAGGCACAAGGTGGTTGTAATACCAGGACCTCAACCTTTAACTTAAATCAGATAACAGGCATCTGATTGGCTACCTTTGGGAAACATTCAGGTGCACTCCCTTGTTCTTCTGACAACCATACTCTTCCTGCGGTCAGACTGCCCCTCCCTGGGCTTACCCCAGAATTGTCTAAGCCTAGCTACAGTGTGGGAGCTCTGGTGGCATAGTGCCTAAGGCACTTGACTGCTAACCAGAAGGCTGGAGGTTCAAACCCACCAGCCACTCCTCGGAAGGAAGGTTGGGCAATCTACTTCCATAGTGATACTGCCTCGGAAACCCAAGGAGGGGTAGCTATGAGTCGAGTTCAATTCCACTTGACGGTAGGTAACAACAACACAACAACAGCTGCAGTGTTAGTTTGGGCTTACCCCAGAATTGTCTAAGCCTAGCTACATTGTTAGTTTTATGGTAGCAGGCATTAGGGAAGTAACAGAAAGAACTCAAACCTCATGACTCAAAGGAAAGGTTTATATATGGAAGGAAAGTTTCTTAGTTGGTTACCAGGGGTGGGAGGAGAGGGAAAGGGAGGGGACAATGCGAAAAAGAAAAAAAAAAATGCATTGACCCATGTCACTTCCTTCTGAGGAGTGGCTGGTGGGTTTGAACTGCCAGCCTTCTGGTAGCAGTCAAATGCCTAAGGCACTAGGGCACCAGAGCTCCTCATGTCACTTTAGTTTTGTGTATTTCATTGTACATAAATTATATTTCAATAAAATGTATTTTTTTTTTTTAAATGTCATGACTCAAAATGGAGTTAGGGCTCCTGCTGTAGACTGAGCCTTCCACAAACCAAGCACTTTCGAATTTAAGCTCTAATGTATATTTTTTAAAATTAAACTAGTGGCTATTTGGGAGCTCTGGTGGTGTAGTGACTAAGGCATTTGACTGCTAACCAGAAGGCTGGTGGTTCAAACCTATCAACCACTCCTCGGAAGGAGTCAGACTGGACAATCTACTTCCATAGTGATACTGCCTCAGAAACCCAAGGAGGGGTCGCTATGAGTCGGGTCTACTCAACAGCAGGAAGGTTTTTTTTTTTTTTTTTTTTAGTGGGTATTGCTATTTCACTACGCATTTTTTACAACAGCATTTAAAGTTAGCATTGGTGAGCGCCCAGGTCTTTTACACCAGGGGCAAATGGGCCATTGTCTTTTTCCATTTAATAAGCCAAAAAGATTTTGAAAAGCCAACTTCCTCCAGCAGACCTCAACAGAAGTCGTTGTCTCTGGGGCCTTGGGAACAATCCCTGACAAATGGGAAATCTGTACAAACACACAACTGCCCGGGCCCAGCAACAGTCACCAGCCCCTCTAAAGAGCCCAGCAGTGAATGGGAGGTTGTCAGCACTTTCAGCCCCAGTGCAGGGCCCGACAAGGGGTCTTTGTGAAGGGAACAGAAAAGAAAATGTCGCCCTCTCCGGGAGACTCTCCAGCACCCGTCCTGCCCGCACCCCTCTCCCCTCCCCCAGTGCAGATTTATGTTTTGAGTCATAGGCATGTTAATAAACTTCCTCTTGAGCTGGCTGCTGCTGAGGATTTGAAGTGGAAACACTGCCAGAAGGCGGGTTCATGCTCCCCCGAACTCTGCCCCTCGCCCATTAACTGAGGCCTGTTCCTTTCTTTCCAGAAACCACCTAGGGCATTTCCGTTCTTAACTCCAAACACGCCTGTGGTTCTATTACAGACTCCCAGGGTGGGCAGCCCAGTGTGGAAGGCAAACGGCACCTGATAGTTAAGGAGAGGGAGCTCTGGTAGCGTAGTGCCTAAGGCACTCGACTGCTAACCAGAGGCTGGCAGTTCAAACCCATCAGCCACTCCTCGGAAGGAAGATGGGGCAATCTACTTCCATAGTCATACTGCCTCAGAAACCCAAGAATGGGTCACTGTGAGTCTAACAACAGTTAAAGAGGTTTTTGGTTTTTTTTTTTTTGCAATAAGGAGAACATTCACTAATGCAAAGGAACATCTCAGACAAAAGGAATGGGGCCTGGGGTTTTAGAGAGACAAGTGAACAAGGATGTCAGGAGGAAGTGGACAGCAAGTCTTATTTTATTTTATTTACTTTTACTTGAAGTATGGAATGGGCTGAACTCAGGATAGGTGGCACTTGCAAGGACCTACAGTTTCTCAGAGTGAAAAGGGGGGGGGGCTCTGGTGTCAGGTGCCATGGAGATGGCTCTGGCTCACAGGGACCCATGTACAACAGGGCGGACAGCCGCCCAGTCACCCACCCTCTTCACAATTGTGGCTATGTTTGAGCCCGACCATCTCGCTGAAGGTCTTCCTCTTCTTCACTGACCCTCTACTTGACCAAGCATCGTGTCCTTCTCCAGGGACTGGTCCCACCTGATAACATGTCCAAAGTATGGGAGAGAGATCTCACCATCCTCACTCTCAGGAGCATTCTGGCAGTGCTTCTTCCGAGACGGATTGGTTTGTTCTTCTGGCAGTCCATGGTATATTCCATATTCGTCACCAACACCACAATTCAAGTGCATCAATTCTTCTTTGATTTTCCTTATTCCTCATTCAGCTATCACATGCCTATGAGGTGATTGAAAATACCATGGCTTGAGTCAGACACACTTTAGCCCTCAAACCTTAGGGTGCTCTCTTCCTAACTATATTCCGGGTGCAGAGGGCTCAAATCAAGTTCATCATGGTCAACAGGTTACTAAAAAGTTCGTCTCCCTAGTAGCTGAGGGAGGAAATAAGCGGTGAGAGTGGTGTCAGGGAGGCCTCAGTGAGCTGTGAGCTGGGGCTGGAGATGAAAGAAGGCAGAGGGCAAAGGGGTGGGGGGGGGAGGCACTCTTTTCGTGGCTGAAATTTCACTCCTCAAATTTGGAAATCTCCCTCCTCAATCCTCTTCTCTCTCTCTTCACAGCTCTCACTGACTATCTCTTCAACCCCTGTCATGGTTAGTTTTACATGTCAGCTTCACTAGACTATGGTGCCCAGTTATTAGGTCAAACACTAGTCTAGATATTGCTATGAAGGTATTTAGATACGATTAACATCTAAGTAAAGAAGCTTATCCTCCATAATGTGCATGGGCCTCATCTAATCAGATGAAGATCTTAAGAGCAAAAACTAAGGTTCCAGAAGAAAGATATCCTAACTAAGGTTTCCAGAAGAATGAGATCCTAATTAAGGTTTCCTGCTGGAGTCTCCAGGCTGCAATCTGAGCTATAGATTTTGGACTTGGCAGCCCCCAAAAGTGGGTGAACCAATTCCTTAAAATCAGTCTCTCTCTCTCTTGCTCTCTCTAGCTCTCTGTGTATGTGTGTGTGTGTGTCTGTCTGTCTGTCTCCCTGACATTTTAAGGAATTAAATTGTTCATTGAGTATTACATCCTACTTCTGTGTTTCTTTGGACAGCCCTGACCCAGCCCATTTTCCTTCCTTTCTCTCTCAATGGCAGGAGTGTGAGGATAGAGTAGGAGGAAAAGAGTTCGGTTCCTTTGATTCCTCTAAACACACACACAACACATGGGCCATTCCAGTCCTCTGGAAGAAACCTGGTGCCACCAGAGGAGTCTAGCCAAAGACTTGGGTTCCTCAAGGATATCTTTGAAAAGAAAGAAAAATTTAGATGGCTGAGTCGTGTGTATGTAGATTGTAAAACTGAGGGGCTAACACAACTAAAGTGGGTGACTTCAGTCTTAACACGCCATTTGGATCAAACTGCAGTCGACGTAGAAACTTCTGATTTTGCTGAAAAGATAGTTGAATCTGTTTTGTCAAAGTTTAACTGCTTATAAAATGAAGAGGGCAAGAGTCAGGATTTCTGGCTTGGATGAAGAATTATTTGTTAAAAGTGCCTGTTTAGAATGTTGACTCAGCTTGGTCTAAAAGAATGTCTTCTTAAGCAATGTCTTCTGTAAAAAAAAAAAACAAAAAAACTCACTACCGTCAAGTCAGATCCAACTCACAGCGACCCCTCCTTGAGCTTACGAGGCAGTATCACTGCAGAAGTAGATTGCCCAATCTTTCTTCCAAGGAGTGGCTGGTGGGTTTGAATTGCCAGCCTTCTGGTTAGAAGTCAAATGCCTTAGGCACTACGTCACCAGAGCTCCTATTGTCTTCTGTATGTTAGAAAATAGGATTGGAATTGATAATGCTATGATGAAGCCTGTACCTGTCTCATAATTCTATAAGCAAAAAAAAAAAAAAAAACTAAACCAACTGCCATTGAGTTGATTCTGACCCATAGTCATGACTATGAGTCCCTGTAGGGCTCATAGCGACCCTATAGGACAAAGTCAAACTGCCTCACAGGGTTTCCAGGGCTGTAAATCTTTGTGAAAGCTGACTGCCTCATCTTTTTTCCCCGTGGAGTGGCTCTTACTGCCATTGAGTCAATTCTGACTCATAGCCACCCACATTCGGTTTCCGAGGTGGTAAATCTTTATAGAAGTAGATTGCCCCATCTTCTTTCCATGGAGCAGCTGGTGGGTTTGAACAGCCAGCCTGATGGTTAGCAGTCAAATGCCTTAGGCACTGTACCACCAGAGCTCCTCATGGAGTGGCTGGTGGGTTTGAATCACTGACCTTTTGGTTAGCAGTCAAATGCTTTGACCACTGCACCACTAGAGCTCCTTTCTGTAACCAAGATAGGTAAATATCAAATCTTGGTTCCAATATCCTGATTCCCAGATCAAATTTTCACTCAAATTTTCATTCACTGAGACTTTCCACTATGATTCTGCTAGCTCTTTGTAACTTCGTAACAAGGTAGAGACTAAGCTTATTAAGATGAGGAGGCAGACTGCAGCTGTAACAGAAAATTCACCCTGACAAAATACTTTGTTAAACAAGTCTCAGGATGTAACAACTTCAGAATGTGTAAGTTCCCAGTCTAACAAATCTTTTATAACTTTTGCCACTCCCCCTCTTCTTGGTGCCTGCAAAAACAAAGCCTTTGTTTAACGCTACACCATTTGTAACCCTCACTGTTCTCCCTGCAATTCTCAATTCAGAACATTGCAGATGGCTGAGTCGTGTGTATGTAGATTGTAAAACTGAGGGGCTAACACAACTAAAGTGGGTGACTTCAGTCTCAACACTCCATTTGGATCAAACTACAGTCTGATGTAGAAACTTCGAAAAGATAATTGAATCTTGGCTATCTGTGAAAGTTTCCCGTTTTGTGAAATGTTTTTATTCCTTCAATAAAACTTTGTTTTTAATTCTAGTAGAACATAAATCTGGTGTTTCACTACAGCAGTAGCAACAGTCACAATGGAAAATCGTAATTTTCCTTAGCAAGTAAGAATAGCCTTTTTCCTAATATCTCTTTTGATAAAGGAAGTCCTGCCCAGGCTCTGCTCTAGCTGCCCTCTGTTCAACCAGTCCAGGCAGATGTGGCATTGTTTCCATTCACCCAGTGCAGCATTTAGGGATGGAAGAAGGTACGAGCTGTTTCCACCAGCAGCAACTCTTTCCACCACTGGAGAGAATCTGTACTAGTTAAGCTGTGTGCTGCTGGCTGTAGATAAAGCCATTGGTGGAGGGGCTTTGGAAACAGGGGGGATGGGTATTTTTCCATCAGGAATCACAATGCTCTTGTTGGCAAAGCCAAATGGACCCAGAGCTTTTCTATAAGCTGGTCATACCAACACTAATGTGAGATTTCAACAGCATAGAGGCCAAGAGGCAGAGAGCTAACATCGATTATGAAATGCCAAGGGCACATTACTCCAACTTTGGTGAGTGAAGCCCTGAATGTAATTCAGCAAGGACCCTCCTTGAGCTGATGAAGACAAGGATTGTAAAACCTCAAATTTAACCTGGGACGTGTCAAAGAGAAACAGAGAGCAGATCTCTTGCTTTGATTTTGAACTTTTCTTACTCAAATATTCACTTTAAAGAAATTCCTGACTAAAATTAATCCTGCCAGCAGTTTTTCTTTCACCCAGAATTGCAAAGCCTTTCTTTCCTGTTCAAAACCAGGCTTGCTAAACTTGAATTTCAAAGGATATGGCTGAATAGAGGAACAGAGATCATCTTGTAACCTAGTATCAGCTTGCTGTCAGTGAAAGGGCATAGACAGAGTTTAATCAATCTTGTTAAGATTAGCCAATAGTTGATCTATAGTTCTTCCTCCTCTTCTCTGTATAAGCTTGATGGTACCTAGCTTCTGTGAGCTAGCTACAGCTAGCTTCTGTAGCTTTCTTCTGGAGTCAAAATCATCTCCCCATATGCATATAGAATCACTGCTCAGAATAAAACTGAAGTTCAAATGTTGCTGAGTTCTGGTTGTTTTTAGCAGGCATTTGAAAAACAACATGCAGTCAGCCAGTCCCCATCCTCTTAAGTCATCTTTCAACTGAGACTGAACACACTTCCTTAATGCACCAGAACCATGTTGGGACTGTGATTATCGTCGATAATTTTATAAATGCTGAGTGCCCCTGTAGCACTGTTAATGAACACCATCTAAGCTGCACTTAAACCAAAGTCCAGGGTACAATTAAGGAGACTGAACAGTGATAGAATGCAGATTGTGTGAGTTTACTTGAAGCTCTCAACATCCAACTAGAGGAACGGTGGCAGACTTCCAATAGCACATGAGGTGAAAACCATCTGTCACAGCCTGCCTCCTTCCTTCCTAGAGAGCTTTTGTGTCACTAAACAATGCAGAAGGAACACCTTCTTGCCCTTGAAAACCCAGTTTTCCAGCCACAGATCAGTCAACAAGTTGTGTGACCTGCAACAGGTCACTTCCTCCCTCTGAAGCTTAATTTTCTCTTCTATAAATGAAATGCTTGGACATGAATCAGTGTTTTTCAAACTTATTTTTTTAAAGCATTGGAATCTTTTATTTTTTCTAAAAGGAAAACCTTATGATAGAACTCAATTTGTAAATACCGTTATGTCATTAGGAGGAAGTATACTAAACACACTACTGGTGAGGCTGCTTGAGGAAGATATGTCAGCTCTTTATGCCTTAAATCCCCGAGGAGATGACAAACTTCTACAGATTTTATCTGTTCTGGTTACCTACTACCGCTCTGAGGAGCTCTGGTAGCACAGTGCCTAAGGCACTTGACTGCTAACCAGAAGGCTGGCAGTGCAAACCTACCAGCCATTCCTTGGAAGGAAGGTTGGGAAATCTACTTCCATAGTGATACTGCCTCGAAAACCCAAGGAGGGGTAGCTATGAGTCAGGGC
This sequence comes from Orycteropus afer afer, assembly GCF_000298275.1. NCBI lineage: Eukaryota > Metazoa > Chordata > Mammalia > Tubulidentata > Orycteropodidae > Orycteropus > Orycteropus afer. The sequence goes on along the minus strand of NW_006921666.1, from coordinate 4,843,485 downwards.
CAACTCGATGGCACATAACAACAACAACAACAGTACCACTCTGACAAGAATATACCACAAATGGGATGGCCTTAACAAACAGGAGTTTATTCTTACAATTTGGAGGCTTTAAGTCCAATTTCAAAGTGCCAGGCTCTAGGGTCTGGGTGAAAGCCCCTCAACCTTGGGGTCCAGCTCTGCTTCCTGCTCCCGGCCCACTGGAGCTAGAGGTGTTTCTTCACTCAGACAGCTGCAGGCTGCTGAGGCTGAGAAGCCCCAAGGTTGACCAGTAAAAAGGCACAGTCCCGATGTTACCAAACCACACAGCAGGCCATTAACTTAAGTCCATTGGAAGTCCCAAGGTCGGCAGGGCATAGCAGGCTGCTGAGCAATGACACAGCTACATGCAGGGTCCAAGTGTACTATAGACTAGAGACCATCCCCAAGGCTTCTCCTTAAATACAGGAAGCATACCACATACCCAAAGCAGCTACTCAGTTGCTTGTGGTAGATGCCACCATGGAGCTGACTGCCAGTCTCATCATGGGGAATAACTACCACCAGCTGCCCAGCCACTCAACCAGGCCCAGCCAAGTTGACACACAAACATAACTACCACAGTATCCCTCCCTGCAAATAGTAAGTGCTTAATCAATGCTGCCCTCACCCATCTGTCATCTTCTCACACTGTGGTAGCTTGCATGTTGCCTGAAAGCTATGCCACTAGGCTCACTCATGGTGGACAGGTTTTTAGCACAAATCAAGACAGACTAGGAAAAAAGGCCTGGCAATCTACTTCTGAAAACGAGCCAATGAAAACCCTCTGAATTAAGGGTTGGCAGACAATGTTTCTACAAGTATATTTGTATGTTCTGTAAGAATTCCCAGGTCTATAGTAGAGCTGACAAAGGACAAGGTTGTAGTTACTTCTTGGCTACAACTAGCTACCCAGAGGGACCAAGTAGTTGAACCTGTGGGCTCAGGACCATGGTCACAGGGGACATCAATCTCACTTGGCATAACATACTACACAAAACATGGTTCCACCTCCTGCTTTGGTGAGAAGCAACTGGGATCTTCAAAGATTGCAAGCGGCCATCTAGATGTAACGATGGGTCTGTCCTCATCTGGAGTGAAGAAGAGTGAAGAAAACCAAAGACACATGGAAACGATTAGTCCAAGGGACTGTACACCATGCAATCTGCAGCCTATATGACTATGAAACCAGAAGAACTAGATGGTGCCCGGCTACCACTGTCAACCATTTGGAGGGGGATCTATGTAGGATATCCTGGATAGAGTGAGAGAGCAATGTGAAACAAAACTCAAAATCATATAAAAAAAAAAAGGATCAGGTTTGTTGGTTTGATAGAGCCTGGTGGAACCCCTTAGACTATGGCCCTTACTTGCCCTTCAGGTCTGGAATTGAACCCACTCCTGTGGTTTCCAACCAAACAAAAGACAGGCATATGAGCTGAACATTTGCATTAGATAGATACACTCCTTGGAGAGATCAATCATGGGAGAGTAGAAGGGCTGTGTATGCACAGGGAGACAGCTCAGGGGGCAGGAATGCATGGGAGAGAAGGACACAGGGAAGAGGTAACTATGGGGAGGAAGTGGGAGGAGAGCTATTGGATTGTGGGAAATTACAGTCGATGTCATGAGACAAAGTGTATGTGAACTGCTGTATGGAAGATGAACTTGCTCTGTAAACTTTCACCCAAATCACAATAAAATAAAAAAAAAAGAAAAAGAAAACCCTATGAATTACAACAAACTATCGTCCAATATAATGGTGGAAAATGAGCTCAAGCACAAGAATTTTAAAGACAGTCATTTTGGTGTCACCTCTTCTGACAGGGTCACCTGGTACAGTTCACACTCCCCCACACTCCCTAGTGATGCCATTGGCTGGGCTCCTCTAAGCCTGAAATGGTAACAAAGGAGGAGCAGTTACAGCAACTCAAGAGGGAGGAGTAGGCGGAGGGCTACCTAATAGGAGCTGAGACCGGAAATGGGAAGCCACCACCCCAGGGCAACGCAGCAGAGAGACAAGGGAAATGAATACTCTAATCTGTCTTCTCCCTGTTCCCCATGTGCCAAACCCAACTGGAAGCCAGGGGGCAAGAGAGTATAGATACAGCCCATGCCTGTCAGTTCCCAGGGCATCAAGTGGAGAGGCCATCATAGTCGTTGAGAAGCCAACAAAGGTAGCTTGAGATGAGCATCAAATGACCCCCATGGCTCACTGCCTGTATAAATATGACTTTATGTTCCATTGTCTTCATCAGAATAAATTTATTCCAGGAGACCCTTGCACAGAAAGATATAAACTGGGAATAACTTTAGTGTTCATTCTAGGAACTTCCTGAAAGATGGCTCCATCATCCCTTCAACAGAAAGACAATGATCAAAAGACAATTTATAACCCAAGACTCTTTGAACCCCTTACCTCAAAATACTCACCTTTCTGTGTCCATCAAACTCCTATCATGATCCTTACCAATCCTAATCAAGCCCTTGCCCCCATACTGAAGATCTACCTGAAGCCATCCTTCAAAGCAGATATTTGGACTTTAGCCTCCCCCTTTGAGATGCTACTAAGGCTCAGTGGAGGTCGTGCTCAGCTTCATCCCAATGAGCAACAAACCCAGACTTGCATGAAGCCATGATATTTCCATCACCACTGATACCTGCCTCCCTGGGTGGCACATACCTGTTTGCATTCACTACTAACCTAAAGATTGGTGGTTCAAACCCACCCAGTGGTGCCAAGGAAGAAAGACCTGGAGATCTACTTTGGTGAAGATTATAGCCAAGAACACCCTAAGTTCTACCCTATAGAATCTTCTCCACAGAATCTACTTAATAGCAGCAGGGTTTCTGTTTGCTTTGTCATCTCAACAGGTTGTTTTGATGTTATTTCAAGAACCAACATTCACGAGAAGGGAAAAATATTTGGAGGCCATTGTGTAAATGAGGCTGACTTTTCTGTCAGCAGTGGAGGGTGGAGGTTGTCTTTGCTGCTTGAGTTCAGTGGGATGATTGCATAAATACTCTTTCCTTGTTAGATGTGAATGTAGTATCTGGAGTGTTGGGGCTGGAAGGAATCCCAGAGATGATCTAATCCCTTCCCTCATCTATGGGTTAGGTCACTGGACCACAGATATAACTGCCCAGTTCTGGTCACTTGAGAAGTCACCCAGGGGCTGGGATTTGGGTTCAGGTCTTGCAGCTCCTGGTCAGGCATCCTGCATTCATTCATGGCCTCTATCCTCATTTGACGGTTATTTACTGCATGCTGGGCACTGGGCTAGCCTGACAAGCGTTGAGAAATGAGGTCACATTTGGGGGATATTTGCCCCCCTTGCCCTTCACACCTTTCAAGCAGATCCTGAACTCCATGTTCCTTTCTTCAAGAAGGCGATGAAAGGTCAGAAAGTTAAAATCAGTCAGGAATTCCAGCTTCCAATCCCTGAAGTCTAAACACTTGGAGAGGACAAAGAAGATTATGGGTGGAGACCACAAAGCCTAGGAAGGGCTTTCCCTGAGCTGGTGTTGGAGAGGAGATGAGAACAAAGGGCATGGATCCCAAGTGGGGTTCTGGGAGCAAAGCCCTGGGGATGCCCACAGCTGACCCTGAAGAGGGAATGTCTGTGTGGACAGGTCTCTTGCAGGGCTTAGAGTTCTCTGTGATGTAAAGCAGCAGAGAGCTCCCCACTGTCCCCAGGGTTCTGTGGAACAGACTAAGCTATGGCTCAGGAGTGACCCATGGGACCCATAACCAAGACCAAGTGCCCTGGCACCACAAAGGCCTCAGCACCATTAAGTCCCTGAAACTTTTAAACAATCTTTGGGGAGCTGGTGCTGTGGGTAGAGGGACAGACACTCACCACCCAAGAGGCTCCAGAAGTTCTCCCCAAAACTGGGTCAAGAGAACAGTCTACTTCCTCCCAGTTCAGACTACTCAAACTCCACTGGGAGTGGCCAGCCCTCCAGCACACTCAGTCAAAGGAGAAAGAAAAAGGACTTCCTGCATCTGGGTTGTAAGGAACTCCTTAACAAAGAGCCATCCTGGGCAAGGAGATGGCGGAGTGATGGACACTGATAAGCCACAGTCTTCCCATCAAACAAAGAGATCTGAGGCTCAGCGCCAGGGGTCCTGAGGGGGTTGTGGGTGAGCTCCACCTGGGGAAGCACAGGGGAACGGAGGTGGCCTCATTTCCTCTCAGCCGGCAGCTAATGCGACCCTGATCTGACCCCACAGATGTCTTCCCCTCAACCGTAGCCTTTTCACTGCCCAGCAGACTAGACTTTCAAGGGCAGTGGGGAGAGAGGAGGGAGGGAGACAGGGTTAAGAGAATGGAGAGACTAGAGAGAACAGGAGGTGAGGTTAGAGGAGAGGAGGAGGGCTGGTCAGGGGAGGGGAAACTAGACAGGAGGGGAGGGACAAGTGAGCTGATGGATTATGAATTCTTGGCACCTGAAGCAGGGTCCCCTTTGGTACTTAACTCTTGGCTCAAGGCTTATCAAAGGGTGCTCAAAGGAGCTGTTGACTGGTCTCATATGCATGAAAATAATATCAGACCATTGCCATGGAGTTGTATCCTACTCGTGGTGACCCCATGTGTGCAGAGTAGAACTGCTCCACAGGGTTTTCAACACTGTGACTTTTCAGAAGCAGATCGCCTGTCTTCCAAAGTCCCTCTGGGTGGGCTTGAACCACCAAACTTCCAGTTAGGAGTCAAGCATTTAACCTTTTGCACCATTCACGTTCATGAAGCACCTCAAATTTACATATGCAAAGATCTCCAAAGGAAATACAGAGAGGCACAGAGTACCATTACAACCATGCTCAACCTTCAAATTCACACTGGGCCCCATCCTAGATTTCACTAGAGGCCGTGCATATGAACCAGTATTTTTCACAAACTCACTAATCATCTGTACCCAATGGCATGCAATGTTGCCTTTGCATTTAACAGACTGTAAGATTTATAATGCTGTTAGGGTTCTTCGTCCTTTAATTTACAAGGAGCCTTAAGAAATGGAGGCAGCCCAGGTCTCTCTCAATCACTGAGAGGCTCAGATGCCCACCTCCCACAACCCTGGGCCTCTTATAGGGTCAGAGTTTCCTCTGAAGGACACCCACAGCAACAAGGAAATCTGCACAGCAATTCCCAGGAGGGACTCAGAGTTAGTGATGCTGGGTCACAGCCACCTGCTCCCCAGAGGGTCCTGCAGCCACGGGCACCAAAAGAACTGGTTTATGTCGAGAGACAAAGAGGAGGGAAGAAAGGATATGATCTAGTGATAATCAGGAAATATTTTCAGTCCGAGAATTGTTGGTTGCCCACACAACAACCTTTCCTAGATTTCCCCTTCCCTGGTAACAGATGTTTCCTCTCATGGTTGCTGTTACTGTGAGCTGCTGTTGAGTTGGCACCTGATGCATGGCGACTCCATGAACAACAGAACTAAATAGTGCCCATCCCCATGACTGGTTGTGGACTGGACCTTTGTAACCCATAGAGTTTTTTCATTGGCTGATTTTCAGAAGGAGATTGCCAGGGCTCTCTTCCTAGTCCATCTTAGTCGGAAAGCTCCACTGAAACCTGTTCAGCATCATAGTAACATACAATCATCCACTCACAGATGGGTAGTAGCTGTACTGAAGATGCATTGGTCAAGAATCAAACCTGGGTCCCCCACATGAAAGGCAAGAACTCTACCACTGAACCACCACTGCCCACTCAGTTCATGGTAGGGAATGACAATGCCAAAGACTCACCTTCCCAGCTTCCTTTGCAGCTAGAAGTAACCTCATAGCTCAGTTCTGGCCAATGAGATAGAAGGAAGATTCTCCTGGGGTGAGGTCATCTTAGGAAATATTTTCCTCTCTGATAAAAATAGAAAGGTGAGAGGAGATCTGTCTTGCCCACCTTCTTCGTTCTTGTTTTCAGATGTGGTGGTGTAAGATGTAAGGCCCGGGGCTGAGTCAGTGACCCCGCCACCATGAGATGACAAGCATGAGGCCAGGAAGCATGCTGAGCATGGAAGGAGGCTGCATCCTTGATGGCACTACTGAGCTGCTACACCAGCCCCTGAAATGTCTACACCCAGATTTCCCTATTATGTGAGATAATTAGCTTTTCAGGGAAATAATTTCTTTTTGTTGTTGTTTTTGTTGAGAATATACACAGCAAAAACACTGATTCAAGGTTTAAATGGCTTTTTGATTTAAGTTACTCCTACTCAGGTGTTCTATAACTTGCAGCCAAAAAAAAAAAAAAAGCATTTCTAACACCCAGGCAGAGGCCTATCTATGGAAAATAGCACCTACTGCAAGCAACTATGCCTCTGTCCAAAACCTGCCACCATCTTGTAGATAACTTTACCACAATATCAGCTCAAAAACACAAGGCAGGCTTGTTAATCTTTTACGTAACACATTATGGTTCTATATGAAAATTACCACTGCATTTTCCTTGCTTTCACTGATGAAAATTGGTCTATGATGTGTTCAAAGTCTTTTTTTTTTTTTTTTTTCCCAATTTCTTCTCTTTCTATATTCAGTAGAGCAAAATCACCCAGTCTTCCTTGACCCATCAAGGATCTCAAATACAGAAGTAGTTTTAACTTATTGAATGATTAGCTGACAATGAAAAGTAAAATGGTTAATGGAAACTTCTCAGTGGTGTCCCCTTCAAGTGGTGCCCAGGGCACGGACCACACATGCTATACCTTAGATACACCTCTGCACCCAAGACTGGATGCCCTCAAGTTGATTTTGACTCATAGTGACCCAAAGTGACAGAGTAGAACTGCCCCGTTGTATTTTCTAGGCTATGGTCTTTTATGAAAGGAGATCTGGTGGTGTAGTGGTTAGAGCATTTGGCTGGTAACCAAAATGTCAGTGGTTCAAACCCATCAGCTCCTCTGTGGAAGAAAGATGAGGCAGTCTGCTTCTGTAATGATTTATAGCCTTGGAAACCCAGTAGGGGTCTCTATGAGTCAGTATCTACCTGATGGCGGTGAATTTGGTTTTTTGGAGTCTTTTATAAGAACAGATTGCCAGCTCTTTCTCTCATGGAGCTTTGGGTGGGTTCAAAGTGACAATGCTCACTGCCTAGAAAACCTTATGGGGCAGCTTCTACTCTGTCATATGGGGTTGCTATGGGTTGAAATTGACTCAACAACAAATAACAACAACACAAATTCAATGCCTTTCAGAATTGGCAGTCAACCTAGAACATAACTTCATTAAGCTGGAAGCATTAGCAATCCCACTCTTAGAAAATATTCTGAAAGAAGAAAATGGGTTCCAAGATATTTACTGAATTGTAACAAATAACAGAGATAATGTGAAGATGCCCTAAATGTTCAACCATAGGGGATGAAATTACAGCCTCTACATAAAATAGAATATGATGAAGCCATTAAAGCTGATGACGTTCATGTATACTTAATGACAAGAATTCTCTAGATAGTCATCAGAAAAAGCAGGTTACCAACTGTGTGTTATACACAACATTCTTAGGCAGAAAAACATCTGTGAGGCAAGGTTATATGTGAAACCGTCAGCAGTGATTATCTCTATATGGTGGAATTACTGATTTTTACTCCCTTTACATTTTTCTGTACTTTTTGTGTTTGTTGTAATAAGCACATATTGCTTTTCTAATAATTCCACTAAGAGCATTTAGAAACACAAGTGATTAGTAAGACTATAAACGCTAGTAGTGTGCAGAGAGGAGCTTAATAAAAATATATCAATATTTATTATGGCTTACTATTTGCAGCACAATACAGTGTATGGGGAGACGGACAGAGAATATAAAAAAAGACCCACAATTCCACACACAGTCCATGGCTTCAAAGAACCAATGGTCTACCTGGAAGTTAAGACACAGACAGATGAAATGGTTCCATCAGGTTCCATGAGTTGTAGAATATTTGTCACACATCTCACCTTCCCAATAATAAGATAGATGCTGAAGTAAACATTGAGATAAAACTATTTGGCTTTTATGAAAAAGTTCTAATAACAAGTTTTATAGTAGATATGTAACATACAGACTACACAGGTATGGTGAATAGTTTCTAGAAAATTGCTTTCAGACTAAGTTTCGCCTAGGAATTGTTTGCAACATCTAACTTAACACTTTGTCTATAGTATAGAAATGTAATTTATATCAATACCTTTTATATTTTTTAGAGGCAAAAATACATCCAAGGATCTCTCAATGTCTGACATTTCTGCAAAGTTAGGGAACAGTCCACAAGACCATCTTCACTTCTGACACCAACTGCAGAGTTGGGGGCAGTCCTCAATACTACACACACTTATGACACCAAGTGCAAGTCTAGGGATCCCTGAGACCAGCTTCAGTTTCAATAATTTGCTAGAAGGACTAACAGCATTGACTGAAAAATTGTTATACTCAAGAGTTATGGTTTATTACAGCAAAAGGGTGTAGCTTAAAATCAGCCAAGGGAAGAGCCACATGTGGCAAAGTCCAGTTGTCCTCTCCTGGTGGAGTCATGGACAGTGCTAATTTCATGGCAATGATGTGTGAGAGTGTGACCAGAGTATTGCCAACAAGGGAAGCTAACCTGAGCCTTGGTGTCTAGTGTCATTACTGCAGCTCCATCACAGAGACATGGTCAACTACCCACGTGACTGTTCTCAGTTTTTAGTCCCTGTGGAGGTCAAAGTGATACCATATGATCCAAAGCCCCCAAGATAAATCACATTGTTAGACCATCTGGTGTGGCCCAAGGTACCCACATGAACAAAGACACTTCTTATCAGACAGGAAATTCTCAGAGCTTAGAGATCATCTCCCAGGAAGTGAGGAGAAAGTCCAGACCTCTCTTTAGGAAATATTAAATTCTTTGCTACACAACTTCTAAATCATGAACATTACTATACATTTATAATTTTATAATACTCTGTGTTATGGATTGAATTAGGTCCCCCAAAAATAAGTGAATTCCTGGCCTTTGTACCTGTGGATGTGATCCTATTTGGAAACAAAGTTTTCTTTTGTTTTATTAATAAGGTCATACCAGTATAGAGTAGATCCTAAACCTAATCACTTCTGAGTTATGACAAGATGTGAACAGACACAGAGACACAAACGTGGGAGGATTGTTTACAAGCCAAGGACCAGGGAACACCCAGAGCTACTGACGAGGAAGGAATCAACATGGCTGGGACCCTGATTTAGACTTCTGGCCTCCAGAACCGTGAACAAATAAATTTCTGTTCTTTAAAATCTCCCACTTGTGGTATTTGTGTTATAGCATCACTAGGTAACTAAGACATTCTGATACACTTATCGCTTATTTGGTGTGACCCTGATACTGCCAGCAGCATAACTTAATTCCTGAATTTGACTCTCTTTCCTTATTTTCAGTACATTCTAGAAAAGTAGGTAGCATTCAGGCATTCTCTAGAGTTGTTGTTGTTGTTGTTGTTGTTATGTGCCGTCGAGTCAAACCCGACTCATAGCGAGCCATCCTTGGGTTTCCAAGGCAGTATCACTACGGAAGTAGGATTGCCCAACCTTCCTTCCGAGGAGTGGCTGGTGGGTTTGAACCGCCAGTCGTCTGGTTAGCAGGCAAATGTCTTAGCCACTATGCTACCAGAGCTCCTTCTCTAGAGTAGAATAGCATTTTAAAAATTGTGATTACAGGAAAAAAAAAAAAAAATTGTGATTACATTTTAACATTTGAGTATGAAAAAAGATGGTCTACATTATTAGTAAATTGGTCACCTGGGCTCACTGAGCCACCCAAGATCTGGATAATATGGATTTATCCCACATGCCTGGAGTCTCCTCTGGCTGTGAGCGGCTTCTATTGAATTACTTTAGTTTAGGGATCATCTCAACACCTTGCTCGTGTTGCCATTGTTCCATATACCAGAGATTTAGGCATCGAACTCAAATCAATTCTCTAATTTGCAAAGGGGCAGGAGCTTGTGCGCGTGTGTGTATGTGTGTGCGTGTGTGTTGAAGGCCTTGCTGAAGACTGGGTTGGGGACACAGGCAAATTTACTTTCAGCAAGTCCAGTGACTAAAAGTCATGTAAGATATTCCTGTTCCTAAAAGCCCTTTGGCTCTGCCTGCAACCCTGGCCTCATGCCCCACTATCCTGAATGGCCCGCTTCCTTCTTTCCTCCCATCTCAAATACAGGAAAAGGGAAGGGGTAACTATAAGGAAAGGGCAACTAAAGGGGGGAAGTGGGAAGAGAACTGTTACATTATGGGGATTGCAATCCATATCATGAAACAAAACGTGTATGAACTACTATATGGAATAAATCTGCTCTGTAAACTTTCACCCAAATCATAATTTAAAAAAAAAAAAAGTCATGGTCCCTAACTTACAGGCTTATGGGAGCTTACAGTCTCATGTCAAAGAAAAACCTTATCCAAAGAACCACACAATCAAATATGGTAACTTTTAAGTTCTATTTCTTAACTTTTTATTTTGAAATAATTTTAGATTCACACAGAAGTACACATAGAATACTACAGAGTTTCCATGAACCCTTCTCTCATCTTTCCACAATGATAATATCCCACACAACCATAGTATAATTATCAAAGCCAGGAAATTTACATGGATACAATACTATTAACTAAACAATAGTCTTTACTGGATTCCTTATTAGCATGAGCAAATTCATTAAAGTGCTTTTTAATACATTAACTTTTTAAAAAAATTTTTTGGTGATTTGGGTGAAAGTTTACAGAGCAAATTCATTTTCCACACAGCAGTTCACAAACACTTTGTCTCATGACATTGACTGTAGTTTCCCACAATGCAAAAGCTCCTCTCCCACTTCCTCCCCATAGTTACCTCTTCCCTGTACCCTTCCCTCCCATGTACTCCTACCCCACAAGCTGTCTCCCTGTGCATACACAGCCCTTCTATTCTCCCATGATTGGTCTCTCCAAGAAGTGTATCTACCTAATGTAAATCAATGCATTAACTCTTTAATTATTATAACAATCATTGTAAGTAAATACTACCCTCACCCTCACTTTATGGATGGGGAAACTGAGATTTAGAATCTTGCTGAAGATCTCAGCTTGTAAGCAGCAGAATCAAGACTGTAAATCCAGGATCCTGGTTGCAAGAGATCTGCTTCCCACCACTATTCTACACTATTTCTCAACACTGGCCAAGCTAGCCAGAGTAGGCTTCCTTGTTCAAACCCAAAGAGCATTGCTATTACAACACTTCAATAAATGGCTGGGAGCTAGTGTAGTGGTTGTAACACTTGGCTGTTATGGTGGGTAATTTTATGTCTCAACTTAGTGAGGCTATGGTGCCCAGCTGTTTGGTAAAACACTAGTCTAACTGCTGTTATGAAGTAGCCATCCTGTCAGTTGCCCTTAATAAAGCAGATTACCTTCCGCAATGTGATCTGGCCTCAATCAATTAGTCAGAGGCCTTAAGAGTGAAAAAGCAAGTCTCCCTATGACATATTTTGCTTCCAGACTATAAATAAACATGATGTCAGGGCTCTTCACTCTCCTTGTTGCCTGATCTATCGATTTGGGGTTTGCCAAACCCCATAATCATGTGAGCCAATTCCTTGCAGTAAATCAATCAACCTCTAGATGTATATAGATTCATACACCAAACAGGATGTTCTTGTCTAGTGATTGGTCTTTCCTGGTGACATATCCAAAATAACCAAGATGAAGTCTAATAATCCTTGCTTCTAAGGAACATTCTGGTTGTGTTTTTTCTAACACTGATTTGTTAATTCTTCTGGCAGTCCATGGTGTATTCACTACTCTTCACCAACACCACAATTCAAAAGTATCGGTTTTCCTTCTGTCTTCCTTTTTCGTTGTCCAGCTTTCATATGCATATGAGAAGATTTTCATGGCTTGGGTCAGGTGTACCTCAGTAATCGAAGAGACATCTTTGCATTTTTACATTAAAGAGGTCTTTTGCAGAACACTTGTCCAATGTATTATGTCATTTGATTTCTTAACTGCTACTTCCATGACACTGATTGTTGATCCAAGTGGAGTGAACTAGTTCTGTTCCTCTAGAGAAAATTGTCTGAGACAGACTCCATCTTGAAAGCCAAAACATTTGCTTCCAAAATTAAAGGTTGTTTCACTTGCAAAGGCCTCCCAAAGGAAATGAGTATTTCAGTCACGGTTGATGAAACAATGTTCTTTGGACTAACAAAGGCTCAAGCTTTCACACACTTCCCTCTGGTTGAAAATAATATCAGTTGAAGCATTCATTTTGACCCTCAAAAGGAAGTTTCTTTGTAAGAAACTGCAAGAAATGCAGGTGCAATTCTGAAGCAAAAGCTTCAGATAGCACTGGTTTCCTCTCAAAATTATACACAATTCCTAACTGTTTTGTTCCCACACAACTCAAAGCCAAGTGAAATCTGCAATAATATATGTATACTCTTCTGTTTTACATTGATGTTGTCGTTAGGCACTGTAAAGTCAATTCTGACCCATAGCAACCCTATGTACAATAGAACAAAACACTGCCCAGGCCTGCACCAGCCTCACAATTATTTCTATGCTAGAAATAATTTCCACCACATCCCCATTCAACTCATTGAGAGTGTTCTTCTTTTTCACTGACCCTCTACTTTACCAAGTATGATATCCTTCTCCAAGGACTGATCCCTTCTGATAACATGATCAAAGCATGAGAGACGAAGTTTGGCCATTCTAGTTTTTAAGGAGCATTCGGGCTGTACTTCTTCCAAGACTAATTTGTTGATGCTTCTGGAAGTCCATGGTATTTTCAATATTCTTCACCAATACCACATCAGTTCTTCTCTGGTCTTCCTTATTCATTGTCCAGTCAGAGTAGGGGCATATGGAGGTCAGGTTATTAATGGAGTGGCATAGTATCTAAGGCATTTGACTGCTAATCAGAAGGCTGGTGGTTCAAACCCACCAGCCACTCCCTGGAAGGAAGGTTGGGAAATCTACTTCTGTAGTGATACTGCTTTGGAAACCCAAGGAGGGGTCGCTATGAGTCAGGTTCGACTCAATAGCAGTGAGGTTTTTTTTTTTT
>NW_006921666.1:4806837-4822595 GCF_000298275.1 Orycteropus afer afer | reverse complement strand
TTGCAGAACTCCACATTGGATGCCTGACATGTAAAGACTCTTAAGATAGAAAAAACAAATGGAAGCTATTAGAACTGCCCCTACCAGGAAAATAGTAAAGCAAAAGCAATATCTACTTCCGTAGCGATACTGCCTCGGCAACCCAAAGAGGGGTCGCTATGAGTTGGGTCTGACTCTAGGGCACACAACAACAACAACAGAGGAATTGCTGAGACTTGTGCCACCAGGAAGTACTTGAAGGATGTACGGATGGTGATTCCTACCACATCCCCATTCAACTCACCTATTTGGCCTGTGCAAAAAAATCAAATATATCTTGGAGAATGACAGTGGATTATTGTAAACTTAACCATGTGGTGACTGCACAGCTGCTGTTCCAGATGTGGTTTCATTGCTTGAACAAATTAATATATCTTCTAGTACTTGATAGGCGCTCTGGTAGCATAATGTCTAAGGCACTTGACTACTAACCAGAAGGCTGGAGGTTCAAACCCACCAGCCACTCCTCGGAAGGAAGGTTGGGCAATCTTATTTCCGTAGTGATACTGCCTCGGAAACCCAAGGAGGGGTCGCTATGAGTCGGGGCCAACTCGACGGCAAATAACAACAACAACAACAACAGTACTTGATATGGCTAATGGCTTTTTCTCCATACCTGTTTTGAAAGATCACTAGGAGAAGTTTGCCTCCAGTTGGCAAGGCCAGCAATATACTTTCACTGTCCTACCTCAGAGGTATATCAATTCTCCAACCCTATGTCATAATTTGGGAGCTCTGGTAGCATAGTGTCTAAGGCACTTGATTGCTAAGCAGAAAGCTGAAGGTTCAAACCCACCAGCCAGTCCTCGGAAGGAAGGTTGGGCAATCTACTTCCATAGTGATACTGCCTTGGAAACTCCAGGAGAGGTCACTATGAGTTGGGGCTGACTCGATGGCACATAACAACAACAACAACAACATGTCATAATTTAATCCATAGAGACCTTGATCACCTTTCCCTTCCACAAGACATCACATTGGTCCATTACATTGATGACATTATTCAGATTGACCTACTAAAGAAAAATATCATTGACTCTAGACTTATTGGTAAGACATCTGTGTGTTAGAGGGTGGGAAATTAACCCAATAAAAATTCAAGTGCCTTTCCCTTCAGTTAAATTTCTAGGGTACAGTGGTGTTGGGCATGTCAAGATATTCCTTCTAGGGTGAAGGATAAGTTGTTTTATCTGGCCTTTCCTGCAACTAAAAAGGAGGCATGGCACAATGCCTGGTGGGCCTCTTTGGGTTTTGGAGGCAATATATCCCTCACTTTGGTGTGCCTATGTCACAAGTAACTTAAAAAGTTGTTAATTTTGTGTTAGACCCAGAACAACAGAAGGCTCTAAACAAGTTCAGGCTGTGATGCAAGCCACTGGGCCACTTGGGCAAAATGATCCAGCTGATCCAATGGTGCTTAAAGTGTCAATGGCAGATAGAGATGCTGTTTAGAGTCTTTGGCAGACTCCCATTTATGAATCACTGTACAGACCCTTAGGATTTTGGAGCAAAGCACTGTTATCTTCTGTAGATAACTACTCTCCTTTTGAAAAACAGCTTTTGGCTTGTTACTGGGCCTTAGTAAATACTGAACACTTAACCACAGGCCACTGAGTCACTATGTGGCCTGAGCTGCCCAAAATGAACTGGGCATTGTCTGACATGCACTTGAAGTTAGACATGCACAGCAGCACTCCATCATTAAATGGAAGTGGTCTATTTGAGATCAGGCTCAAGCAGGACCTGAAGTCACAAATAAGTTGCATGAGGAAGTAGCCCAAATGCCCATGGTCTCCACTCTTTTTTTTTTTTTTTAATTGTGATTTGGGTGAAGATTTACAGAGCAAATTCACTCTCCATACAGCAGTTCACATATACTTTGTCTCATGTCATTGATCACAGTTTACCACAATGCAACAGCTCCCCTCCCACTTCCTCCCCATAGTTACCACTTCCCAGTGTCCATCCCTCCATACTCTCCTGCCCCCTGAGCTGTCTCCCTGCGCATAAGCAGCCCTTCCTTCTCCCATGATTGTTCTCTCCAGGGCGTGGGCATGTGTCTACTTGAGGTAAATGTTTAACTCACATGTAAATTGATTTTTTTTTTTTTTTTTTTGTATTTCATCATGTTGTTGTTGTTATGTGCTGTCGAGTCAGACCAAACTTATAGCGACCCCTCTTTGGGTTTTCAAGGCAGTATCACTACGGAAGTAGATTGCCCCATCTTCCTTTCTAGGAGTGGCTGGTGGGTTTGAACTTCCAGCTTATGGTTAGCAGTCAAATGCCTTAGGCACTATGTCACCAGAGCTCCCCATGGATTCCACTCTTGTCACATTACCTTCCTTCTCCCAGTCTGTACCTATGGACTTATGGGAGGTTCCTTATGATCAGTTAACTGAGGCACAGAAAATTTGTGCCTGGTTTATAGATGGTTCTGCATGATATGCAGGCACCACTTGAAAATGGACAGCAGCAGCACTACAGTCCCTTTCTAGGACCTCCCTGAAGGATAGTGGTGAAGGGAAATTTTCCCAATGGGCAGAAGTTTTAGCAATGCACCTGGTTTTCACTTTGTTTGGAAGAAGAAATGGCTCACTGTGTGACTGTATGCTGATTCATGGGCTGTGGTCAATGATTTGGCCGGATAATCAGTTACTTGGAAAGAACATGACTGGAAAATTGGTGTCAAGAAGGTATGGGGAATAGGTATGTGGAAAGGCCTCTCTGACTAGACCAAAGAAATGAAGACTTTTGTGTCTTATGTGAATGTTTACCAAAGAGTGATCTCAGCAGAGGAAGATTATACAACCAAGATGATAGGATGACATGTTCTGTGGAAACCAGTCATCCTCTTTCACCAGCCATTTCTGTCATTGCCCAATGGACTCATGAACATAGTGGCCATTTTGGCAAGGATGGAGGTTATACATTGGTTCACCAACATGGACTTCCACTTACCAAGGCCAACTTGGCTAGATCCACTGATGAGTGAGTGCCCAATCTGCCAGCAATTGAGACTAATACTAAAGTCCTTGATATGGCACCATTCCTCAGGGTAGTCAGCCAGCAACCTGGTGGCAGGTTGATTACATTTGGACCACTTCCGTCATGCACAGTGATGTTTTGTTCTTACAGGGATAGATACTTACTGTAGATACAGACTTGTGTCTCCTACATGCAATGCTTCTGACAAAACTATCACCTGTGGGCTTACAAAATACTTTATCCACCTGGCTCCTTTGGACTCCTCATGTGTCTGGGTCAACAGGCAAGAAAAGGAGTTAGCATATTGGCTGGAGCAATTGATCCCAATTACCAAGGAGAAATTGGACTGGTATTATGTAATGGAGGTAAAGAAGAGTCGGAAATACAGGTCCCTTATGGCTACCTAAGGGATCTTAGTCCCTTAGGTATTTTGTCTCTTAGTACTACCATGCCTTATGATTAAAGTCAATGGAAAACCATAGTAACCTAATTCTGACATGACTACTGATGGCCCAGACCCTTCAAGAATGGTTTGGGTCACCCCACTAGGCAAAGAACCACAACAAGCTGACGTGCTTGCTGAGGGCAAAGGTAATATAGAATGGTGGCAGAAGAAGGTAGTTCTAAGTATCAGCTATGACCATGTGACCAGTTGCAGAAATGAGGACTGTAATGGTTATAAGTATTTCTTTCTTGTTTTGTTATAAGTCTATGTGTATGTGTGTATTTATCTATCTATCTATCTATCTATCTAATATTTTTGTTTTCTTCCCTCACTTATCATATTACTTGCTATAAAATATAATACATAAATGGGGCTAGTCAGTTTTTAGTTGTACACATATAAGTTGTACCATGTTAGGTGCAAGTATGACTTTATAACTGTCTTTATTTGGTAATTATGTAAGGTTTAGTGTGTACAAGTGACAAGCTGATAAGGGGTGGACTATGATGGCTAATTCTGTGTTAACTTGGCTAGGTCATGATTCTCAGTATTCTGTAATTATCCTCCATGTTATGATCTAAGAGAGTAAAATGAATCTGCTTTGTAAATTTGCACCCAAATCACAATAAAAAATTTAAAAAAAAAAAGTTCAGGGCAGTGAGCTGAATTGTGACCCCTAAAAAGATATGTCCATGTCCTAACCCCAGAACTTGTGAATATCATGAGTGGAAAAAGTCATATTCTGTGGAAAAAGTAGATCTTTGCAGATATAATTAAGAAATTCAAGATGAAATCATCATGGATTATAAGAGTGGGTCTAAATCCAATGACAAGCATCCGTGTAAGAAAGAGAAGAGGAAAAGACACAGAGAAGAGGAAAAGGCCATTGGAAGACGGAGGAAGATATTGGAGTTATGCAGCCACGAGGCAAGGAACGTCTGGAACGTCTGGAGCCACCAAAAACTGGAAGAGACAAGGAAGCATCCTCCCCTAGAGCCTTTGGAGGTAGTGCAGTCCTGCTGATACCTTGATTTCAGATTTCTGGCCTCCAGAACTGTGAGAAAATAAATTTCTGTTGTTTTAAGCCACTAAGGTTGTGGTAGTTTATTATAGCAGATCTAGGAAACTAAGAGGAGCTCTGGTAGCATAGTGGCTAAAGCACTTGACTGCTAACCAGAAGGCTGGTGGTTCAAACCCACCAGCCACTCCTCGGAAGGAAGGTTGGGCAATCCTACTTCCATAGTGATACTGCCTCGGAAACCCAAGGAGGGGTCGCTAGGAGTCGGGGCCGACTCGATGGCACATAACAACAACAACAACAAGGAAACTAAGACACAACCACTCACTAAAAAACTATGCAGGGATTAAGAGTTACCTATATGCCTGGTGGTGCATGGGTAAGCACTTGGCTGCTAACCATCAGTTCAAACCTACTAGCTGCTCCTCAGGAGAAGATGTGGCAGTCTGCTTCATAAAGACTACAACTTTAAATAAAAATATTAGAAGAACTTTTGATGACATGAACAGCATGTGCAATATCTTGTTAAATTAAAAAAATAAATAAATAAATAAACTCTGTGGGAGAAAAATGTGGAACAAAACTCAAAATCATAAATAAGACCAGGCTTACTGGTCTGATAGAGACTGGTGAAATGCCTGAGACTGTGGCTCCTAGCCACCCTTTGGGCCTAGAATTGAACTCACTCCCATGGCTTCCAGCCAAACAATAAAAACTAAAAAACTCACTGCCATCAAGTCGGGTCCTGCTCACAGTGGTCCCTCCTTGGGTTTGCAAGGCAGTTTCACTGTGGAAGTAGATTGCCCAGTCTTCCTTCTGAGGAGTGGCTGGTGGGTTTGAATCACCAGCCTTCTGATTAGCAGTCAAATGCCTTAGGCACTATGCCACAAGAGCTCCCCACTTAATACAAGGTTTCCTTCAATCTATGGACTTCTGAAACTCTTGCCGAAATTCTTCTATGACCAATGTGGGGCCACACCCTGACCAGCCCTCAGACACACTCAAGGTCTCACTTCAGCTTCTCTCCTTTCCTCCTATTATCACTGGCGTTTCTCAACTCTTATTGTTGTTAAGTGCCATCGAGTCAGCTCTAGCTCATAGCAATCCTATGTACAACAGAGCAAAACACTGTCCAGTCCTGTGCAACCTCACAATCCTTGCTATACCCTAGCCCATCATTGTAGCTACTGTGTCAATCCAT
This sequence comes from Orycteropus afer afer, assembly GCF_000298275.1. NCBI lineage: Eukaryota > Metazoa > Chordata > Mammalia > Tubulidentata > Orycteropodidae > Orycteropus > Orycteropus afer. The sequence continues at coordinate 4,816,907 of NW_006921666.1, read as the reverse complement.
CTCATTGAGGGCTTTCCCCTTTTTCGTTGACCCTCCACTTTACCAAGTATGATATCCTTCTCCAGGGAATGGTCCCTTCTGACAACATACCAAGTCGGTGAGACTGGAAAAGATCCATATTCTCATCTGTAGAACAGACTAACTGCAGAACTGGTTTCTCCCTGGGAACAGTCCCTGGGAGTGTTGAAGCTCACTTTCTCCTGCTGCTGGGTCTGAAGTAGTGACTCACAAGCATCTCCTTCTACTGGCCTAGCCCTGCCTGCTCACAGATACAGCAGTGTTCTCATCTCCTTCATTTACACTTGTATGGAGAAGAAAACGACGAAGAATCAAATCTTCAACGCATTAATAAAACACACAAAATGGAGAAAGATTTTGCTGTTATTTAACCCTGCATTATTCAATTCCAGTCCCTCAGGTTCCTCCCTGATCAACGTAGCAATAACCATTATTCATTTCATCAGTAAACATTTATTAAACACTTACCATGTGCCAGGTGGTGAAATGTTATCTGACATAGTGATGGAAGTTGAACCTCTCAGATTGAAAGGCACTCAAAATAAGACTGAGGAAGACCTGCTTTCTCAAAGTAGAGTTGACCTTAAAGACAAAGATGGAGTAAAGCTTTTGGGATCTTCATGTGTTTATGTGGCATGCCTCAAATGAGAAGAAACAGCTGCAAACATCCATTTATAATTGGAACATGGAATGTATAAAGTATGAATCTAGGAAAACTGGAAGTTGTGAAAAATAAAACAGAACACATAAAGATCGATAACCTAGGCATTAGTGAGCTAAAATGGACTGGCATTGGCCATTTTGAATTGGACAATCATATGGTCTACTATGCCAGGAATGACAAACTGAACAGGAATGGTGTTACATACATCATTAAAAAGAATGTTTCAAGATCTATCTGAAAGCACAATGCTATCAGTGATAGAATAACCTACACATTCCTACAAGGAAGACTAGTTAATATGACTATTATTCAAATACACACAAAACACACTAAAGCAAAAGATGAAGAAATTGAAGATGTTTACCAACTTCTGCGGTCTGAAATTAATCAAACATGCAATCAAGATACGTTGATAATTACTGGTGACTGGAATGGGAAAGTTAGAAACAAACAACAAAAAAAAAAAGCATCAGTAGTTGGAAAATATGGCCTTGGTGATATAAAAAATGCCAAAAATCACATGGTAGAATTTTACAAGACCAATGATTTATTCACTTCAAAAATCTTCTTTCAACAACATAAACAGCTAGTATATACATGGGCCTTGCTGGAAGGAGAACACAGGAATCAAATTGACTACATCTGTGGAAAGAGACGATGGAGAAGCTCAACATGATCAGTCAGAACAAGGCAGGGGCCAAGTGGAGCAGATCAGCAATTGCTCGTATGCAAGTTCAAGTCGAAGCTGAAGAAAATTAAACAAGGATACAAGAGCCAAAATATGATCTTGAGTATGTCCCACTTGAATTTAGAGACCATCTGAAGAATAGATTTGAGGCATTGAACACCAGTGACCAGAGACCAGACAAGTTGTGAGAAGACATCAAGGACATCATACATGAAGAAAGCAAAAAGTTCATTAAAAAAGGCAGAAAAGAAAGAAAAGACAAAAATGGATGTCAGAAGACACTCTGACACTTGCTCTTGAACACAGAGTAGCTAAAGTGAATGAAAGAAACAATGAAATAATAAAAAAAAAAGAACTGAACAGAACATTACAAAGAGCAGCTTGAGAAGACAAAGTGAAGTATTATAATGAAATGTGCAAAGACTTGGAGTTAGAAAATCAAAGGAGCACGCATTTGGTTTTTCTCAAGCTGAAAGAACTGAATAAAAACTAAAAGCCTTGAGTTATAATATCGAAGGATTCTGTGGGCAAAATACTGAATGATGCAGGAAGCATCAAAAGAAGATGGAAGGAATATACATAGTCACTGTCACAAAAAGAATTGGTTGACTTTTAACCATTTCAGGAGGGAGTATATGATCAATAGCCAATGCTATTGAAGGAAGAAGGTTAAGCTCAACTGAAGACATTGGTGAAAAACAAAGCTCCAAGAACTGATGGAAAACGAACTGAGATATTTCAACAAATGGATGGAATGCTGGAAGCACTCATTTACCTATGCCAAGAAATTTGGAAGACAGCTACCTGGGCAACTGACTGAAAGAATCCATATTTGTACCCATTCCAAAGAAAAGTGATCCAAAAGAATATGTAAATTATTGAACAATATCATTGCTATCACACGTGAGCAAAGTTTTGCTGAAGATAATTCAAAAACAGTTGCAGCAGTACATAGACAGGAGACTGACAGAAATTCAAGCCAGTTTCAGAAGAGAATGTGGAGATCATTGCTGATGTGAGCTGGACTTTGGCAGAAAGCAAATACCAGAAAGATACTTACCTGTGTTTTATTTACTATGCAGAGGCATTTGACTGTGTGGATCATAACATCCAGCATTGCATCTGTTTGATGAAACATCTCAATTGATATTCTGTCAGTTTTTGGAACCTTGTTTTTCACCAGGGCCTTCAGTGCAGCTTGGACTTCTTCCTTCGGTACCATTGGTTCTTGATCATATGTACCTCCTGAAATGGTCGAACATTGACCAACTCTTTTTGGTACAGTGATTCTGTGTATTCCTTCCATCTCCTTTTAATGCTTCTTTCATTGTTCAATATTTTACCCACAGAATCCTTCAGTATTGTAACTTGAAGGTGGGGAGTAGGTTGCTTTTTTAGGAAATGAGCTCAGGAATCACCGTTGAACAAGCGAGAAAGTGACAGGGAAGGAGGGAAGCCAAAAGATTAGTTCATTAATGAGAGGGTTACCACTTTGGGTAACTGAGGCCAAGTCCTGTGGGGACCCTCAGAGAGACTGCATAGAACATGTCTCAGAAGAATCCCATTATGGGGTGAGAAAGATCAGAGGTTTGTCCACCAACTTTGCCCCATCATTGGTCAAGGGCTGTTCTGGGATCTTAACTCCCTGGCACCTCAGGTAAAGAGAGGCAGGAAGCCATCAGCATGCACAGGAACCTCTGAGGTGACATCTGGGGTGGGCTAAGGGGATATGGATGGCATTAACATCAACTACTTTCAGTCAGCTCTTCCCTATTATAGGTTCAGCACCTTGCGAGGTTTCAGACACATAGTAGACACTTTATAAATATTTGTTGAGTAATTGGATGTTTTATCACTTGGCAATGTTTCTAAAGCTATTCCAAAGTCAGCAGGAGAAAGGCCCATTTGGAACAATGGATCCAAAGCACATTAAGCTGTGTGACCTTTGGCAAGTTCCCTCAGTGAGTCTCAGTCTGTTTTGACTATGTCATTGATTGCGATGAGAAAACCAAGAGAGAAGTGCCAGGGCAGTGCTATGAAAAATTGGAACATGCTAGATTATGGAATGAGGTCTCAAAAAGCAAGCTCTTGGACAAGGGAGTTGTCCCTCACTTACAAAACAGGCACAATGACCAGCAGGCCACAGCATGTCTCAGGGGGGTGTTCTGAGGCTCAGTAGGCAAGAAAATGGATCAAGAGTGCTCCGTTCCCTTCTGAAAGCCTACTAAAGTGTCAATAAAGGGAAATGGATGGTTAAAGTCATGAAAAACAGGACTCCAGGATCCTAAACCCACAGTGACAAAGCAACAGGACAGGAAATGATAGCAACAAATTTTGGAAGCTGGAGAGTTGACAGACAATTAACAAAGGGCTCAGTTAGCATGAAAAAGCTGAATACTAAGAGTGGCAGGGGAAGCCGAGCAGCGACAGAATTTGCATTGCAGAATCCCCAGAGGTTTGCGGCACCAGATACCTCCGGAAGTAAGGGGGAAGGTGGGGCAAAAAGAAAACGGGCTGAAAATCTGGCTAAGAAGCAGTTACATGGTGGTGGAATAATTTGACAAAGGATAGGGAGAATGGGTTCACAACCAGCAGACATGTAATCAGTGTTACTAAATTGTACTTGGAAAATCACTGAATTGGCATATATTTTTGTGCATATTTTCACCGCAATTTTTAAAAAATAAAAATAGAAAAAAGAAGCAGCTTAGAGTCCCAAATCCTCACCCTCTACATGGCAAAATCTTGTAGGAGTGAAACCCAGCACCCCATATTTTAGCAAGCCCCCTCCCCAAATGAGCTGGAGGTGATTTCTCTCTATGGACTAGGCCATTTTACTACTCTGTAAGGATAAACATTTCAGGATACTGTCAGATTACTGGGGGAAGATAAGCCCAAACATACCAACCATCATGAGGATGGTATGGGGCAGGGCAGCATTTGCTCTGTTTTAAACGGGGCCAACACGAACGGGAGTTGACTTGATGGCAACTGACAACAACAGTTGTAGAAAAACTGACAGTCATGCAAATCAGTCTTGTCCACATTGTTGCTGTTAGGTGCTAGCTAGTGGATTCCGACTCATAGCAGCCCTGTGTGCAACAGGACAACACTGCTTGGTCCTGGGCCATCCTCCCAACTGTTGCCATGCTGAGCCCACTGCTGCAGCCAATGTGCCACTCAGTCTCACTGAGGTCTTCCTCCTTGTCACTGACCCTCTGCTTTACCAAGCATGAGGTCCTTCTCCAGGGAGTGGGCCCCTCTGACAACATGTCCAAAGTACATGAGACAAAGTCTCACCATCTTCGCTTCTAAGGAGCATTCCAGCTGTACTTCTTCCAAGACAGATTTGTTTGTTTTCCTAGCAGTCCATGGTATGCTTAACATTCTTTGCCAACACCATAATTCAAATGCATCAATTCTTCTTTGGTCTTCCTTATTCATCATTGTCCAGCTTTCGCCCGCATATAGGGTGACTGAAAATACCATGGCTTGGGTCAGGCACACCTTAGTCCTCAACGTGACAGCCTAGATTTTGAACACTCTAAAGAGGTCTTTTGCAGCAGATTTGCCCAATGCAATATGCTGTCTGATTTCTTGACTACTGCTTCCATGGGCACTGATTATGGATCCAAGTAAAATGAAATCCTTGACAACTTCAATCTTTTCTCCACTTATCATGATATTGCTTATTGGTCTAGTTGTGAGGATTTTTATTTTCTTTACGTTAAGGTATAATGCATACTGAAGGCTGTAGTCTATGATTTTCATCAGTAAGTGTTTCAAGTCTTCTTCACTTTCAAGTCCTCTTCACTGCCACCAAGCAAGACTGTGTCATCGGAATATTGCAGGCTGTTAATGAGTCTTCCTCTAATCCTCCATTACACAGAATCACTGTACCAAAAAGAACTGGTCAACATTCAATCATTTCAGGAGGTAGCATATGATCAAGAAGGAAGAAATCCAAGATGCATTAAAGGCATTGGCAAAAAACAAGCCTCCAGGAACTGATGAAATACCAATTGAAATGTTTGAACAAACACATGTAATGCTGGAAGTACTCACTTGTCTAAGCCAAGAAATTTGGAAAACAACTGGCCAACTGGAAGAGATATATATTTGTGCCCATTCCAAAGAAAGGTGATCCAACAGAATGTGGAAATTATCAAACAGTATCATTAACATCACTTGCAAGTAAAATTATGCTGTTGTTGTTGTGTTGTTGTGTGCCATCGAGTCAGACTCGACTCATAATGACCCCTCCTTGGTTTCTGAGGCGGTATTACTACGGAAGTAGATTGCCCAAGCTTCCTTCCGAGGAGTGACTGATGGGATTGAACCGCCAACCTTCTGGTTAGCAGTCAAGTGCCTTAGGTACTATGCTACCAGAGCTCCTAAAATTATGCTGAAGGTAATTCAAAAACGATTGCAGCAATACATTCACAGGGAACTGTTAGAAATTTGAGCCAAATTCAGAAGAGGATGAGGAAGGAGGGATATCACTGCTTATATTACATGAATTTTGGCTGAAAGCAGAGAATAAAAGAAAGATGTTCATCTTGTTTTCTTTACTATGCAAAGCAATTCGACTGTATGGCTTTTAATAAATTATGAATAATATGGCAAAGAATAGGAATTCCGGAACACTTAACTGTGCTTGTGTGGAACCAGTACATAGACCAAGAGGCAGTCCTTCAAACAGACAAAGTGGATACAGAGTGGTTTAAAAGCAGGAAAAATGTGTGTCAGGGTTGCATACTTTCACCATGCTTATTCAATTTGCTCAGCAAATAATCTGAAAAGGTGGACTATGTGAAGAACACATCACGATCTTGTCCATAGAGATGTACGTAAATTTTGTCCATCAAAATTAGATACACTAATTTTTAGACATGATAACCCCATTTGAGGAGCTCTGGTAGCATAGTGCCTAAGGCACTTGACTGCTAACCAGAAGGCTGGCGGTTCAAACCCACCAGCCACTCCTCGGAAGGAAGGTTGGGCATTCCTACTTCCGTAGTGATACTGCCTCGGAAACCCAAGGAGGGGTCGCTATGAGTCGGGGCCGAATCAATGGCAAATAACAACAACAACAACAACCCCATTTGAATTCATTGCTTTTTAGGATATTAACCAGTTTTTCATCCACTAGCAAAGTCATTTCTATGTATCTCCCAATTCTTGAGTATATGTATGTCTCTTTAAATTTTCCCTTTAACTAGTTTTAACAGCTTTCTGATTCCTTCAAAGAATAAGGAGTTAAATAAATAAAATCTTTAACATGTGTGTTCAATTTCTATTTATCTAAGATCCATAATTTCACCCTTCTGAAACTTACGCTTTAGCACAGTGATTATCAAAGTGAAGTCCTGGACCAGCCAGCAGCAGCAGGCCCCTGGGAACCTGTCAGAAATGTACATTCTTGGGGCTCACTGTCCTGATGCAGAAACTCAGGGGCTACCAGCCCTCTGTGCTGTAAGGAGCCAGGTGGGTTCTTTGGATGTACACTCAAGTTTGAGAAGCACTGCCTTCACGTGTCCTTCTAACACTACCAGGATGCTGCTCTGGTCCTAACTCAGTTGACATCCCTGAGACTGACCATCTGCGTTATCCCTAACACACTGTCCATGACAACAACGAGAACAGACAGGCCACCTCCTCTCCAGGGACGACCTCAGATATCCACCATTCCCTCCCTGTCCCTCCCTGCAGTGCCAAGAGATGGAACAAGGGTCCTTTGTGAGACAGACAGAACATGAATGTCAAGATTTCATTTATCAAGGGTTTCATCCAGGGCCTACTTGCTTCAGAACCCATAGTCCCTAAAAGACCATGACTTCAAAAAGAAAAGATGAGAGGGTAAAGGAAAAAAAAAAAAGAACTCAGAACCCAACCCCAAATATTATGTTTACTTTATTCTCTGCCTCCTGCAATAATGGAGTGTTATTTCACTGCCGGCTGATGGGAGCTAACAAGCTCATTGTGCCCTAGTCTGGAGCACATACGTGGCCCATTTGTCTTACAGCCTGACTGGGCACTGTGCCCCATTCACAGGAAGCCTTCCCTGATTGCTGACCGCCATTCGAAACCCATGATTTTCCCTCAACAAAGGGAAGACCCAAGGAGTCCTGGTGGAACAAATGGTTAAGTGCTCAGCTGCAAACTGAAAGACCAGAGGTTCAAATCCACCCAGTTACTCTGCAGGAGAAAGACCTGGAGATCTCATTCCATAAAGAAAACCCTATGGGGCAATCAACTCTGTCACCTGGGGTCCTTATGAGTTGAAATTGACTCAATGACACCCAACGACAATAAGGGGAGAGTCCACCAGCAAAACTGCTTTCCCTTCATCGGCACAACTGATGAGGTGGGAAGGCCCTTCTAGTCCTCCTGCCGTGCCTCCAGGCAGCTGCTGCCCATTGCTGTCCTGCGAACTCATCACCAAACAAAAAAAACCAAACTGGTTGCCTCTAAGTCAGTTCTGACTCATGGTGACACATTGTGTATCAGAGAAGAGCTGTGCTCTGTAAGGTTCTCACTAACCGACTCTGGGAGGTGGACTGCTCAGTCTTTCTTCTCAGATGTGAACTCCATGAACTCATCACAGGGGCACATAAAGCCCAGTAGGCAGCATAATGGGAAGGGCACACTTGGGAAGGAGCAGAGCACAGAGATTAAAAGAGGGAATCCAGCAAGGCCTGGGTTCAAATCCTGCCTCTGCCACTTAGCAGAGGGGTGAACTGGGATATGTTACTTCCTCATTCCTAGGCTGTTTCCTCCAGTAGAATGAGAATGTTAAAATACTTTGGGGGAGAGGGGGACAGGGTAGGGGTTGCTGTGAGGATTAAATGAGAAAGCCCTTAACACATTGCCAGGCCCAAAAGAAGTACTGGGTACTTATTTTGTACCTGGTGGTGGTGGCTGCTGATGATAAAATGTTGTGGTTGTACTTTAGGTGCCATTTAGTCGGCTCCATCTCACAGAGACCCTACGAACCACACTGTCCATCCTGCACCGGCTTCATAATCCTCGCTGTACCTGAGCCCGTTGTTGCAGCCACTGTGTCAGTCCATCTCCTTGAGGGCCTTTCCCTTTTTTATTGACCCTCCACTTTACCAAGCATGATATTCTTCTCCAGGGAATGGTGCCTTTTGACAACATCGCCAAAGCAGGGTGAGACAAAGTCTGGCCATTCTCACCTCCCATGAGCATTCTGGCTGCACTTCTTCCAGGACAGATTTGTTCATTCTTCTCACAGTCCATGGAACTTTCAGTATTCTTCATCAACACAACTCAAAAGCATCAACTCTTTTTCAGTCTTCCTTATTCATTGTCCATGGTGTGAGGTACAGATCTTGTTACATTTTTCTAAAAATGTATCTCTCTGATGCATATGAAGCAATTGAAAATACCATGGCTTGGGTTAGGCACACCTTAATCTTCAAAGAGACATCTTTGATCTTCAGCACATTAAAGACACCTTTTGTAGCAGATTTGCCCAGTCCATACATTGTCTGATTTCTTTTCTTTTCTTTTCCATTATTTTGTACTGTGATTTGGGTGAAAATTTACAGAGTAAATTCACTTTCCATACAGCAGCTCACATACACTTTGTCTCATGACATTGACTGCAATTTCCCACAATGCAACAGCTTCCCTCCCACTTCCTCCTCATTGTTACCTCTTCCTTATGTCCTTCCTTTTCATGCACTCCTGCCCCCTTAGCTGTCTCCCTGTGCATACACAGCCTTTCTATTCTCCCATGATTGATCTCTCCAAGGAGTGTATCTACCTAATGCAAATGTTCAGCTCATATGTCTGTCTTTTGTTTGGCTAGACACCACAGGTGTGGGTTCAATTCCAGACCTGAAGGGCAGCTAGGGGCCATAGTCTCAGGGGTTCCATCAAGCTCTATCAGACCAGTAAACCTGGTCCTTTTTTATTTATTTATTTATTTATTTTATGATTTTGAGTTTTGTTCTACATTGTTCTCCCACTCTATCCAGGGTCTCCTACAAAGATCCCCCTCTGAGTGGTTGACAGTGGTAGCCGGCCACCATCTAGTTCTTCTGGTCTCATAGTCATACAGGCTGAGGATTGCATGGTGTACCAGTCACTTGGACTGTGTCTATGCATCTTTGGTTTTCTTCATTCTTCTTTGCTCTGGACAAGGAGAGACCCATAGTTGCATATAGATGGCTGCTTGCAAGCTTTCAAGATCCCAGTCACTACTTGCCAATGTAGGATGTGGAACAATGTTTTTGTGTAGTATGTTATGCCAATTGAGCTTGATGTCCCCTGAGACCATGGTCCCAAGCCCACAGGTCCAACTACATACTGCCTCTAGGTAGGTGGTTGTGGCCAAGAAGTGACTACAAACTTGTCCCTTGTCAGCTCTACTATATACCTGGGAATTCTTACAGAACATACAAATATACTTGTAGAAACATTGTCTGCCAACACTATACATGGTCATGGGCACACTCCCCCCTGCATAAACATACCTAATAGTTCAGCCTGTCCACCCATCTATCCACCCATAGATTAATGTTTGCCTTCACTGACAATGCAGTACTGTGTATGCAAAAGAGTTCATCTTTGTTGTCTGTACCTCCCAGGCACCTCCCTATGTCTTCCTCTTCCTCAGTGCCACCATGTTGATCACTCACATTTGGTACATTGCCCTTTTCTTCACCCAAG
>NW_006921666.1:4805769-4806287 GCF_000298275.1 Orycteropus afer afer | reverse complement strand
ATAGTATTCCATTGTGTGTGTGTACCATAGTTTGGTTATCCATTCTTCTGTTGATGGGCACCTAGGTTGTTTCCATCTTTTGGCTATTGTAAATAGTGCTACAATGAACATGGGTGTGCATATATCTGTTCTCGTCCTGGATCTCACTTCTTTAGGATATATACCTGGCAATGGAATTGCTGGGTCAATGGCAATTATAATTCCAACTTTTTAAGGAATCGCTATACTGCTTTCCACAGTGGTTGTATCACTTCACAGTCCCATCAGCAATGTATGAGAGTCCCAATCTCCCCACATCCTTGCCAGCATTTGTTATTTTCTGTCTTGTTGAACTTTGCTACTAGTGCTAGGGCAAGATGATATCTCACTGTTGCTTTGATTTGCATCTCTCTGATGGCTAATTAATGATCATGAGCATTTCTTCATATGTTTGTTGACCATCTAAATATCCTCTTTGGTGAAGTGTCTATTCATGTCTTCTGCCCATTTTTAAATTGCATTATTTGTCTTTTTGTTGT
>NW_006921666.1:4803946-4805394 GCF_000298275.1 Orycteropus afer afer | reverse complement strand
CCAAACTCTCTGCTGGCGAGTCGGCCCCAACTCATAGCAACCCCTCCTTGGGTTTCCAAGGCAGTATCACTACGGAAGTAGATTGCCCAAGCTTCCTTCCGAGGAGTGACTGGTGGGTTTGAACCGCCAATCTTCTGGTTAGCAGTCAAGTGTCTTAGGCACTATGCTACCAGATACGCCATATGTTAGGGCCCCTAAATTTGCCCCTAGTTTTTCCTTGAGGAACTTTATAGTTTTAGGTTTCACATTTCAGTCTTTGATCCATCTGGAGTTAGTTTTTGTATGGTGTGAGGTACAGATCTTGTTTCATTTTTCTAAAAACAGATACACAGTTTTGCCAGCACAATTTGTTAAACAGCATCGTCTAATGTCTTGACTGCTGCTTCCGTTGATGTTGATTTTGGAACCAAGTAATACGAAATCTTTGACATCTTCAATCTTTTCTCTGTTTATCATGATGCTGCTTATTGGTCCAGTTGTGAGGATTTTCATTTTGATGATAAAATAGATTCCCTAAAAGGCTCACTTGAAGGGGACTAAAGGTAAGGGGACAGACAATAGGCACTAACTTCAGGCTGAGCTAACAGGCCAGGAAGAAGCTGGTTACAGAGGAAATTGATCATCAATTAGAAGCTCTCAGCTGCATTGCAGCCCAGAGGCAACTTTAATTGGCTGTCAATTGTTTTCTGTGCTGAATCAAGCAAGCCACAGAGTTAGTGGGAAGACCAAATTAGAAAATCTAAGTGGAATAATACTAAACAAAAGGATTTTTTTCCTCCTTTCTTCAATTGCCAAGGATATCTGGTGGTGCAGTGGTTAAAACATTTGGGTGCTAACCAAAAGGTCAGCAGTTCGAACCTACCAGCCACTCCATGGGAGAAAGATGAGTCACTCTACTTCTGTAAAGATTTACAGCCTTGGAAACCCTATGGGTCAGTTTTACTCTGTCTTCTAGGGTCACTGTGAATCAGAAGTGACTTGATGGTGGTGGGTTTGGTGTTTTGGTTCAATTGCCAAAATCCTTGTCCTTGAGGCCCAGCTTGATGACCACTCTTACCTAGAACCTAGGCACCAAGAGTGATTGTCTAGTGCATCTAGTGGGTAGAAGCAGGGACGCTGTTAAGCATCCTTCACTGTACAGGGCATTATCACAACAGAGGATTATCCAGCCCCAGATGTCAATAGTGCCTGATGCCAAACACAACTGCACGGATGAGAATGAACTGCTCCTTCCTCTGCTCCTCCAACCCTTGTTGAGTCTGTGTCACCACCTCGTCCTCTCTCTGCCATGTACCAGTACTGCAGTCAACTGGAGGCCTCCTGGTAGAGCAGAAAGGGGAATGGATTCTGACTCCTGGCTCAGCCACTCACTGACTGCAACCCAGAAACAATCATTTCACCTCTCTGCAACCATTTCCTCATCTGGGAAGTGGAAATTAGAATCTTTA
>NW_006921666.1:4796950-4803611 GCF_000298275.1 Orycteropus afer afer | reverse complement strand
GTCTTCCTACTGAGGAGTGGCTGGTGGGTTTGAACTGCCAGCCTTCTGGTTAGCAATCAAATGCCTTAGGCACTACACCACCAGAGTCAAACAAAACACACACACACACACACACACACCCCAAAATCTAGCAGTTGCCATCAAGTCCATTCCAACTCATAGTGACCCCATGTGTCCACAGTAGAAGTGCATTACACAGAATTTTCAAGGCTGTGACTTTGCAGAAGCAGACTGTTGGCCCTTTCTTCTAAGATGCCACCACTCTTTCAATTAGTAGTCAAACACTTAACTATTCATGCCACCCAGGGGTTCTTACTCACATAATAGTCACTCAACAGCGTTGAACTAAAGCAAGGTCTTCCCTGAAAGCCATGGCTCAAGAAACAAACTCAGTCTACCTCATGGACCTATAGTGCTGCCACTTGTGACATGACTAGGGTCTAGTCTTCCGAATGTACCACATCTCAGAGCAGCCCTTGGTTTGCCCTTTTACTAAGAGGTTTGGATGAAATAGCTATGAGTGATGTTGCACCCAGAGCTGCTCAGTTTTAGATGCCCAGGTATTATGGTGCATGCCTGATGTGTTATCTGTTCTTGGTGGAATCCCTGCCACCATGTCCCAGGGCCATGCAGGAGCATTTGTGGGTTTCTTTCTGAGACATCCAGAGCCTTGGGCACTGCTTGGGAGTAAGTGTCACAGTATTGCCATTCCTGGGTGACCAACTTGATAATCTGCCACTTTGGCCACTGGTCAAACACCTGCTGTGGTGCATGGAGAGAAAGACTAAAGGAAACACCATGAACACACATGTTCATTTTCTACTTATCTAAGATCCATAATTTCACTTTTCTGAAACTTATACTTCAGCACAGTGACTCTCAAAGTGAAGCCCTGGGCCAACAGCAGCAGCAGCCCCTGGGAACCTGTTAGAAATGCATGTTCTTGGGGCTCACCGTCCTGGCACGGAAACTCTGGGGGATGCCAGTCTGGATGAGTGTGATTTGCCTGGAAAACGAGAGCAGCCGTCATCCAGTCCTCCAGACGTGGAACAGTCATCCAAAAGCCACGCCCCCACGCAACCCGCTCACTGACACACACAACCGGGAAGGCCACCTCTACCCTTTGCCACTGCAAAACTTTCAAAGGTTCATCGCCTACCAGCTTCTTCCCCACTACAAGGACACACTGGGGAAGGCACACTGGGCCAGGAATGGGAGACCTGAGTGCCAGTGTCATCCCTGCCACTAACTGGTCATTGTAAGCAAGTCCTGTCCCCTCTTTGGGCACCAGTTTCCCAGTGAAATGAGCTGGACAAGAAGATGTCTGTGGGTCTTTCCAACTCTGACAGTCTATGCTTTTTCTATGGCCAGTCTTGGCTTTGTTTCCTCCTAAATCTGCTTAATGCAATACAGACAAGTCCTAAGCCATTCCAAGTCCAGCCCTTGATGCTCTCCAGAGCCTGGATCTCTTCTTACTACATGAGGTGGTCCTCAGGGACAGGCAGGAGTGAAATCTCTCTGCACAACTTCAAAAGTTAGACTTCTTTGGAATGGACACAATGAACCCTGCATCGTCCCAGCTCTCCCCAGACCTGGCCAGGCCAAGCCAGGCTGCCCAGGAAGTATCGGGCAGGGACTCAGATTACAAAGATACACAGCTATACAGACACTCTGCCAGCCCACAGGAATCCAAGCCAAGAGGAACGCATACTCACACCAGGCATGCACCACAATTGCTGGGTGTCTACAACTGAACTGTTCCAGGTATAACATCGCTCTTAGCTGTTTCCTCCAAATCCCTTAGTAAAAGGAGTCCAGGCACAACCACCAACTCAAAGGAGAACGCCACTCCAAATCCCATCATCTGTCTTACCCACAAATCCCTCTGGCCTCCATACCCCCAGTACCCTCACCAAGCACAGCGGACAACTGCCCAGATCACATCAGCTCTGAGCTTCCACTGACCCACAAAGCAAGGATTGTGTCTCACTCACCCAGAGGGTTCTTTCCTGTGTGGATGCAGAGCACGACGCCTCTGTCTGCCAGCGGCCCGCACTCTCGGCTGCAGGGTAGTTACAGGGTGGCACAGGTACACGAACTGTCGAGTTAGGAATCCCAGCTGTGCCAACGTGGACGAGTTATCTTCCTTAACCTCTTATATCTCAGTTTCCTCATCTATAAACTGGTGCCAGCAGAACTCCCCTGGGATTAAATGAAGCTGTGCGTATAAATTTCCTGATGCATCTCAGTTGCTCAGTAAATGGCATTTCTATAGAGGTTTCAACTCAGTCAAATGACTCAGTTCCAGGCACAAAGTACATTAACAGTTTGAGGAAGAAGCAATTTAAAATGGACCCCAAACCGGAAGATCTTTTGGCACTTTATTCAAAATGAGTTGGAGTCTATTTGGATTAAGAAAGAGTAAACTTGTTGCTCCTCTAAGAATTCTGCATGCAATTTAGACAGATACCAAATCCTTGGAGAACTCTCTGATTTTGTCAAAGAACCCTGGAGTGGAACTTAGACTGCAGCAGTTCAGGTTCTCAGGTTATCTGCAGTAAATCACTTCACTTGTCAGTCCAGACTTTCAAACACATTGCTGTCAGTTCCCATTGATAGTGACCATGTAGGCCAGAGTAGAACTGCCCATAGGGTTTCCAAGGCTGTAATCTTTACAAAAGCAGACTGCTACATCTTTCTCCTATGGAGCGGCTGGTGGGTTCAAAATGCCGACCTTTTGGTTAACAGCCAAGCACTGCACCACCGGGGCTCCTTAGCCCAGACTTTAGTGGTTCTCAAGTTCTGCTAGAGAGCTTTTGTAATCAGTTGGAGTCCATGTCCCATCCCAAACCAATGACATCAGAATCTCTGCTGGGTAGGGCTAGGGTATCAGTACTATTAAGCCAAAAAATCAAACTCCTTGCCATCAGTCAGTTCTGACTCATGGTGACAACAGTTTCACTGCATTTTCTTGGCTGGAATGTTTACCGAAACATATCACCAGGCCTTTCTCCCATGTGCCACTGGGTGAGTTCAGACTGCCAACCTTACACTTAGTAGCAGCCCAGTGCAAACTGTTTGCAGGGACCTATGGGAGCTCTGGTAGGATAGTGCCTAAGGCACTTGACTGCTAACCAGACGGCTGGCGGTTCAAACCCACCAGCCACTCCTCAGAAGGAAGGTTGGGCATTCCTACTTCCGTAGTGATACTGCCTCGGAAACCCAAAGAGGGGTCGCTATGAGTCGGGGCTGACTCGATGGCAAATAACAACAACAACAACAACATGTACTGTTAAGACTTGCTGGGTGATTCTAATGAGAGATCCACTGGACCAGCTTTCCAAAATCCCCCTCAGGTAACCTTGGTGCCTACCGCCATATATGACTAGACACTGAGTGACAGTATATGCCTGTTGAACAGATGAATGATGAAATGACTGAATGACTAAATGAATGAAGATTGGCTCACCTTCTTTGTGGCTGTTTCTAGACTTAATTTAGAAGAAAAGAAAAAGAGTTGGATTCTAATTAAGAATATTAGAGCTGTGCCATCCCCTGGAAATTTCTGCAATGGTGGAAATGTTCTAGAACCTTTATCCTTTAATACAGTAGCTATGAACCTCACATGGCTATTGAGCACTTGAAATGTGCCTTGTGTGGCTGAGGAACTGAATTTGTCATTTTGTTTAATGCTAATTAAATTTAAAGCGCCACATATGGCTCGCAGCTAGCATACTGGACAGAACAGACATAGCATCTAGCTTTTGTAAAGTGCCCCTCTGTGTCCTTCTTTTACTAACAGCACCCCATTTTCCTTTAGGGTAGCCCCCTCTCCCACCCTCACTGCCTGCAATCTGGGTGAGGCTGCTAATGAGTGTGCCCTCACCCTCCTTTAGCCAAGGAGTGGGCCCAGGACCCAAGCTAAATCAATCAGACCCTCCTCTGGAATCGTCTGGGGCTTTAATGACACAAGGATAGAAGATGAGTGGGAGCAGATTAATACCGATGTTGAGGTCCTGAGACGCTGTGTGTTAGTTTCCATAACACGAGTCCAGAGTGTGACAATAACAGCAGTGATATGTGATGCGAGCCAGGTCTCATTATCATCGTCATCCTTGTCATCACGTCACTGGTACTGAGCACCTCTGATGTGCCAGCTCCTGTACTAAGTGCTTAAGTTGCATCATTTCTTCATCTGTGAAATGAGAATTCATGCCAACTTCCTGCAGAGTGTTTGTGACTAGATCAAAGGAAAGATGTGCATAAAAGCTATGAGCCAAATAGGACTTACTGAGATGTCTGTTAGAGGTGGTGTTCTCTGGTGGGGAAATCACGGGAGGGTTTGGTGAAGGACCCTAGATTTGGCTTCAGTTTATAAACTCGCAACACCAAGCAACATACCGATCCTCTCTGGGATTTTGGCTAACACAGGATTGAGTTCACACATTCCTTTCCAGCCTCCATCTTTTCTAATCTACTTGTGTGCCCCCTCCTTGCCTGACACCTATTCTGTCCCCCTCTATGCACATATCTCAGAAAATTCTCTAGCCTGGACCATGCTGTCCTTGTATTCCCAACTCATCTCTTCTTTCCTCCATCCCTGGGCTGACTCCCAGGCCCCTCCTGACCAGGCCCCTCCTGACCAGGAAGTTGCCTTGTGTGTGCACTCCCATAGCTTCCTGCACTAGCCCCTCTGGCAGAGCACTTTATTGGAATCATGTTTAACTGTCCTCCCACTAATGGAGCATAAGTTCTACTAGGGCAAGGGCCACATGCCTCCTGTTCAGTCCTGTGTCTCCACTGCCTGGTACAAGAGCCAGCACGTACAAGGTGCTCAATAAATACTCACAAGGAAATAGCAATGCAACACACTGCCGTCAAGTCAGATCCAACTCATAGCAACCCCTCCTTGGGTTTCTGAGTCAGTATCAATACAGTAGATTGCCCAACCTTCCTTCTGAGGAGTGTTGGTGGGTTTGAACCTCCAGCCTTCTGGTTAGCAGTCAAATGCCTTAGGCACTAGGTCACCAGAACTCCCTGTAAACACTTACTGACTGAAAATTGGAATGAATACCCCCAAATCTATTTTATTATTTGTTACTTCAGGAAACTCAGAGCATTAACTATCTAGTGCTGAATAGCAAATTGCCCTAAACATACCAGCTAGAAACAACATTGATAATTTATTATCTCTCGATTTCTGTGGGAGAGAAATTTAGAAAGGGCACAGTGGGGCTGGCTAGTCACTGTTCTATGATGGCTGGGACCTCGGATGGAAGGATAAAAGTCTGTCTGATGTTGCAGGGTGGGAGCTGTGTCTGCTGAAGATTCCAACGCAGGTTCGAGTTCCGCGGCACATCTGTGCGTGTTTGGGGAAAGTGTTTTCTGAGAGCCGTTTTTCCCATTTGTACCATAAGAAGGTTGTGCTGGGGATCCCTGGCAGCTTTTACATGTCTGGAGTCTTCAGCGACCTTAAGAAGATGCCTGCTGCACTAACTTTCCAGGAGTCCTGTGACCCCCCCCGTCCATCACTGATGGCTCTTGGTTTCTATCCCAGAAGATAGCAAGAAGCTGCTACCTGAGCTCAGGGGACCTAGGAAGAAAGCTTACAACGTGCCAAACGGAGCGCACTCCCCACGGAGACTCCCGGCGCGGAAGGCGGGCCGCTGGGAACTTCCTAAGGGAGGGGGGACGAGACCACTTTACGGAATAGATGGGAAGCCACTGAGGTTTTCCGGATTCTCTAAGGCCTCCTCTGCTTCACTCCCGTTGGAAACCTCGGCTTGCCAAAGAAGATGGCGGGAAAGGCAGTGACTACAGACCGAAGGAGTCCGAATTTGCCGGCTGGGCCCAGGACTCTGCATTCACTTCCTTACTGTCTCTCCCGCCTCCCGCCAAGACTGCTCACGCTAACTACCGATGGGCGGCATGGGAGGAGTTTTTTAAAGCGTGCGCGCGCGAACACTCACAGAGCTGTCAGATTTTAGTTAAGCACTCGGTTTCCGCGCACTGTTAGCTCCATTTCCGCGAGCAACAGCTCAGTGGAAGCTGGAAGGCGCTGGTTACCCCAGTCCAGGGGCGCACAACTGGTTATGCTTCGATCTTCCTCTGGGTTCCACGACTGGGGCGCAGCATCCTTCCGCCACAGCCCGTGGCAGTGGGGCGCTCGGAGCTTGTGTCAGGAGGTCCGTTGGTGCGAACCCAGCGGTCCTCATCCCACCCACAGGTGCAGAGCATCCGCGTGCAACCGGATAATTTTAACTCTCTTATTTCCAGATGCTCCTCCCTTAAGGCACGCGCGCGCTGGGAAGGCTCTGTGCTTATCTGGTGCAACCAACTCGATTGACAGATGGGGAAACTGAGGCCTACTGAGGGAAAATGACCTTCTCGGCGTCCCGCAGCAAAAATAAGAGCTGCACCTGCTCTAGAACCCGGGTAACCAAGGCCCATGCTCTCGCGTCTACACTCTGAGGGCCCCTGCGAGCCCCCTGCCCCCGCTTAGGAAGTTCCCAGCTGCCGGCCTTCCGCGCTCTGCCTCAGAGGGGTGGGCGCTCCATTTGGCACTTTGTAAACCCACCAGCCACTCCTCGGAAGGAAGGTTGGGCAATCCTACTTCCGTAGTGATACTGCCTCGGAAACCCAAGGAGGGGTCGCTATGAGT
>NW_006921666.1:4794421-4796159 GCF_000298275.1 Orycteropus afer afer | reverse complement strand
CTCCCTGCCTTCGGCTCCCCGCCCCATCCTTTTCCCTTCTGGAGGCTCCGCTGCCGCTCTCGGGGGCCAGGGAACAGGGGCCAAGACAAAGCCCACTTTGTGCGCGGAGTTGGCCCCGGGCGTGGAATGTGCACGTCGGCGCGCGCCTCTTGCCCGCGCCACGCCAGCTGCCAGTCTTGGCTCCCCGACTCGTAGCGCTGCCGAAATCGCCCCGGCGCCGCGCTCCCGCCCTCTTGGTCGGGGCTCGGAGCTGACGCGGCCCGGAGTCGCCTTGGTCCCCCCCAGGGACGCGCCGGGTGTGAGCGTGCGTGTATTTTACAGAGGAAACAAGGACCCGGGCGCCCAGTCGGCGTGGGCTCCTTTCTTTAAGACCGCTGGTCGGAGCTGCCTGGCCTCAGTTTCCCTACCATTTTTCTCCTCTCAGCCAGCCCCCCGCCTCCTGCGGGTCATTGTTCTCGCTGTCAAATGGGGGTGCTTTGTGAAGCCTGCCAAGTTGGGGTGTGTCCTTTTTAACCCATTTTCCAAACAGAACAAGGCCTCTAAGGCTAACCCCAGGCAACCGACCCCCTTAGCCCTCCACTTCACGTTTTTGCACTGATTTTCTTCTAATCGTATAGTATTTTATTGTACGTGAGCCACGCCCTGGTTTCTTAAAGGCACCTTGCACTCTTTTTGGCCATGTGTTATCACTGCAGCTGGCTTGTGGGAATTCCCTCGTGAGCCGCCTGTTTTTCCCTTCCACCCGCCGGTCAAATATTTGGGGATGCCCGGGGGGAAGAAGGTAGCTGCGGGCGGCAGCAGCAGCAGTTCCGCCCCGGCTACGGCTGCTGCCGCCGCCCCCTCTGGGATCAGGCGTTTGGAGACCAGCGAAGGGGCCTCAGCCCAGAGAGATGAGGAGCCAGAGGAGGAAGGGGAAGAGGACCTTCGAGACGGAGGTGTCCCCTTCTTTGTCAACCGGGGTGGGTTACCTGTGGACGAGGCCACTTGGGAAAGGATGTGGAAGCACGTGGCCAAGATCCACCCCGATGGAGAGAAGGTGTCACAGCGGATCCGTGGGGCCACGGACCTGCCCAAGGTGAGGGCTGTGTGGGGGTGGGGTGGGGTGAGGGGGAAGGGTCTACGGTTTTGCTGACTTTCTGGGTGGAGGAACAAAGCCACATTTTTCCCACCAGTTGGGTGGTGGACCACTGGCCTGGTACGATTTAAAACAGACAGGTCCTGCCATTCCTGGAGAACTTTCTCCCAGCTGCCGTTGGGGTCCTTCTGTGAGATTTCACATGCACTGTCTCCCAGAAGCCCTCTCCCATCTCTCTAAATGCCCGTGTTCTGTAGGTGGAACAGCAGATTAATGAACACTCACTCGTGGCTCAATATCGTGCTTGCCTCATGACACTTGTAAAGCCAGAGCACTGTGAGCAGAGAGATAATGAATGACTAAGGGGGATACAGGCTTCGTATGTTGTAAAAATATTGCCAGGCATTATCTCACTGAATCCTCCTAATAGCCTTGTGAAGTTGAGTACAGCGTTGGTCCCCATTTTGCAGATGTGAAAACTGAAAACTCAGGTAGGAACTCAAGATCACATACCTAGTAAGCAACAGAGGTGGGGTTCAACCCCAAGGTCTCCTGGCTCCAAATGCTGTGCTCTATTGGACACCAGACTCAGAGGGTTAGAAGAGGTCTTACGGGCAAGGATCAAGTTGAATAGTGTTTCTGTGTAGTCTGGAACTCCTCCCC
>NW_006921666.1:4758660-4794146 GCF_000298275.1 Orycteropus afer afer | reverse complement strand
AAATCCCCCATGAAGAGTCCTTTGAACTAAGGTCCCAGAAGAATACTGAGTCTGGCTGCTTGGAAGGCAAGGAAGTGGTGTGGGGATGGGGAGCAGCAGTTGGTGGGATTAGACCTGGGGACAAGTGTCCTGTTTTGTTTTCTTTTTACCAAGTTACTGGTAGAGCCACCAGAAAATGTCTTCTGAAAAAAGGGAATTCAGAGGCTGATGGGTGAACAGCCGTCTAATATTTCCAGGGGAAACAAAATGTGGATTGAGTTTGAATGGTGTCATAATTGTCCCCTGTATTGACTTATAATTTATTTAGTGAGTCCTCTATGGTTGGGCATTGTGTCCAGTATTTTTTTTCCTGAAATGAACACTGTGGTGAACATTCTAAAATGTAAATCCAGCTCTGATTATTTCCTTGGGATAAATTCCTGGAAGAGGAAATATTGTATCAAAGCATGTGAATTTGGGTACATATCACTTGCATGTCTATATGACCTTAGGCCTCAACGAATACTGGCTATTAGATGTGCACTACCTTTTCTCAGGAGAGGAGGGTATATTTCACTCAAGTAACCCAAGCATTTGTGCCAGTGAGACCAGAGAAGCACGCTTTGTCCACATGAGCAAGTTGGTGTTGCGTGGAAAGCCAGGGAATGCTCTACAGCCATCTTAAAATGAAGAAAACAAACTCATTGCCTTCGAGTCAGTTCTGACTCATAGTGACTCAACAGGACACAGAAGAACTGCCCCTTAGGGTTTCTGAGGCTGTGATCTTTACAAAAGCAGACAACCACATCTTTCTCCCCTTGAGCATGGAGCGAGAGGCTGGTGGGTTCAAATCACCAACCTTTCAGTTAGCAACCATGTGCTTAACCACTGTGCCACCAAAGCTCCTTTCAGCCATCTTGCTTAGGTCTGAATCAGGCCGTAGGAGAATGTGAATGGTTCTCTGCAGAACCATCACCACTGCTGGGGACTAGAATATCAATGAGGTCATTAAAAACTGGTCTGTAATATCATCTTCTCATCTCCAGTCTTCATGTGTAGGAAAGACATTGATGAACCCATAAAGCGATTGTGTATGGCCTGGGGGTGGGGGTTGGGTAACAGACTGGAGTATGGTAAGGTAGAAGAAATTTTGTGAGAAATTTGGGAAAATTTGAAACTTCCCCACCTCAGAGCACCAGAACATGGTGGAAGGGGTGGTAAGCAGCATGCTGACAATAGAGTGGACTGACCGCTGGGCTCTCCCTTCCCCTAGTGGCCATGGTGGGCCAAAGATGTTTTCTTGGGATGGTTTTAAAAAACCATTTGAGCCAAAATTTAAAGCTGGGAGATGCACATAAAGATCCAGGTATTTGGCACCTTTTCAGAAAACTAAGTCTAGGAACAGAGACTCTGATCCCGCGTGGCCGCTGGGGCCAAGGAGTGCGCCTCTCCCGTGGTTTGCTAGAGTCCTCACCACTCGTTCCAGTTCACCTAACCCACTCATGTTACCTGCCTGGTCCCTACAGGCAGTTGAGTCTGGGATCCCTTGGATGATGGTGTGAGTACTGGAAATCCACTGTGTTCAAATCCTGGTTCTTCCTTAACTACTTAGGTGAGCAAGGTACGCAACTTCCTCATGCCTTGGTTTCCTTGATTGTAAAGGGGGGATAACAATAGTGCCGACTAGAGAGGGATGTGGGGAGCCATAATTGAGGTAAAGCGTGGGGAACTGGTGAGCATGCAATAAGCAGTAAATGAGATCAGGATAATGTAGCAAATCACCCACAGACCCTTTGGAGAAACATCCATTAAAAGGACAAAACCAACGTGTTAAAGAACAACGGTTTCTAAAAGGATCCTAAACCCAGGAACAGTTTATGCTCTGTGATAAGAGTCTCCCTTCCGTGGTTCAAGCTGCCACCACCTTTGATGCTTTTTGTTGATAGTCGCCATTGAGTTGGCTTCCATCACAACGACCTTATGTACAACAGAATGAAATGTTGCCTGGTCCTCTGCCAGCTCCATGATCATAGGTTTGCTTGAATCCATTGATGTGGCTACTGTGTCTGTGCCTTTCATTGAGGGTTTCCCTCTTTTTTTTTTTTTTTTTAACTATTTTATTTTGAGTGAAAGTTTACAGAGCAAATTGGTTTTCCATTCAACAGTTCACACACATTTTGTTTTGTGCTGTTCACTGAGATCCTGACAGTGTGACAGCACTCTCCCCACTTTCTCCCTGTGTTTACCGTTTTCATCTGTCCTTCTTTCCTGTCCTTTCCTGCTTCCTGACGCTTATGCCTGAGCAAATGCTGCCCTTTTGATCTCTTATGGTTGATTGTTCCAAGTAGTGTTTCCTGTTATTATTGTTCACCTTATAGGCTTATCATTTACTGAAAGTTGAGTCATGAGGGTGAATTCAATTCTAGGCCTGAAGGGTGTCTAAGGACCATAGTCTCAAGGGTTCCACCAATCTCTAGCAGACCAGTAAGTTGGGTCATTTTTATTATTTTGAATTTTGGTCCATATTTTTCTCACACTCTATTCAAGACCTCTTTTATTTATTTTATTATTTTTTAAAATTTGTATTGTGATTTGGGGAAAGTTTATAGAGCAAATTCACTTTCCATATAGTAGCTTACATACACTTTGTCTCATGATATTGACTACAGTTTTCCATAGTGCAACAGCTCCCCTCCCACTTCCTCCCCATAGTTACCTCTTCCCTGTGTCCTTCCCTCCCATGCACTCCTGCCCCCTGAGCTGTCTCCCTGTACATACACAGCCCTTCTATTCTCCTATGATCGATCTCTCCAAGGAGTGTATCTACCTAACGTAAGTGTTCAGCTCATATGCCTGTCTTTTGTTTGACCGGAAGCCATGGGAATGGGTTCAATTCCAGACCTAAGGGTCAGCTAGGAGCCATAGTCTCAGTGGTTCCATCAGACTCTATCAGACCAGTAAACCTGGTCCCTTTCTTTTTTCTTTTTCAATGATTTTGAGTTTTGTTCCACATTGTTCTTCCACTCTGTCCAGGATCTCCTCCATAGATCTCCTTCCGAATGGTTGACAATGGTAGCCAGGCACCGTCTAGTTCTTCTGGTCTCAATTGTATAGGCTGAGGATCACATGATGTACCAGTCCCTTGGACTAATTGTTTCCATGAATCTTTGGTTTTCTTCATTCTTCTTTGCTCTGGACAAGGAGAGACGACCCATTGTTGCATCTAGATGGTTACTTGCATGCAGCTTTGAAGATCCATTCGCTACTCACCAAAGTAGGATGTGGAACAATGTTTTTGTGTAGTATGTTATGCCAATTGAGCTTGATGTCCCCTGTGCCTATGGTCCTGAGCCCATAGGTCCAACTATTTGCTCCCTCTGCGTAGCTGTCTATGGCCAAGAAGTAACTACAATCTTATCCCTTGTCAGATCTACTGTATACCTAGGAATTCTTACAGAGCATACAAATATATTTGTAGAAACATTGTCTGCCAACCCTATACATGGTCGTGGGCACACTCCCCCTTGCATAGACATACCTAATAGTTCAGCCTGTCACCCATTTATCCACCTGTATATCAATGTTTCTCTTCACTGACGACACAGTACTATATGTGCAAAAGGGTTCATCTTTGTTGTCTGTACCTCCCGTGAACCTTTCTGTCACTCACATTTGGTACATTGCCCTTCTCTTCAACCAAGTCAATACTTGTCTCTACCTATCTAACAGTGATCCCTCCCCTGCCTTCCCACCCCTGGTAACCAACAAAGAATATTTCCTTCTATATATAAACTTTTCCTTGACTTTTTACAATAAGGATTAATACAATATTTGTCCTTCTGTGATTGACTTATTTCACTCAGCATAATGTCCTCCAAGTTCATCCACATTATGCGGTGTTTTGCCAATTCTACGTTATTATTTAGTGCTGCATAGTATTCCATTGTCTGTATGTACCATAGTTTGGTTATCCATTCTTCTGTTGATGGGCACCTAGGTTGTTTCTTTCTTTTTACTATGCAAATAGTGCTGCGATGAACATGGATGTGCATATATCTGTTCTCATCCTGGCTCTCACTTCCTTAGGATATATACCAACTAATGGGATTGCTGGGTCAAATGGTATTTCTGATTCCAACTTTTTAAGGAATTGCCATACTGCTTTCCACAGTGATTGTATCATTTCACAGTTCCACCAAGCAGTGTATGAGAGTCCCAATCTCTCTGCATCCTCGCCAGCATTTATTATTTTCTGTCTTATTGAACTTTGCTACTAGTGGTGGGGCAAGATGGTATCTCATTGTTGTTTTGATTTGCACCTAAGGCATTTGACTGCTAACCAGAAGGCTGGGGGTTCAAACCCACCAGCCACTCCGTGGAAGGAAAGTTGGACAGTCTACTTCCGTAGTGATACTGCCTTGGAAACCCAAGGAGGGGTCGCTATGAGTTGGATCTGGCTCGACAGCAGCACATTGCATTGCATTTATGCTCTACTGTATTCCTGGGTATATTTGCAGCATATGTAAATATATATGTAGAAATACCCTCTGTCAGACCTATATATAATCATGGGTGTAGTCCCATTCTCCTTCCCAGATGTGTTCAGCTTGTGTGTCATCTATGTATTCTCTTGTAGGTTATTGTTGCTACTGTTATTGCAGGATTGTGTATGTAATAGTATTTACCCTTGTTGCCTTTAACTCTGAGCTCCTCCCAGTGTCTCCCTTCTCCTCAATCATTGTGTGCTGGCCTCACTCTTATTATCTATTCCTTTCCCTTCATCTAAGTTAATACATGTCTAAAGGAGCTTTAGTGGCACAGTCTTAAAGCATTTAGTTGCTAACCAGAAGGTCGTGGTTTGAACCCACCAGCCGCTCCACGGGAGAAAGATGAGGCAGTGTGCTTCTGTAAAGATTTACAGCCTTGGAACCCCTAAGGGGCAGTTCTGTCCAGACAGGGCCACTGTGAGTCAGAATTGACTCAATGGCAGGGGGTTTACTCTCTAGTTAGTGATTTACTCTTCTTTTCCCTCTAGTCCCTAGCAACTATCAGAAAATGTTTCTTTCTATGTGTAAACCTTTTCTTGACCTTTTACAGTAGGGGTCTCATACAATATTTGTCCTTTTGTGACTGACTGATTTCACTCAGCATAATGTTCTCCAGGTTCATCCATGTTATGAGGTGTGTTTCTCAGATTCATCATTCTTCTTTAATGTTGTATAATATTCCATTGTGTGTATGGACTACAGTGTGTTTATCCATTCATCTGTTGATGGGCATTTAGGTTGCTTCCATCTTTTTGCTGTTGTGAATGATCTTGTGATGAACTTGGGTGTGCCTCTCATGCCATGGCTCTTACTTCTCTAGGACATATACCTAGTAGTGGGATTACTGGATCACATGGTATTTCTATTTCCAGCTTTTTAAGGATGCACCATAGCAATTTCTACAGTGATTGCCCCATTTTACAGTCCCATCAGCAGTGTATAGGGCTCCAGCCTCTCCAACCCTCACCAGCATTTGTTATTTTCTGTTTTTTTGAACTTTGCTGGAGTGAGATGGTATCTCGTTTCGACTCTCTAAGGGCTCGTGATTGTGAGCATTTCTTCATGTGTTTATTGGCCGCCTGAATATCTTCTTTGAAGTGCCTATTCAAGTCTCTGCCCATTTTTTAGTTGGATTGTTTGTTTTTTTGATGTTGATGTGTTGAAGTTTTCTATAAAGTTTAGAGATTAGACCCTTGTCTGATGTGTCATTGCCAAATTCTTTTTCCCAGTCTGTAGGTTCTCTTTTCACTTTGTTGGTGAAGTCTTTTGATGCACAGAGATGTTTAGCTTTTAGGGGGTGGGGTTTCCCTTGTTTTTGCTGACTTTCTACTTTACCAAATATGGCTTCTTGTTGTTGTTGTTATTATGTGCCGTCAACTCAGACCTGACTCATAGCGACCCCCATTGGGTTTCCAAGGCAGTGTCACTACAGAAGTAGATTGCCCAACCTTCCTTCCGAGGAGTGGCTGGTGGGTTTGAACTGCCAGCCTTCTGGTTAGCAGTCAAGTGCCTTAGGCACTATACCACCAGAGCTCCTAAATATGGCTTTGTGATCAGTTATCCCAGACACAGCTGCTGAAGATCTTTTAGCTGTGGTGCTGTGGCCAAGCTCCTGCAGAATGCAAATTAAACATCTCCCAAAAGTTTACATTGTTGGTGTCAACATATGCTGACCAAAATCTTTGCCAGACACTGTACTAACAAAGACCAAACCAAAAAACCAAACTCATTGCCGTCAAATTGATTCCGATTCATAGCGACCCCCATTGGGTTTCCGAGACTATAAATCTTTACAGAAGGAGATCACCCCATCTTCCTTCAGTGGAGTGGCTGGTAGGTTTGAACCACTAACCTTCTGGTTAGCAGCTAGATGGCTTATCCACCACGCCATCGGAGTGCCCAAATAACAAAGACAGTGAGCAAGAATTGAGCCATGTGCCAGGCCCTGTTAACAGCCCTTGCTTGCAGTATCTCTTTCATGCTGTGAGGCTGCTTCTGTCTCTGTGACCATTTTACAAACAAGGCATCTGAGGCACAGAGAAGTTAAGGAGTTTGACTAAGGTCATCAATTAGTAAATGACAGAGTTGGGATTTCGATACTGACAGTCTAATTCTAGAATCTATTAACCTCCAGGCTTCCTTTCTCATGTACCCCTCTACCTGTGATAGGATACTCCCAGCAGCCTCAGCTGGGTTGACTCCTGTGACCTGGGCCGCCTGGTGGGGGCCCTGGTGGGACAGCCTAGTAGGGGCGGGGCCCTCCCTGTGTGAGGAACCGGAAGGCCACCTCCCTGCTTCTTCCCCACACTGTCTGCTCCAGGCTCCTCCCACTTTCCCCAGGCTTCATATTGTGCTAGACAAGACCCTCCAGTGGGGATGTCAGAACTCAGGACTTTAAGGGGTTCCTAGAATGAACATGGGAGCTCTGATAGCATAGTGCCTAAGGCACTTGACTGCTAACTGGAAGGGTGGCTGTTCAAACCCACCAGCCACTCCCCGGAAGGAAGGTTGGGCAATCTACTTCATAGTGATACTGCCTTGGAAACCCAAGGAGGGGTCGCTATGGGTCGGGTCTGACTCCACGGCAAAGGCTGCTGCAGAATGAACATAGGAGCCCTATGTAGTAGTGGTTAAGCATTCAGCTGGTAACCAAAAGGTCCACAGTTTGAACTCACCAGCCACTCTGCAAGAGAAAGATCTGGCAACCTACTTCTGTAAAGATTTACAGCCTTGGAAACCCTATGGGGCAGGTCTACTCTATGCTACAGGGTCACTACAAGTCAGAATTGACTCAATGGTAACGAGTAGAATGAACGTAAGTCTGTAGGTGGTACAAATGGTTACCATGCTCAACAGCTAGCCAAAAGGTCGGAGGCTCGAGCCCACCCACAAGCATCTCGGAAGAAAAGCCTGGTGATCAGCTTCTGAAAAATCAGCCCTCAAAACCATATGGAGCATGGTTTTGCTTTGACACTCATGGGGTCACCATGAGTTAGAATTGGCTCTATAGCAATGGGTAGAATGAACATGAGGAACTCTTGGCCTTTAGTAGTGGAGTTGTTGTCCCTGAAAAGATCTGAGTAGAAGGTATCACCTATCCCCATTGTAGGAGCTCTGGTAGCATAGTGGCTAAAGCACTTGACTGCTAACCACAAGGCTGGCGGTTCAAACCCACCAGCCACTCCTTGGAAGGAAGGTTGGGCAATCCTACTTCCGTAGTGATACTGCCTCGGAAACCCAAGGAGGGGTTGCTATGAGTCGGGGCCGACTCGACGGCACTTAACAACAACAACAACATCCCCATTGTACCCCACCTACCCCGCCATCAACAATGAGGAAATGTTTCTTGGCTCTGTTCAGAGGATGGAGGCAAATCCAGGCTATGAGCCCTAAAGTAGGCCTGGTCATTTGAGCGTAGAGTCTGATTATTTGTGTTTGAGTGAATGAGTCTGTGCTTGTCACAAATATTCAGGAAAAGGTGTAGGTGCTGTCTCTAGTGGGTTCAAATGAACAACACCCTCAGAAGTCAGCAGGACTTTTTCCAGCTCTGCCTTGGTGGTGGTTGCCTTTACGTCCCTGCTTGGGAATCCCAGGCCTTTATTGACTCTTGCAGGGCCATGTCCTCTCCCCAAGCAGCCTTTCCCTGGGGTCTGTCTGGAGGGCAGGTATTGATGCCTCTTGGGTTCTTTGGGGGCTTGCCCCATGGCTGGCTCAGGTGAGATTACCCACAGGATTCTGGGACTCCAGCTCCCTCCTTGTTTAAAGTTGTTCAGCGAAAAGTATGCTTACAGATTTTATTTGAAGCTCATAGAGGTCCCTGGATCCCCTAACTTGAAAAGTGGGGGTGACCCACCCCACTCCCTGCTCCCCCTGCCTTGCAGGGATTCCTAGCTGGGGAGATTAGGTCACTGAATTGATTGTGATGTTGTTTATAGTAAATTGATAAATAATTCCTCTCCCACATCCCCCCACCCCCATATCCTTGACACTAGAGAGGCAAGGCCAAGCCCTTGGAGAGTTCAGGAGTCATTTAACACTGGGCAGTCAGGCAAGAAGAAGAGGAAGAGACCCCCAAACCAGTCTGTCCCTGGGCTTTGTCCCCCTGGTGACTGTAAGTGGTGGTACCAGTTTGGGGCTTGGGGGTAATATGAAAAAGGAAATAGCTGCCCCACTGTGAAGCTGGGGACTGCCCAGACAGGAAGGAGGGAATTGTGAAGGTGGGAGAAAGATAGAGGGACTTCTTACAAAGCTGTTGTCCTAGACAAGGTCCCCTTTCAGGGAGCAGGTCTCTGTTAGAGGTTGTCCTGTCCACCCCCACCATCAGTGGCACCCTAGGCACAAGTATGCCATGATAATGAGCATGTCATTTCCCTCCTTGTCAGCACCCCAGCCACTGCAGCCACATTATTTAAAAGGCTGGGGGTGGGGCCTTATGGGCTCGGTGTCTCCACCACTGGGGCAGCCTCCCAGAGGAACACTGGAAAATGCTCCGTACTTCCCTCCCCGACTCCCAGCCCTACCCCCAAGTTTCAAATGCCCCTCCTTTGCTCCTTTCCTGCACATGTACCTCTCCACTTGCAATAGAACACTCCCAGCAGCCTCAGCTAGGTTGACTGCCTGTGACCTGGGCCACCTGGTGGGGGGCCCTGCTGGGGCAGCCTAGTAGGGAGTGGGGCCTCCCTGTGTGAGGCCACCTCCCAGTTGGCTATCCTGGTGGCCAAGGGGGAGCCCAGGGGTGTAGGCTTTATCCCTGGAAGTCTAGTTCTACTCAAAGAAGGCCATTCTAGAACCTCAAAGGCCCCCTGATGGATGCCTGGCTTCACCTCCCTGGGCTCACTGACTCATTGAAGCCAAACTGGCTGGAGGGGGAGCCTGCAACCTGGGACCCGCACCTGCAGATGGACTCTTTCCTGGAGATGGCCTGGCTGTGGAGGGGCAGCCTTGAGGGTGCGCTGGCCGCCTGATTCATTCCTGGTCAATCCAACAGCTCACAGCTGTCAGTCACCAACCATCAGGAGGCACCTACCTGCCTGATTGATCCCTCCTTTCCCTCTGGGCAGGTGCTGGAAAGTCCTGGGGAGGAGGACTGCCCTCTGACCCATGCTGCTTGGCAGCGGAGGTAGCAGGAAGGCGAGACGTTGAAGGAGAATCCGAGGCCCTGTGGCTCCATGAAACCCATCCGAAGGGCTAGGCCTGAGCAAATGGGAGCCCAAGAAGACCTGTCCCAAAATCCGGCACCTGGGCCCACTGCCACTGACTTACTCGTTGGCAGTTCAGGTTGAGGCTCCGAAAGGCCAGGGAAATGTGCTCCTGATACTGAGATGGATGACGTCATCCTGCTGAGGCTATACCCACCCCTCCTGGAAGCTGTCCCCCAGCCCTGGGCAGGGCCCTGAGAGGACCAGTTGCTATCCAGCCCTTGAACCAGAGTGAATCCCAAACCTAAATGAACTTAACCTTACTATTGGCATTCTTGTTAAGCCTTGAAGTTAATGAGTATTTAAAATTCAAAACAGCCAGTGAGTCAACCTGTGTTTTTCTAAAGTTATTAAGTGTAAAACTGGAACATCAACATAAGTTCCAGATTAGGAATGCTGTCAGTGCGCAGTGGTTAAGTGTTAGCTGCTAACCAAAAGGCTGACAGTTCCAACCCACCAGCTGCTCCGCGGGATAAAGATGGGGCGGTCTGCTTCTGTAAAGATTACAGCCTGGGAACCCTGTGGGGTAGTTCTGCTTTGTCATCTAGGGTTGCTGTGAGTTAGAATGGACTCCAGGAAAACGGACCAAGTGCTAGCGGGGAGACAATGGCTATGATGGGGCCTGATGGGTCGCAGGAAGGAGAGTCTCCAAGAAAAGGGGTCCTCCCTTGGCTATGGCTTCTCCAGAGGCTGATCCTGAGTGTCCAGTGGCCTGGATGCTCCAGGGTGAGCCTATGTGACCAAGCTCTTCTCTGTCCCCAGATTCCCATACCGAGTGTGCCTACATTCCAGCCATCCACGCCTGTCCCTGAGCGCCTGGAAGCTGTGCAGCGCTACATCAGGGAGCTGCAGTATCCTCCCCGGCAAGGGTCACAGCCATGGCCTGCTTGGCCAAGGACACCCGGCAAGGGTCACAGCCATGGCCTGCTTGGCCAAAGGCACCTGGCAAGGGTCACAGCCATGGCCTGCTTGGCCAAAGGCAGAGTGGGATCTCTTCAGAAAGGGCTGGAGAGCTGTCAGCAGAGCCAACTCGTTCCACAACCCCAGGGGGTACAGCCTGTGTGCCCCCAGAGCCCTGCGGTCCCCAGCCCAGGTCCACCCTGAGTATGAGGGGGATTTTGTCTAATGAGCACTGGGCCCACTCAGTCTTTCTGCCCCCTGCTTTCTCCTCCTGCTGTTGGATGGGGAAAAGACGGGAATGAATGCCTCCTGTGTGACTGGGTGGTGAAATGGCCCGCCCCAGATCAGCCTCCCCAGACCTCCTCCTCCACACTAGCCCCAGCAGAGAGAAGGGAGAAACTGCCTTGAGGGCTGTCTTAACTAGCTTTAAAGATGGGGGAAAATGGGGCAGAAAACAATTCTATGTTCTAGGAGGTAACTTCCACATCTTGGAATTTCCTCTCCATTTTCTACCTTGGCAGGAGACTGGCTGCCCAACATGGAAAGAGCTGGGCTCCATTTGGCCCCCAGTTCCTCGGTGTCCCTGGTCTGGGCCTATCCAAAGCCCTGCCCCCTGCCTAGAGCTGTGTGTCCTGGGTTCTCTCCCAAACCCCTCCTGGCTTCAGATGAGGTCAGACAGGGACCAGGCCTGGGTCCTGAAGAAGAGAAAAGTCAGGCTCATGACTGAAAATTGGGTCCAGCCCCTCCCTTTGCCAATGGGAAAATTGTGGTCCAGAGAAAGGAGGTGATTGGCTCAGGAGTGCCCAGCATCTAGAGGATGGGGTGAATTCTCACTGAGTCTTCCCTCAGTTCATATTACTTCTCAGCTGGTTGCAAGATGGAGAGCTGTGGAGAGCTGGCGGCAGCTGGCGCCTCTTCTCCCAGGCCTGCTGGGCAGGCTGCCTGCTCTGCTATCTCCTGTCTTAGAAAGGGAGACGGAGGATGAGGGTGGAAGCCAAAGAGGATGAGAGAGAAGAAAAAGGGGGCTGTGTAGGGGAAGGAGAAGCACAAATGCCATGCTCCCCACTCCCTTCCAGGAGAATTTTGAGCAGCCTTTAGGGTGCCCTGTGGGAAGAACTTTGTGGGGCCTGTGCCCAGCACGTACCCTGGGTGTGCTGGGCCTAGGGCCTTGGGTGGAGGTGGGAAGGGCAGGACAAGCCTCTTCTGAAGCCAGGAAGCCCTTAACTGCCCCGCAGGTACAATCACACAGGGACACAGTTCTTTGAAATTAAGAAGAGCAGACCTCTGACAGGGTAAGTGGGGATGCCCTGTCCTCCTGCACCACTGGGTCCACCAGCTAGGCCAGCACCACCATGAGGCCCTAATGATGCCATAAGGAGGGAAAGCCGGCTGAGGTGAAGAGCTAAGGCGACCTGGAGAGAAGGAATCCCCGATACCCATCATGCCCAGCTAGGAGGTGGAAGGGTGCCCACCAGTGTACTCTGGGGTCATAGAGGGTGGTCCCTGGGAGATGGTCTGTATAGACTCCCAGAGGAGTCTGGGCTCCCAGAGGAAAGAGGTCGATGCCAAAGGCCCAGCATCTCTGGCGTGTGGAGCCCAGCTCTTTCCGTGTTGGGCCTTGGGTCTTCTTTTTTTGAGAGGTGGTCGTAACAGGACGGAGCCCTTACACCTTTCTCTCCCTCTTCCCTACAGCCATCTGTGGAAAAAAAACCCTCCCCCCATTGCAGGAACCAGGGCAGCCACCCACTTGCTTTTCTGGCTCTTCTCTGTCATTGGGCACAAGGCAACAGGAACCCCAGAGCATTGCACCTCCCTTCCTGCCCCACCACCCATGGATACCCCTGCTGGGTCTATGTGCTCTCAGATATGTCTGTGAGCTCTGAGGACAGAGGAGAGGGAGGAGTTTATGCCGCTCTGGGTGACTCTTACATGGCTTGCTCTGCACATGATCGGTCTGTGTTTGTTTTCTTGTGAAAATGCTTTACCTGGCTTATTAGCTAAATTAGCTAATTGCCCCTCTCCAAGCCCCTGGTGGCAGCTACCTTCTGTCCCCAGTGCTTCCTGCCGGTTGTCCTGTGGTGGTTGTGTGCTCTGCAAAGCCACTGTGAGTTGCTAGGGGAAGTGGTGGATGGGACAGCACTCAAGAGGAGGAAGGAATTGGGCGTCAGGGATAGGCTGTCCTCAACAGCCCTGAATTCCAAGTTCAGAAACAGGCTGGAGAGTTGCTGGTGGCTGTCTGCCGGATATCCCACGTGCAGGCTTGCGGCAGCTGACCAGCTTTGGGGGAGCAGTTGTAATCAATTACAAGCTCTTCGGAGAAGCCATGGTTGGGTCAGGATGAGGGCTGTCCACTGGGCTCCCAAAGGAAAGAGGTCAATGCCAAAGGCCCAACATCTTTGGCATGCTCCCCCCACACCCACTTGTCACCCCCCACCATCATGACCCAGCCTATCAAGGTCCTGCTTGTGACTGCATATCCCCCATTCTACTCTCCTCCCCCAGGTCTCCAGAGCTGGAGTCTGGAGAGGGAGGAAGTGAAAGGAGGGGAGGGAGGGCAAATGGCCTCCTTCCTTATCACCGGGAACTGTCTCTGTCCCCAACCCCCTCACCTCCAGGCTGGGTGAAGGGGGAGGTGCTGGGGCCTGCAGCAGCAACTTAGAATGGGGGTGTCTGTTCTTCCTGCTCCCTCATTCTGACCCTGCCCACTGAGGACTCTCCTCCTTTGCTACAGGCTGATGGACCTGGCCAAGGAAATGACCAAAGAGGCTCTGCCAATCAAATGCCTGGAAGCTGTGATCCTGGGAATGTATCCTTGGCTCTGGGAGGCCCGGGAGGGAGCGAGTTCCTCCAGGCGCTGGGCTGTGTGTTGAGTGTTGGGAGGACTAGCCACTGAGCCTCCTCTGGTAGGGGGAGAGGGCTGAATGAGCTCTGGGCGCCCCAGCCCTCTCTCAAGCCTTGTCATCCACTTGGTCCCCAGGAGGGGGAGATTCCCGAGGGGGAGGGGCGGAGAAAGGAGGGGAGGCAGGCATTTCCTGTGCTCAGCAGCCCTTCTGTGAGTCCCACAGACACTGTGACCTTGTTCTCCAAACCCCAAATCAGGGCACACTCTCTCACAAAGGCTGTCGGGCCATTTCCAAGAACCAAACTGTCTGGGAGACATAGTTCCAGGACATGTTGATTTGTGGAGATGGGGTCTTTGAAACAGAACTGCCTCAGAAGAAAATGGGTTTCTTGGTCACTCCCACTGAAAGGGCAGAACTGAGGCAGAAGCTGGGGCACCAGGGTAGGTCAGGACAGACGAGCCCCCAGGCGAGGCCACCTGCCAGATGCTCCACCTCAGAGCAGGGGGGCGGGAGGCAAGGCAGGACTCCCAGCTGTTTACGGTCTTAATTGGCCAATGCCTTACCTTTGTCAAAAAAGCTTTTTACTATGTTGTTGTTGTTTACTATAGAAAACTTTAAACTTATACAAATGTAGACTGAATAATTTAATGCCCTCCGATGTGCCCGTTACTCGCCTTCAGCAATGACCAGCTTGAGGCCAGCCTCGTTTCACCTCTACCCTATGGGTTCCTGTATTACCTATGGGTTTTTAAACTTCTTGACTGTCATTCCTGGTATAGGCTCATTGTTGCAGAGGAATATGGATTAAGTGAGGCCCTGAGAAAGGAAGGGTGTGCCTAACAGAACACAAAGGAGTCCGTTCCCTAAGTGGGGGGGAGATGATGGTCAAACATGACAGCACAGCTCCTGAGGAGGACTGTGATCACTTCCCTTACCCCCACAAAGACATTCACAACAAACAGTTAGGATTCTTTGCAATTGCAAAGTTGATTCCAACACATGGTGACCCTTTGTGTGTCTGAGAAGAATTCTGCTCCATGAAGTTTCAATGGCTGATTTTTTGAAATTAGATCACCAGGTGCCTCGGGGTGGATTTGAACCTTTAACCGTTTGGTTAGCAGCTAAGCATGTTAACTGCTTGCACTATCCAGGGACTGTACATATCTCAAGTTTATATAAAGGGGCTGGAGGCTGCAAGGGGCTGCTCCTTTCCCCCAGAGGTCCCAAGCACTAGCTCTACCAAGGGAGATTATTAGCTAACAGGGTGCAGGACTATTTTCATTTGGCCTGGTAAGCATTGCCTCGGCTCCAGAGGTCTTTGCTGGGTTGAGCATGAGGTAACCCAAGAACTACAGGCTGTGACCAGTGCCTCCCAGATAACTTCTCATTCCGTCCTCCTTCAAGGGCCACGCTGAGGGCCTGCACTAAGGACAGCCTCCTACCCACAGTTGTAGCAGGGAGACTCTGTCCTCTTCTCTCCAGAAGCTGGTCCAGGCAGGACCAGTGGTCCCAGAGGCCTTTAAAGGGCTGCCTGGTAGCTTGTGGGGCAGGAAGAAATCAGGAGCAGCCTCCATCTGGGTGGGGGGCCCTCCCCTGTGTCCCCCACCCCCTCAGCTTGCCTCAGTCACTGCACACCCAGCAGGCGTTGTACTGAGTTTGTCCCACTGCCCTGTGAGCCTCTGCAGGGCAGGGGCTACACCTCATTCATTTCAGGCACTTTCAAGGAGTGAGGGGCTGAGGATTGGGGGATGCAATGAGTTTAGCACTGGAGGGACCATGAGTAGTGACAGCGCAGACTTGGGGCCAGGCTGACCTGGACTTGAATCCTGGTTCTGCCATTTTACTATGTGCCCTTGGGCAAGTTCCTTAACATCTCTTAGCTTTAGTTTCCTCCTCTGGGAATGAGGAGAATAACAGTACCTGTCTCACAAAGCTGTGAGACAATTAAACCAGTTAATGTATGTGGAACACTTGGCACAGTGTCTGCGACAATGTGTCTACTCACTGCTTTTATCCATTCATCTCCTTCTACCTACAAGAACATTCAAGGACAGTTTTATTGAGTAACTATTATGTGCCTAGCTCAGTGCAAAGAACACTTCCTTGAGGAGTTTACATTCTGATGGAAGAGACAAGACAATAAACATGTAAACACAAATCAAGACAAGACAATAAACATGTAAACAAAGATAGAGGAACTACAGAGTGTGGTGTGTGTCTCAGAGGAAATAAATAACAGGGCAGACTTGCTTTGGAAAGGGAAATGACGATGGTGGCTAAGCTCAAGGCCTGAGAAGAAGCTGGCTGAGGACAGCCGGGCAGGGGGACAGGCAGAGGCCCTCAGCTGGGGAACCCAGGGAGGCTGGGGAGGGGGTGAGCAGGTAGGGTGAGCGGTATAAGAGCTTGGAGTGTGTAGCTGGTCCATGGGAACTAGTTTGGATTTATCTGAAAAGCAGTGGGCAGTGTAGGGGGGAGGAGGGAGAGAAAGTGAGACGGAACAAAATTCTGTGTGCATCTGTGAGGGAATGCATGTGAGAGAGTGAATGTGTCTGAGAGGGAGTGTATGGGTGAGGAGAAGTGTGTGTGACTGATGAGGAGGGAGAGGGAGAGACAGAGGGAGGAAGGGAGGTAGGGAGAGAGGAGGCACAACTGGGGTGCTGGGGCCCTCTCCATCCTTCTTCAGCCACAAGGATTTCTGGAAAGGCCTGCAATTTGGAGCTGAGGAAACATTGTTAGCTGTTACTACTTTGTGGGTCAGACAGCAAAGAGCCCTATTCCCATAGAGATTCATTTGGGCCCATGTTTATTGAGCACCTACTGTCTTCCAGGCTCAAAAAACAAACCCAAACTCACTGCCATCTGGTGGATTCCAGCTCAGAGCTATCCCCATTGGGTTTCCAAGGCTATAAATCTTTATGGAAATCGACTGCCTCATCTTTCTTCACTGGTGGGTTTGAACCACGACCTAATGCTTTAACCACTACACCACCAGAGCTAGGCTCAGTGTTGGAGGACAGGAGTATGGAGCTGAGTAAGGGGGGTGTTGCACTCAGGTGCTAGCTTCCGACTGGCTATCTGTGGTCTAGGGGCCCTTGGGTGCCCGTGTCTCCCGCGGTGGGAGGTCGTCCCACTGCTGGTGGTGTGCGCTGGCGCCTGCTGTTCCTGTCCCTGGCTGTTTCCTTAGCTCGACCAGTTACCTCACCAACAGCATGCCCACCCTGGAACGCTTCCCCATCAGCTTCAAGACCTACTTCTCAGGGAACTACTTCCGCCACATTGTGCTGGGGGTGAACTTCGGGGGCCGCTACGGGGCCCTGGGCATGAGCCGGCGGGAGGACCTGATGTACAAGGCGCCCGCGTTCCGCACGCTCAGCGAGCTCGTGCTGGACTACGAGGCCGCCTACGGCCGCTGCTGGCACGTACTCAAGAAGGTGAAGCTGGGCCAGTGCGTGTCCCACGACCCGCACAGTGTGGAGCAGATCGAGTGGAAGCACTCGGTGCTGGACGTGGAGCGGCTGGGCCGCGAGGACTTCCGCAAGGAGCTGGAACGGCACGCCCGGGACATGCGGCTCAAGGTCAGTGGGCCCCCTCCCCTGCACACCGTCAAGCCCCCGCACCCCACGGCCCTAGGGCTCTGGGTTGTGGAAGTGGAAGGGCTATCCTGGCAGGTGCCCAAAGGGGAAGCCACCTGGAGAGAAAGCTACCTTCTCCCCACCTGTCCCCGCCCCAGCAGAGGGGTGTGAGGATTGAGGGGGGTGGCAGAGGTGGTGGGGTCCTATTTTGAAAAGTCAGATCACGCAAAATGTGCCACATAAAGGACGATTCATTTCTTTTTATCATTTTTTCTTAATCAGAGACGTAACTGCTAGTTTGAGCTCTGACTAGCAGGAAATAACCAGTGTTCCCCTTGGGTTGGTAGGATCCCAGCCCAAAACTCAGAGATTGCTGTCCTCCGCTGGCACGTTTACCCAGCACGGGTGGACAGAGCTTTCCGGGCCGACTCCTTATAATATGTAAGCTCAGTGGCTCCCCCTACTCCCATTGGTACCATCGGAGGCCTGTGGGGTTTGGGCCCCGCTGCTAAGGACCCTGTTCTCGTTACCTCTAGTGCTGCTCTAACAGAAAATACCACAAATGGGTAGCTTTGACAAACAGGGATTTAATCTCTTACTGTTTAGGAGGCTACAAGTCTGGTTCAAAGTGCCAGCTCTAGGGGCTGGGTGAAGGCCCCTTGACATTGGGCTTCCAGCTCTGCCTCTTGCTCCCAGACTACTGGAGCTGAAGGCATCCTTCACTCAGGCAGCTGCTGATCACTGAGGCTAACAAGTCCAAGGTCACCAAGTAAAATGACACAGTCCCAAGATTATCAAACCATATGGCAGTCCACTAATTCAAGTCCATTAACAGTCCCAGTATTGGTAGATAACATAGCAGGCTGCCGAACATAGGAGCTCTGGTAGCATAGTGGCTAAAGCACTTGACTGCTAACCAGAAGGTTGGCGGTTCAAACCCACCAGCCACTCCTCGGAAGGAAGGTTGGGCAATCCTACTTCCATAGTGATACTGCCTCGGAAACCCAAGGAGGGGTCGCTATGAGTCGGGGCCGACTCGACGGCACATAACAACAACAACGAACAATGGGCTACATGCACGATTCAAGCATGCCAAAAGCTAGAGACCTTCCTCAAAACTTCTTAAATACAGGAAGCAGACCACCTCCCTAACGCAGCTACTCAGCTGCTTCAGTAGATTCCACCATGGAGTTGATTACCAGTCTCATCATGGGGAATAACTACATCCAGCTGCCCAGCCCCTCAAAACCAGGCCCAGCCAAGTTTACCCACATCTTAACTACCACAGACCCCTTGCCCTGGCAGCTTTAGTACCTGGGCAGCAGGACTGGAGAGACCCAGAGAAGGGGCTGCCTGAGGTATTTTCTGTTGCCAGAGGATTCCCAGGGTAGTTAGTCTCTGCAGGGCTTTGTGGCCTCCTGCAGGCAGACTGGCTCTGGGGCAGCCCTGAAGTGACACTCTTTATTTCTTCCTCCTTCCAAGATTGGCAAAGGGACTGGCCCTCCCTCGCCCACCAAGGACCGTAAGAAGGATGTGTCCTCCCCGCAGCGGGGCCAATCCAGTCCCCATCGCAGAAATAGTCGTGGAGAAAGACGGTGAGGAGACGGGCTCTTACCCTGGTGGCATGAAGAAACCATTTCTTATTCCTCTTATCTTTTGGACCTGTCTTTTTTTTTTTTTACCCCTCTCTTCTCCTTGCTCTCACTCTCTCTCTTTCTTGTCCCCGCCCAAGGGAGGTGAATTGGAACGGTGGGTTCATGTGTTTTGTGTGTTGACATCTCCCAGCAGCAATGCAGTGTCATTTTCTGGAGGAAATGCAACTCGGCTGGCCCCACTGGCCACCCTGTGGGGGACCAGCAAGGCTCAGAGAAGAGCCCAAGCAAGTGGGAGAATGGATTATATGGGAGGGAGGGTGGAAGGAACTGCCCATGAGGCGTGAGTTCTCCCCAGTGGTGGTGAGGGTCTGAACATCGGATGGACAGCTGGGTGGATGGCTTTGTACAGAACTTTAGCCCCCAAGACTCTGGGTTCTGCCTGGATTTAGATGGCAGAAAGGAGTGCTGGTGGTGTAGTGGTTAAGGCATTTGGCTGCTAACCCAAAGGTTAGTGGTTTGAACCACTAGCCACTTCATGGAAGATGGGGTTTGTTTCCATAAAGATTTATAGCCTTAGAAACCCAATGGGGGTCGCTATGAGTAGCAATCGACTCAATAGCAGGAATTTGATTATTTTTTTAGATGGCAAAAACATGCCATTGAAATGCTAGGCTCCCTCCTCTGATCGTGTTCCACATCTCAGTCTGGCTCTTGCTTTCAATGTAATTGTCATTCAGGAGCCACCTCCCTCTATGAACTAAGGGGTCCAAGCAGGCCTCTGGCACTAGCATACCCATCAGCACTCACTTTGATCTCTTCTTAAATTTACACTGTTAGCTGTTATCAGCCAAACCTGGGCAGGTTAGCTGACCTCCAGCAAAGAGTAAGAGACAGGAAGAGAGAGAGCCCGGGCCGGGCCATGTTCAGGAAAGCATAGGTGGGTGGAGGTTGCCACTCTTACTCACTCTGCTGCTGTGTGTGAGGCCCCAAGGAACATGGAGGGGGGAGGCCACCAGGGGAAACCACCACTTGATCCCTCCTCTCAGCGTCCCTCAGCTGATGACCACTCACCCCATTCTGCTCTCTCCCTCCCTGCAGGCCATCCGGGGAGAAGAAGCCGTCTGAGCCCAAAGCCATGCCAGACCTCAATGGGTACCAGATCCGGGTGTGAGGTGGTGGCAGTGCCCCATTCACCCTGCTCCTGGGGGCCAGGCCCCAAAAGCCAGACCAGCCTCACTTGGGTGGGGAGGGGATCAGGGTGAGGGGCAGCAGGAAATGTGTGTTCCACCTCAGCTGCCCAAGCTGCACCCTCCCACACTGAGCCACGCTCCCCAGCTTTGGGCCTACAGGCGGTTAGTATTTTGTTTGGAGTTTTTAACTCCACAACTGATGTGTATTTGGGAAAAATGTAAAACTATTGCATCTGTCAATGGCCAAAAGACCAGTGCTAGGTGGTCCACGGGCCTGGGCTGGTTGAAGGGGCTGTTGGCTCTGCTGGTGCCCTGTCCCTGGACTCTCTGGGATTTGAGTCCATCTGATCTATGAGACACCTCCCGGCCCCACCAGGTCTGAGACTTGGTTGGGTGGGGAGAAGGCATGGAGATGGTTTTCAGTCTGCCTGCCTTGGCAGGGAAAGGGAAGCAGGGTAGCAATCTGTGGGAAGGGCCTGTATCAGCCATAAATCAGATGCTTGGCCACATCTGCCCTGGGAACAGGAGCCCCTGACCCAGGACAGCCCCAGGGGCCCATGCAGGCACCGCTGGGGCTGGCACCACCTACTGGCTCAGCCTCATGCTAGGGACAGGTTTCATGAATGCCCGGGGAAGAACCCCTGGGTAAAGCTATCCCCAGGCCTCAAACTGCCTACTGGCTCTGTACTTGCCTCAGACTCAGCTCTGCCCAGTGCTGTAGCCCAGGGAACGCTCTAAAGGAGCTGGGCTTTGCACGGGGCCCAGGGCTGCATGACTGCAGGGACTGGACAGAGTAGGGCACAGGACCAGGAGCTGGGGGTGGGGTGAGCGTCCCTCACTGGGCAACATCAAGAGCAGCCCAGGGTGCTTGGCAGGCCTCCCTGGTGAGCAGCCCAGCTTGAGGGCTGCAGTGATGCTCAGCTCTGTCACGTGTGGCACCTTGTCAGGGCCCTGGCAGGGCAGAACCTGAATGGCTGGAGTCATGCAGTCTGCTGTCAGGCTAAGATACCTGGTGGGGAAGTGAGGACCTGTGGTGAGGTTGTCAGGGCTCAGGCAAGGAGGCTCAGGCAAAAAGGTGGTGTAGGGCAAGGGCACCATGTAGCCATGGACAGACAGAACCTGAGAGCTGATGCTGTATGTGAGCAAGGGTTGGGGGAAGAGTTGAGGATGGAGTTACCTTGGGGGGTGGTGAGCTCCCTGCTGCAGGAGGTAGTCAAGCAAAGATTAGACGGCTGCTTGTCAAGAAGCTGGACAGAGGATTCAAGTTCCGGAAAGGTAGCTGGATGAGGTGAACATAAGTTTTTACTGAGAGGCTAGGCCACGGCCAGCTGTCAGTAAGGCTATGGAAGTGCTTGGAGCCTGGATAAGAGACAGTTCAAACTAGGTAGGATACTCAGATGCCTACAGAGGCCAGGCAGGTAATTACAAGGAGGGCTGCCGGGATGAGGGCACTGAGGCCAACTAAGAAGGCTGGACCCCACTAGAGGGGCTGCTGCTACTCTGCTTTTCTCACAGTGGGGCCCTGAGGTAGGTCACCTGATGTTCCAGAAGCCAGAACTCCACATTCTTATGTGAATTCTCCTGATTTTTAAACGTTGGCGAGCAATTCAAAAAATTAACCGAATACCGGCAGCAAAATACACAGTTGCAATCTCTGGAGTAGAGACAGCATGTGCGGGGAGTGTGTGTGTGTGTGTTTGGGGGGGGGGTCCGTTGAGATGCTCTGATGGAGAAAGCGGGGAAGTTCTAACCTTCCTGGAGCTGGGTGGGGCCTGGGAAGGGCCCTTGCAGCTGAGGATAAGTGCAGCTGAAGGTCCTCTGAGCAAGTGCCTGCCCTGGGTCCATCCTACTCTCAGTCTCCACAGCCCAAGGACCTGCTCGTGCCGTCACCACAGGAGGTGGGGTGGGTTAGAGAGAGTGCAGCTCTCAGCCTGTGCCCTGAGGCAAAGGAAGAGGGAGGAAGAGACAGGGGCCCCTTTGCAGAAGACAGTGCTCCATCAGGGGAGGGGCCAGAGCTGGAAGCTCTGCAGACTGGCAGCTCTTGGCCCAGAACCAGAACCAGACCCAGCAGTGGGGCAGCCAGAGGCACCCTGGGAGGCCGCCGGTGGGTCCCTTGCCCCACCAGGTTCCTCATGGGCTCAGTAGGCCCTG
This sequence comes from Orycteropus afer afer, assembly GCF_000298275.1. Classification (NCBI taxonomy): domain Eukaryota; kingdom Metazoa; phylum Chordata; class Mammalia; order Tubulidentata; family Orycteropodidae; genus Orycteropus; species Orycteropus afer. The sequence goes on along the minus strand of NW_006921666.1, from coordinate 4,772,171 downwards.
GGGAGGTGCCTAACCTCCCTCACCGGCTGCACCCTGGCCAGGCCAATCGGAGGGTCATTGTGACCCCCCAACCCACCAGTTCGCCCAGCTTTCAGGGAATGGGGCTGGTTCCCCGTTTGCTAAGGCAGAGATGGCTCACTCTCCGAGATGTGAGGCAGAAAGCAGGGTCCTTTCTGAGTCTGAATGTGGGTGCCTCCTGGGCCACTGGTCAGCAGGGGGATGGTCCCTCGGATGCCTTAGGCCTTCCAGAGAGGGCAGGATGACAAGGCTTGAGGGAGAGGAACAGGAGGGAGAGCTGGAAGCTTGGGTCAGGGAGACACTAAGGAAGCTGCTTCTGAGACCAGAGCCCTGAAAGGATGGTGGCGTGCCCCTCCCCCCACCAGCAGCTCCTTCCCCAAAGCCCAGTGCGAGGAGGAAACAGAATGCAGCCCAGCCCATCTCTCGGTTCCCCTGCTGCTGTTGTTACCTGCCATTGACTAGCACTCACCTTTCCTGAGCTGAGACCTTGGGCCAGTGAAGACCACCACAGGCTGTAGCGGTGCTCTTTATTTTCATGTTTTTCATATGTAGCAACCCCTCCTCCCTTCCCAGTTGTGTTTACACAGGCTTTGCTCCCTTGGGCTGGCCTGGCTGCAAGGTTTCTAGGGAGGCAGAGAGGCAGGGATTTTGGGGCCTTAGTCACCATCCTTGGCATCACCTCATCTCACGTCCTGTGAGGGACAGGGGCCTGGCTTTGACCTCAGCTTCCCCAGACTCAGGTCTACCTTGCAGCATTCAGTGTGGGCTCATCTGCACCCTCTGCTGGGTGATGGGGGGGGGGTCAAGACGAGGTCACAGAAAGCAGCTGAGGCTGGGCCAGGGCCCAGGGTGACTGCAGGGTTCCCAGATGTCTGGCTCCTTGTGCTCGGTGCCAGGGTGAGCGCACTGGGAAGCTGAGTTTAGAGTCTCTTCCCATCCCACCTGCCAGGCCTCTCCCTCCCATGGCCTCACCACACACCACTCTTCCCTTCGCCCATGTGCCAGACACCCCACGTTCCTAGGGTGTACCCAGCTAGGAAAGCTGCAGCTCCCTGGCTCAGGGGACTGCATGATAAAGCTGAGGAGCCAGGGAGCCAAGCTTTTGAGAAGAAAGCCAAGTTAAGGCCTCTGGTTTCCTACCCTCTCAGTAGCATTTCATGCCCCTATCCCTTCCAGCTGGGACTCTTGGCTCTGGGACTCAGTCCAGTTCTGGCTGGTAGCGTGCCCAGAGGCCTGCGTGCACCTGTCTGGTTTTCCTGCCTGGATTGTTTTCTAGCTTAGCTGCAGCAGTGTGTCTCCAGGCCCATTCTATGTGATTTCTCTGGTCTCTGAGTGCTGAGATTTGCACACTGGGGTCCAACATATCAGTGGCATTCTTTGTCCCAGAGCTCATTTGTAAGTTCTTCTTCCCTTGTTCCCAACTGAAAAACCAGTGTGAAGGGCAGCAGACAGTCCCCTGAAGGAGTGTGGAATTGTGGCAAATCTGCCCCTGCCTCCGACCAGCTTCCCCAGGCCAGGCAGGGCAGCCATGGTGCTAGAGGCAAGGCCATCAGTATTGACCCCTCATCCCCTCTTGGTGCTCCCAAGTCTTACGTCCCTTTTTCTTCAAGTCTGAGGAAAGAAGAGACCTGGGCGTGCCTGGCCCTGGGGCCTGGCAGTGATGGACCGGCCCTCTGGTAAGCCTGTGTCTGGCTGCCATGTTGTATTAGACTTGTAGACCACCCTCTTCCTGTCTCCTCTTATCAGTACTGCCCCTTGCCTTTCACACTTCATCTCATTCCTGTCTTCACTTTTCCCCTGAAATGAATAAAGTCTCCCCAGCTCTGGTTGTGGGCTGGGCAGATACCACAACCTGCAAGCCTTGTCTCTCTCCACTCCTTTGGGTTCTTCAGCTCCTGGGGAAACCTGGCCTAAGTAAGGGGAGCCTAAAACCAGGCAGCAGGAGACTTTCCAGCTCCTGCAGTCAGGAGATTTCTGGGATCCCAGACACTCTCACCTGCTGAAGCCACTCAGCTCTTTAACCCTAATCTGGGAGCAGATCTTTCCTGTCTGCCCTAAATCAGCCCCTCTGCCTCCTCACTCTGTGGGGCTTGGTCTCCCCAGGAGGCTGCCCCCAGGGTAGATTCCAGAGCCCTGCTTTTCCTACCCTAGTCCACAACAGTCCAACAAGAACAAAGGAGAGAGGAAGGCTGAGTGTTCTCTTGGGAGATGAGCTTGTTTCCAGAAACCATAGCAACAGGGGTCTGAAGCCCTTTCTAATCAGGCCAGAATCTATGGTGGTTGAGGCAGGAGGCTTTGAAAAACACCTCTTGTTCTACCCCTTCAGCCCCCTTCCTTCCTTCCATGTCCTGCCTGGTCTTCCCACACTTGAAGACAAGCCCAAATAGCTGTCACAGAACTGGAACTCTCTCTTAGACCCCACAGCATTTTGCAGCCTTAACCCTTCCTCTGCCTCTCTGCTGTCCTTTTCTCTCAGCTTAAGAGTAAAACCCAGACTGGCAAAACAGGAGGTAGGCTATTTCCTACTTCTCATCCCAGCCAACTCCCTAGAAGTTCTGGCTAGAAGTGGCATTTAGCGCAGCAAGACTCGTTCTCAGGAGGAGGGTGGTAGGCAGGGGTGGGAAGAGGAGAGGTAGTCGACTGGAATCCACGAGTATCTTGGACTACACACCATTAAGTATAGGCACTTATTTACAAGCATGTTTAAATCCAGCTAAAATCATACTCTAAAAGGACCTTGTAATAAAGGTAACCTGATTCGCAAATAATTTTGATTTTACACACTTACATAAAGGCAGTGCTGTAATTTATACAATCATGTCCAGCTTAAATGACACCCAGTACAGGGAGGGCCTCATGGGCTAGGATCAGTGACACGGGGCCCTACAAGTGACTGCTGGGTAAGTGCTTGCCATGAGTCAGGCAGGCCCATCGTGGACATTGGCCCCAGGTAAATGTCCTCACACACTCCTGAGCCTATCAGATCCTACTTGCTGGGGGAGGATGAAGGCATCATGGTACGCCTGCTGCCCTGTTTCCTTCAGGCTTGCAGCAGGTGCCTCATTTAGGCAGCCTGACTAGTTGGGTTGGACCTTTGGATGCAGCTGGTATTCCTGGGCTCTGAAATGAAGAGATTGAGGCTCTGACCCCCATCTTCTGCCAGGACGTGGCATCCTATCGTCATGGTGGTAATAGAAGTGATGGGCATACCAAGGAGGCTGCCTGTGAACCTCAGTGTTTGCGAGTGGGGATGGGGGTGGGGGAGGTCAGGCAGGCAGTGGAAATGGGTCACTCCGGTCAGCTGCAAGGTCAGCTCTGTGAGCCCAGCCCACACAAGAATGTACACACAGATATTTGACTTGCTCCAACCAGAAAGGACTTGGTCATGGGAAAGACAACACCTCCAATAACTTTCTTAAAAGTAGCAGCTGCTTCTCTCTATAGCAACGTGAGGCCTCAGGCCTCAGTGTCATAGGGGCTGAACTGAGAACAGCAGAATAGCAGATTTCCCTTCAAAACACATTGCATTCCTGTTCTCCTAACCCGGGCAGGCCGGCTCTCATCTACCTGGCCTTGCCTGAATAGTTCTGTTTTGCACATTTGTTTGGGAGGGGAAGAGAAACCAGAGGTGTGGTGCTATGGGGACTGGTTTGGGAATGTGGGGCCGCAGGTCAGCTCTCTCTCTCCCCCTAGGGGCAACTAGAGGAGTGGGCCCTACCAACTCCTGGAAGAAGAGAAGCCACACTTTGGCATTAATCAATCAATCAAACACCAAACCGCCAGTTAGTAGCTACATCAGGGCAGGAACCAGAAAGCCTGGATGGTTGTTTCCCTTCTGAGCCTCAAGGCTAAAGTTGCCACTGAGCACCCCTTCCTAGGGCCACCCCTGCGTCTGCCTTGTCCCACCTACTCTCAGCCAGGCTATGTTCTGGGGAGCTTGGGCTGGCAAGAAGTGAAAACAAGGGAGATTTATATCTTTGAGACTTCAGTTTCCTGAGATATAAAAATATACAAACAGCACAGGAACTGCTACGTCGCCACGCTTCGTTACTGACAGAGCATCTGTAAACTGTTCATGAAAGTGCTGTCCAAACCTTAATTGACTGAGGCAAATAGGGGACAACCCTCCACCCCAGGCAAGGGGCCTCTGGAGACGCTCCTCAAAGCTTAGAAGCTGTAAGATAATTCTCAACCCCGAGGCCCAATTGTCCAGCCAGGTTTGGGTGAAGAACTACACACCCACAACACCTACCAATACTCTAAAGTTCTAAGCATCCCTTTCTTGCCAAAGCCTAAACACAGCAATTTCAGATCTGAGAGTGCTTCTTAAGTGGAAAAGGTTTTCACTTTAATATGCATTTCATCAAGGGATGTGGACGGGAACAGAGGGAGGTTAAGTAACTTATCTCCAGACACCAACCAACCAGGCCACAAGGATAAGTTGTAATCCTGCCGCCTGGCTAAGCTTCCTTTCCACTGAATCAGCGAATCCCCACTCAGGTGGTTCAAGAGAAGCACCAGATAGCTTTAAATAATCCAGGTTCTCAGACTGATTCAGGGGTCTAGGGTGGGGCCTGGGAGTGTTCTCAGCTGAGACTGAAAACCACACTGCTTTCAGGGCTTCCCATGGGCACGCAGGCTTGGCTGGGCTCACTGAATAGGAGTTGGAGGACAACAAAAGGACCAGCAGAATTAGGCCTGGGAAGGAAGGGAAGTCATCCCAGCAACAGATGGCCCACAGCTCAGCCCTGGCTCCAGAAGGCAGAGAGGATCTGAAATAGACTCTCAGCGGGAGGCCTCTGCCACATGCGTCATGCCTCATGCAACTGCCACAGCTCGCAGCCCACTTTAGGCAGACCCTCCTGAAACACAGTGTGGATGGGGGAGCAGCATGGGGCGCAGATGGAGTAAGAATGAGAAGCAGTGAAAAGTTATTCTGTCTCCTGTAGTGTGACAAGGACATAAAAGAGCTGTAACCCACAGCAATCGGGGCAGGCTCTGCTCAGGCCCTGGCCCTCCAGGCCACAGCACAGTGGCCACCCAAGGAAGGAAGGGTACCCAAGGAAGGAAGGGTACGAGATGAACAAAGCGGATCCATCTGTCTCTCTTATCGGAGGAAAGTTACCACAAATGTCTCTGGTATAGATTTAAGGCCAGAGACACACTGTCAGCCCCCCAGGATCAAAATCTGTCTCTTCTTCCCTGCCCACCTCATTCTCCAGGCCCTCTCCCCACTATGTCCTTCAGGATCCTAATAAATGACCGACAGTAGGGGAAAACAGGTAAACCTTTATTTGGAAAAAGAGAGTTTGAATGACCCTTTGGAACCCCCATTTCATTTCTAAAACAAAAACAAGTAAGAAAACAAGGGGGAAAAAATTAACCAAACTCCTGCCCTCTGCCGTCTTCAGCACCTTTCACTTATATCTCCAGGCAGGGCGAACAGAGTGAGGGACCTTAGTCCTAGAAGCCAACAGGGCACTGTCTTGAAACCATCTTAGGAGGTACTCAGGAGAGACCAACAGTGTGAACAGTCATGGTGGGGTGTGGACAGACAGGCCTGGGGCTCAGACAGGCACATGCCCAGTCCCAGAAAACAAAATGTTTCAAAATGTAGGCGCACAGATAAACAACCCCCAGAACCCAAGCAGGGAACGCTTATAACCCTGAATGCTGCAACAGAGTCCACATGGAGTCTTTGGCTTTTATGAAAAACGAAGAGCATTTACCCGACACTGTCCCTAACACAAGCATCTCAGCCGTGCTTCAGTCCCATTCTGGAGGCCAAGGAGGGCAACGGCCACTCAAACCTGTGAGGCCTACAGCTGCTCTGAGTCTAAGGGATGCAGGGAGGAGCTGGGCCAGGACCACCCAGGCCACAGTCCTGCAATGACAGAGCAAGCATGCAGGTGCCAGCGTGTGAGCTGGGGGCCCCAGGGCGTGAGCTGGGAGCCCCAGGGTGTGAGCTGGGAGCCCCCTGTGCTGGGAGAGGGAATGCAGGGCAGTGAGCAGCTGAGGCCTGCCAGGGGAACACACGCTCAAGCACCACCCTCCGAGTTCCTGGCCCGGTTTTGCCCAAGGCCACCTCTGTGCTACCAAGGTCTGGCCCCCAGCTGAATAGAAGGCTTCTCTAGGGAGAAAATGGAAGGGATTGGAGGAGAAGGGAGGCAACAAAAAGTAAAAGGTGGGGGAAGGGAAAGAATAGAAAGCTGTTTCTCAGGTGGTCGGAGGAGAGAGACCCAGTCCCTCAGGTCTGGAGTCCCAGCCGAGGCAGCTGCAGAGCCTCTCTGCTTGTCCCCCACTGGTTCTGCCCTCGCCCCAGCTCCAAAGGCTGCCGAGTCCGGTGAGACAAGTGCTTCCTGTGGGGCTTCTCCTCCTTTCAAAATCTGAAACCTCAAACCACCATCCCAGCCCAGTGGACTCCACACAGGGTTAAAACCATGCGCCTCCCTCAGGACAACCTGGGGAAAGGGCCCCAGAGAACTCATGCCAGGCCTCTGGGGAGCTATGGGTCAGAGGTAAAGAGCCACTGGGGCAACTGGTGCATCCCTGAATCTGCTGCTCCAGGCTGTGGGGCCCATTAGTTCCCGAGCCCAGCCAAGGGTTATGCCCTGGTTGACGTGATGCATGCCTGAGGAAACAGGGACTAAATGAGAGAAGGGCCCACGCCTTTGCTGCCACTGCCTGGCAGTACGCAGTGCCAGATCGTGCTCACATCCTGTCTCCAGGCCGACAGCCTCAGTGTAGAAAGAGGCTAGTCAGAAGCAGCCATGGCCGTACACAGAGCACTCCCACCCCAAGAAGACACGTGCACAGCACGCACAGCTCACAGGCACATGCTGGGCAAGAGGGCTGAGCCCAGAGGTCGGGAAGGCAGAGAATGTCGGGTCAGAAGGTACCAAGAAACGGCCTGAAAGCAAATAACCAATGAGATCAATAGCTCCCGCAACCCTGGTAATTAAAAATCAAGGAGCACTGGATACATGGAAGGAAGGAGGAACCCCCCTTGTGCCTCTCCCAGGGCCACTTGAGTATGTGGCACAGGATTAGGAAGAGGTTGGGTAGGGCAGGACCACCTGGAGGAAACCAGCCATGGGAAAAAGGGCACCAGGAAGGGGAGGGGAGGGACTTGTGTTTCTTGGAGCTAAGTTTCCAGAAGCGTGGGGTATTTCCAGTCTCCATCCAGTGAGCTCTTGTGGAAGAGAAGCTCTCTTCCCCCGGAAGCCCCATCATGGGGTGGTGACTTCCATCCCGAAGCTGGCCAGCAGGCAGAGGTGGTCTGAAGAGCAGAAGGGGTTGGGTAAGCCATTGGCAGCCCAGAGAATATCTTCAGACAGGAGGGAGAGGCGGCCCAAGAGCTTGAGAGTTCCATCTCGACACAGCCTGCGATCTGGGCACAAAGTAGAAACCAGTGGGCAAAACAGCCAGTCACGCTGCCTGAGGCCGGGAGGGAGCCCTCTGCAGGCAGCATGCCCCTTGTTGCCCCAGTTTCTCAGAGACATTCTATGATAATATGAATGAATGAAGCAGGGTGGGTTCAGGGGACTGTGGAAAACTGGAAAGTGTTTGTCTAAACCCAGCATCACATGACCTTCTGACTTTCCAGGAGAAGCTGGAAATCTAGATTTTTTTTTAAAAAAAAAAACATACTCTGAATTTTAAATGTAGGCAAATTAGTTCAAACATTAAAAAACCAAATATTCTGTAAACAAAATAGGCATGGGGCTAGTGGACTGCTAGGCTGTGACTAGTGGTCTGGGGTGGGGAGACAGGTAATGTTTCTAACCTAATCAAAAGGAGCCTGGTGATACAGTGGTTAAGTACTCAGCTGCTAACTGAAAGGTCAGTAGTTTGAACCCACCAGTTGCTCTTCAGAAGAAAAACCAGCCAGTCTATTTCCATAAAGATTATAGCCCTGGAAACTCTATGGGGCAGTTCCACTATCCTATAGGGTCCCTATGAATCGGAATCAACTTGACAGCCAGGAGAACCTAACCAAGTTCCTCATGAATTGGCTGCTGATAAACAAATGCAACCCCAGCCTGCTGCTCTGTTTTCACCTATACAACAGGAATAAAAAGTGCCTGCTCTACTGCCCTCTCTTCAATGCAGCAAGGATCAAAAGAGAGAAGGCAGTGAAGTGTCCTGTGAGACAATGAGGAGAACAGCGCCAGGTAGGTGTGAAATCTGCTCCTCAGCTGATCAGGCTCCAGCAACCCAAGCCATGCCACCAAATGCCTAACCTTCCATCAGCTCTTCCCAGAGACCCTCGGGGTGGCCTCTGGGAACCCAGGATCCAACAGGCTTACCAGTTATGTCCCCATTCTCACAGGACTCGGCTGAGAAGAAGATGTAATCCACTGTCATGCCAAGACCCAAGGGCATTGTGGTGACCTCTGGGCGGCCATGCTGGGGCAGGAAATGGGTATACACTGAGGTCAGATGGAGGCAGTGCTGGATGGTACCTATAGTCCTATAGGAATGGAGTGGGGAGATGTCAGTCAACAAAAATAACTGAACCTTTCCAACGTCACTTTATCTCTGTGGGTTTCAGGAAAGTTTTTAAGGGATGTTCCCAGATGAGTTGATCTCAGCACACTCCCTACCCAGCTAACAAGAGGCTGAACTCAGCTAGCAACACAGTTATACTGAGTCCCCCTGACATTCCTCAATCCCCACTCTCTACTTGCTACCACCTGGTAAAGTCTACTTAGCACATCCTAGTCTGTGGGCCAGCAAACGCCCCTGTGAGGCCTTAACCCCTGAGGAAAGAGTGCATGGGGTCTGTCATCTGCAAGAACATGGGTGGACCACCTCTGGCCTCTGCACACTTGCATGCCACTCTATAAACTTAGCGGATATTAGGGGAAGAGAACAGTAAACAGTGCTCCCTAAAATCAGCCCCAGGAAAGACAGTAGAAATCTTTCTCTCAGGAGGAAGTGGAAGGGAACTGGAAGATTACCTGGGAATGGCAGACTCAAGCTCAGATGTGTCTTCCTCAAGGACAGACTCGGCCCAGCCAATAGGTCGCTCTGTAGCAGACCAGAAAGAAAAAGGTTTTATCATCCACATACTATGATGCCGAGTCACAGCCTCCCCTGGATTCCCTCTCAGATCCTTGACTGGATTGCTCCAGAAAGGGTAACAGAAAGGAGAAAGGAGAGGGGAGGAAGAAGGCAAAGAACCAAGGCCATGACTTCAAGTAGGCAGACATAGAGCCCTCTGACACAGAAATTTTCTTCCTTGGCTCAGCACCATTTTTTTTTTTCAATTTAGATTTATTTTTTAGAATAGGTTATACAACCACAAAGTAAAATAATCAAAATGTAGAGAGAAATATCAGTGAGAAGTTCCCACCACTCAATTCCCTTCTCTAGACACAACCAATTTTACCAAATTCCAGAGATTTTCTGTGCATACCGATATATACACACATACACGTGCATATATATGGGTATACAGACATACATATGTTGCTGTTGTTAGCTGCCATCAAGTGAACTCTAACTGATGGTGGCCTTCTCTACAAGAGAATGAAATGCTGCCCAGTCCTAGTCCTGCATCATCCTCACAATTGCAAGCATATCTGAATCCATCATTATGGCTATTGTGCCACTCCATCTCACCAAAGGTCTCCCTTACCCTCACTGGCCCTCTGATTCATTACACATGATGTCCTCCTCCAGCGATTGATCCTTCCTAATGATGTGTCCAAAGGGAATGAAATATTCTCTTATGATCCATAGGTTTTCCTTGGAAGTTGATAATTAGGTGTCTCTTCCTAGTCTGTCTTAGTCTAGATGCTCTGCTGAAACCTATCCACTATGGTTGACTCTGCTGGTATTTGAAATACTGGTGGCATAGTTTCCAGCATCGTAACAACACACAGCCACCAAGGTACAACAAACTGACAAGCATGTAGTAGATACATACGTACATACATACATACATACATACACACACACACACACAAAGGAAAAAGATGACAGAAATTACAAATATCAAGAAACAAAGAGAAACATTACTATAGACCCTACTAACATTAATAGGATAATAAGGATTAATAAAATTCACAAATTCTTATTTAGAATGATCAACAAAGTAAGACAGAAGACTCAAATTACTAAAATTAGGAATAAAAAATGGGCTAGGGCCATCACTACCACCTTACAGACATAAAAAGGATTTCAAGAGAATACCATAAATAAATGTATTCCAACAAACTAGATAACTTAGATGAAACAAATTCCTAGAAAAACAAAAACTATATAAACTGACTCAAAAAGAAACAGAAAATTTGAATAGAGCTGTAACAAATAAAGAGATTAAATTAGTAACTTTAAAACCTCCTACAAATATAAGCCCAGGCATACATGACTTCACTGGTGAATTCTACCAAACATTTAAAGACAAGAGAATACCAACTCATGGCAGTTAAAACCTCACTGCAATCGAGTCAGATCTGACTCACAGCGACCCCTCCTTGGGTTTCCCAGGCGATATCACTATGGAAGTAGATTGCCCAACCTTCCTTCCAAGGAGTGGCTGGTGGGTTTGAACCAGCCTTCTGGTTAGCAGTCAAATGCCTTAGGCACTACACCACCAGAGTTCCTATGGCAGTTATTACTCTGATAATACAACTACATAAAGACCTGGCAAAGAAAAGAGCAATATCCTTTATGAATATAGATACAAAAAATACTCAACGAAATGTTAGCAAACCAAATACAACAAGATATAAAAATTATTATGTACCACAATCAGCTGAGTTATCCCAGGAATGTAAGGCTGATTTAACATCTGAAAATCAATTAAGGTTAATACATTAGAATAAAGGACTAAAATGACATGCCATCTTATAGACATGGAAAAAGCATTAAAAAAAATCCAGCACCCCCTTATGATAAAAACACACAACCACCTAGGAATAGAGGAGAACTTCCTCAGCGTGTTAGAAGGAATCTACACAAAATCTGAATTGTTGAAGTGTCCTTTCTGCTGAAGTCTAATTGACACAATCTTTCTATAGTTAAAGGTAAAACACATACCTCCTGATTGTTTTCCTTAAAATCAATGTAAAGCAATGCAAGCCACTTGATTTTTTTTTTTTTTTATAACTGTATCTGTGACATCTGTCTCATGAAACCAGTTGTTCTGGATTCAGACTTGACAGTACAATCTGGTCCAGTAGCAGTGTAATATCTTAATTACCATATGCTCCTGTCCTGGGGCCTGACATCAAACCTATTCCAGTGCAGCTGGTAATATGAAGCCTTCGGTTACAGCAAAAATACTGCGTACAACACAAGCCTTAATCTTTCCATCAGGAGCAGTGACTGATGATTATGTTAAGATTGAGGTAGGAGGCACTCTGTCTTCATCTCATTGGGGCATCGCTTAACAGTCATTCAGATTCTGGAAGTAACTAAGTTTCAATGATTTACTATCGACCAGTTCAATGTAGAATTCTTTTACATTTAGGGGTTAAATACCTCATTCACAGGTAAATTATCTGTGGGCAGGATCTGAAGGTGTGTGAAGTGATGCTGCCTTACCCAATGGCACAGCTGAGCTCTCACATGTTTGAAGAAGATGTGACAGAGCCACCTTCCATCCAACACCTTCAGTTTAATTTAAAAACGAATCTGACATTTAACACTGTTGTCATTAAGGTTGGAATGTTCTGTCTTGAACTTAGTGTAATCAAAGACTAAAGGAGCTCTGGTAACATAGTGCCTAAAGCACTTGACTGCTAATCAGAAGGCTGGTGGTTCAAACCCACCAGCCACTCCTCAGAAGGAAGATGGGGCAATCTACTTCTGTAGTGATACTGCCTCGGAAACCCAAGGAGGGGTCACTGAGTCGGGTCCAACTTGACGGCACATAACAACAACAACACACAAAATCTAGCTAACATTTTCACTCAATGGTGAAAGACTGAACACTGTCCCCTCAAGATTAGGAACAAGACAAGGATGTCACCCATTTCTATTCAACATTGTATTGGAAGTTCTAGCAAGGCAATTAGGCAAGAAGAAATAAAAGGCATCCAGATTGGAATATAAGACGTAATATTATCTATATTTGAGAGATGTCATGATCTTGTACACAGAAAATCCCCATAAATCCACTAAAAAACTATTAGAACTAATAAATGAGTTCATCAAGGTTGTAGGGTAAAAGATTAATATACAAAGATCAACTGTACACTGGCAATGAACAATCCAAAAATGAAGTTAAGAAAATAATTCCATTTATAAAAGCAACCAAAAGATTAATTAGGAATAAATTTAATAACTGCAAGCCTTGTACAATGAAAATTACAAACACTGAAGCAAATTAAACAATATCTAAAAAAGTAGAAAAATATCCTATGTTCACTGCATGTAAGGCAATAGTGTTAACATGCAACTGTCCACAAATTGATCTACTAACTAATCAACTACTAATTGTCAACACAATCCCTATCAAAATCCCAGCTGGCTTTTTTTGCAGAAATTGACAAGCTGATAATAAAATTCATATGGAAATGAAGGACTCAGAATAGCCAAAACAAGCTTGAAAAAGAACAAAGTTGAATGACTTACACATCACTATTTCAAAATTTACAAAGTTATAGTAATCAAAAGTGTGGTGCTGGCATAAAGATAGGCATATAGCTCAAAAGAATAGAGAGTCCAGAAATAAACCCATACATCTACGACCAATTAATTTTCAAGGACGAAGGGGTGGGTGGGGATGTAGAATGGCAGCTAATGGGTACAAAATAGCTTTTTGAGACATGAAAATGTACTAAAATTAGATTGTGATGATGGTTTCACAACTCAGTGAATGTATTAAGAAACTTTGAATTATATACTTTAAGTGAGTGAATTTTATGGTATGTTAATTTCAACTTATTAAAGCTATTTTAAAAAAGGGTAAAAGAATGTTATGAACAACTTTGTGTCAATTAATTTGGTAATTTGGATGAAATGTAATGTTCCTTTATATACCCTGCATGTCTCCTATCAATTTTTTTTTTCTTTCTGTTCCTATTACAAGGAGCCCTGGTGGTATAGTGGCCAAAGCACTGAGATGCTAACCAAAAAGCTGGCGGTATACCACTCTGAGAAACCCTATGGGACAGCTGTACCCAGTCCTATGGAGTTGCTAGGAGTTGGAATCGGGTCATTGGCAGTGGGTTTGGTTTTTTTGGGTTGGCTGCTATTACAAATAAGATCTTTTTCCCATGTATCTTCTAACAAAATGTTATTTATATATATAATTATTACTAATTTCTGCCTATTAATTTTATGCCCAGCTACCTTCCTAAACTTTCCCTTGTTACCCTCCCGAGAGGGATCGGGTCTCCAGGAGCAAGGTGGGCACGGGCGGGCTTGTGCTTCCTCACTGATCTGCACTGAACACTTTCCTTTGTTACCCTCCCGAGAGGGACTGGGTCTCCGGGAGCAAGGTAAGCATGGGCGGGCTTGTGCTTCCTCACTGATCT